>NC_133133.1:87181814-87539314 GCF_048418815.1 Hemitrygon akajei
ACGTCGACTGAACTTCTTCCTATAGATGCTGCCTGGCCTGCAGCGTTCCACCAGCATTTTGTGTGTGTTGCTTAGATTTCCAGCATCTGCAGATTTCCTCGTGTTTCAAATGTTCAGAGAATGTTTGCATGGAGTTCTGCTTATGTACGTTCCAATGAGAGAGGGAAAGGATGGTATGATAGAGGAACCGTGATGTACAAAGGCTGTTGTAAATCTAGTCAAGAAGAAAAGAAGAGCTTATGAAAAGTTCAAAAAACTAGGTAATGATAGAGATCTAGAAGATTATAAGGCTTAAGAAAGGAAGGAGCTTAAGAAAGAAATTAGAGGAGCCAGAAATGAGAAGGCCTTGCTGGACAGGATTAAGGAAAACCCCAAGGCATTCTATAAGTATGTGAAGAGCAAGAAAATAAGACGTGAGAGAATAGGACCAATCAAGTTTGACAGTGGAAAAGTGTGTATGGAACCAGAGGAGATAGCAGAGATACTTAATGAAGACGTACAAAAAAGCTAGATGAACTCAGCAGGTCGGGCAGCATCCGCTGAAAGAAGCAGTCAATGTTTCGGATCAAAACCCTTCATCAGAACTAAAGAAGGAGGGGGCAGGGGCCCTATAAAGAAGGTGGGGGGAGGGTGGAAAACCAATCAGAGGAAAGGTCAAGTGGTGGGGGAGGGGAAGCAGAGAGGGGATAGGCAGGTGAAGAAGGCAATCTAAGGGGAAAGCACTATGGGTAGTAGAAGAAGGCAGAGTCATGAGAGGTGATAGGCAGCTGGAAGAGGAGACAGAGTGAAGGTGGGATGGGGGAAGGGAGAGGAAGGGAATTACCGGAAGTTGGAGAATTCAATGTTCATACCAAGGGGCTGGAGACTACCCAGACGGTATATGAGATGTTGTTCCTCCAACCAAAGTTTGGCCTCATCATGGCAGTAGAGGAGGCCATGTATGGACATATCCGAATAGGAATGTGAAGCACAGTTGAAGTGGGTGGCAACTGGGAGATCCCGTCTGTTGTGGCGGACGGAGCGGAGATGCTCGACAAAGCGGTCCCGCAATCTGCGTCGGGTCTCGCCGATGTAGAGGAGGCCGCACCGAGAGCACCGGATGCAATAGATGACCCCAACAGACTCACAAGTGAAGTGTTGCCTCACCTGGAAGGACTGTTTGGGGCTCTGAATGGTGGTAAGAGAGGAGGTGTAGGGACAGGTGTAGCACTTACACTTGCAGGGATAAGTACCAGGTGGGAGATCTGTAGGGAGGGACGTGTGGACCAGGCAGTCGCAGAGGGAACGATCCCTGCGAAAAGCAGAGAGGGGTAGAGAGGGAAAGATGTGCTTGGTGGTGGGTCCTGTTGAAGGTGGCGGAAGTTGTGGAGGATAATATGCTGGATGGGGTGATAGGTCAGAACAAGGGGGATACGGTCCCTGTTGTGGTGACGGGAGGATGGGGTGAGTGCTGAAGTGGGGGAAATGGAGGAGATGCGGGTGAGGGCATCATTGATGACGGCAGAAGGGAAACCACGATTCTTAAAGAAAGAGGACATTTGGGATGTCCTGGAATGGAAAGCCTCATCCTTAGAGCAGATGTGGCGGAGACGGAGGAACTGGGAATAGGGAATAGAATTTTTGCATTTGGCAGGGTGGGAAGAGGTATAATCAAGGTAGTTATGGGAGTCAGTGGGTTTATAGAAGATGTCAGTGGACAGTCTGTCTCCAGAGATGGAGACTGAGAGATCGAGAAAAGGGGAGAGAAGTGTCCGAGATGGACCAAGTGAATTTGAGGGCTGGGTGAAAGTTAGAGGCAAAGTCAATGAAATTGACGAGCTCAGCATGGGTGCAGGAAGCAGCACCAATGTAGTCGTCAATGTAGCGAAGGAAAAGTTGGGGAGCAGTACCAGTATACGTTTGGAGCATAGACTGTTCCACATAACCCACGAAGAAGCAGGCATAGCTGGGGCCCATGCGAGTGCCCATAGCTACACCCTTGATCTGGAGAAAGTGGGAAGAGCCAAAAGAGAAGAAATTAAGTGTGAGTACCAGTTCCGCCAACCTGAGGAGTGTGGTGGTGTTGGGGAACTGGTGAGATCTATTGTCCAGAAAGTAGCGGAGGGCTTTGAGGCCTTCTTGATGGGGAATTGAAGTGTATAAAGAATGGACATCCATGGTGAAAATGAAGCAGTCGGGACCGGGGAACTGGAGATTATTGAAGAGGTGGAGGGCATGGGATGTATCCTGGATGTAGGTAGGGAGAGACTAAACTATGGGTGACAAAATGGAGTCGAGGTAGGCAGATACAAGTTCGGTGGGACAGGAGCAGGCTGAAACTATAGGCCTACCTGGACCGTCAGGCTTATGGATCTTGGGGAGGTGGTAAAACCGAGCAGTGCGGGGTGTGGGAATTATGAGTTTTTTGGCTGAGGATGGAAGGTCTCCGGAGTTGATAAGGGCAGTGATGGTACGGGAGACAATGGTTTGATGTTTTTTGGTTGGGTCCTATTCCAGGGGTAAGTAAGAGGAGGAGTCAGAGAGCTGCCGTTTGGCCTCACTGAGGTAGGGGTCCGTCTGCCAGACCACTACAGCACCACCTTTGTCTGCGGGTTTGATGGTGAGGTTAGGGTGAGAGTGGAGGGCAGTGCGTTCGGAGGGAGTGAGGTTGGAACAGGAGAGAGGAGTGGTGAAGTTGAGACGGTTGATGTCTCGGCGACAGTTGGAGATGAAAAGATCGAGTGCAGGTTGAAGGCCCGGTGCAGGTGTCCAGGAGGAAGAGGAGGATTGAAGACGGGAGAAGGGGTCATCAATAGGGGGAGGGGAATCCTTGTTAAAGTAGTAGGCTCGGAGATATAAGCAACGGAAGAAGAGTTCAGCGTCATGCCAGGCACGGAACTCACTGTGGTGTGGACGGAGGGGGACAAAAGTGAGGCCCCTGCTGAGCACAGAACGCTCTGCCTCAGAGAGGGGAAGGTCAGAGGGGATGGTGAAGACATGACAAGGGTTGGGCTGGGATCAGAGGAGGGTAAAGAGTGGGAGGTCTCAGGAGGGAGGAGGGGTTGGGATGTTCAGGGAGAGCGGGCTGAGGGGAGGATGAGGGATCAGAGGAATGGAGGGGGGATGAGGGGTGGAGGGAAGGTTTGGAGTCGCGGGGAGGATAGGGGGTAATAGAGGAATAAGACGAGCGGTAGGTCCCAGCGGCAGTAAGAGCGGTCCCGGTCTGGATAGGGTCAGGATCTCAGTTCGAGCTGGATGTAGAGCTGTGGGTGTCAGAGCCTGTGGCCTGCAGGGCGCCAGAACTGAGGTCCGAGTCAGAAGCGGGTGAGTCCATGGCGCGCCGGGGGCTGATGCCCATGTCCAGGAGGCCATGGTTCCAGTCGGGGTTAGAGTCAGAGGCGGATGGGTCTTCGGCCTGCTGAAGGCCTGAGAAGTCGAAGTCCGAGCGGTCGGGGTCCGGACTGGGGGGCGGTCGTCGTGGGCTGCAGGCGGGCGAGCTTGTGATCCTTCTTGGACATGAGGAAGGAGAAGAAACGGCGGCTGGAGGCATGAATCCAGCGGAGAATGAAGTGTAGGAGAGGCCCATGGCAGACGGGGAGAGTGAGGCCCGCAGTGGTGGCAGAGAAAGAGAAACCAGGTCCGTTGGTATCTCCGCATGGCGGTGAGCGTGGCTTGGAGAATCCGGCGGGAGCATCAGAGGGAGCAACGGTCAATAAAACAGCGGTACCAGGGATCCTCGCTGGGCCCGACCTGCTGAGTTCATCTAGCTTTTTTGTATGTCTTGATTTGACCACAGCATCTGCAGTGTACTTTGTATTTACTAGAGGTACTTAATGAGTACTTAGCTTCAGTATTCACTATGGAAAAAGATCTTGGCAATTGTAGAGATGACTTAAGCAGACTGAAAAGCTTGAGCATGTAGATATTAAGGAAGAGGATGTGCTGGAGCTTTTGGAAAGCATCAGGTTGGAAAAGTCACTGGGTCCTGACAAATGTACCCCAGGCTATTGTGGGAGGCAAGGGAGGAGATTGCTGAGCCTCTGGTGATGATCTTTGCATCATCATTGGGGACGGGAGAGGTATCAGAGGATTGGAGGGTTGTGGATGTTGTTCCATTATTCAAGAAAGAGAGTAGAGATATCCCAGGAAATTATAGACCAGTGAGTCTTACTTCAGTGTTTGTTAAATTGATGGAGAAGATCTTGAGAGGCAGGATTTATGAACATTTGGAGAGGCATAATATGATTAGAATAGTCGGCATGGCTTTGTGAAACACAGGTCATACCTTACGAGCCTGATTGAATACTTTGAGGATGTGACTAAACACATTGATGAAGGTAGAGCAGTCGATGCAGTGTATATGGATTTCAGCAAGGCATTTGATAAGGTACCCCATGCAAGGCTTATTGAGAAGGTAAGGGGGCATGGGATCCAAGGGGACATTGCTTTGTGTATCCAGAACTGGCTTGCCCACAGAAGGTAAAGAGTGGTTGTAGATGGAGGTCAGTGACCAGTGGTGTGCCTCAGAGATCTGTTCTGGGATCTCTACTCTTTGTGATTTTTATAAATGACCTGGATGAAGAAGTGGAGGGATGGGTTAGTAAATTTGCTGATGACACGAAGGTTGGAGAAGTTGTGGATAGTGTGGAGGGCTGTCAGAGGTTACAGCAGGACATTGATAGGATGCAAAACTGGGCTGAGAAGTGGCAGATGGAGTTCAACCCAGGTAAGTGTGAGGTGGTGCATTTTGGTAGGTCAAATACGATGACCGAATATAGTATTAATGGTAAGACTCATGGCAATGCAGAGGATCAGATGGATCTTGGGGTCTGAGTCCATAAGACACTCAAAGCTGCTGCGCAGGTTGACTCTGTGGTTAAGAAAGCATACAGTCCATTGGCCCTCATCAATTGTGGGATTGAGTTTAGGAGCTGAGAGGTAATGTTGCAGCTATATAGGACGCTGGTCAGACCCCACTTGGAGTACTGTGCTCAGTTCTGGTTGCCTCACTACAGGAAGGATGTGCAAACAATAGAAAGGGTGCAGAAGAAGTTTACAAGGATGTTGCCTGGATAGGGGAGCATGTCTTATGAGAATAGGTTGAGTGAACTCAGCCTTTTCTCCTTGGATGAGAGGATGAGGATGAGAGGTCACCTGTTAGAGGTGTATAAGATGATGAGAGGCATTGATTGTGTGGACAGGTATATGGAGGAATTTAAGGTGGAGGGTTATATGGGAGGCAGGGTTTAAAGTAACCCTTGCAGGGTTTAAAATAACCCTTGCAGGATTTAAGGGTCAGCAAAGCATTGTGAGCTGAAGGGCCTGTACTGTGCTGTATTGTTCTATATTCTATGACAGTCAGAGGCTTTTTCCCAGTGCTGAAATGGCTAGAACAAGAGGTGCTTGGAAGTAGGAACAAAGGAGATGTCAGGGATAAGTTTTTTTAAATGCAGAGAGTGGTGAGTGCACGGAATGGGCTGCCAGCCACGGTGGTAGAGGCAGATGAAATAGGGTCTTTTAACAGACTCCTGGACAGGTACATGGATCTCAGAAAAAATAGAGGGCTATGGGTAATGCTAGGTAATTTCTAAGGTAAGGATATGTTTGGCACAGCTTTCTGGGCCGAAGGGCTTGTATTGTGCTGTAGGTTTTCTGTGTTTCTTTATTGATTGCCTACACTGTAATTGTACACGAAATTCTGCATTCTGTATTTGCTCTTCCCTTGTACCTCGATGTAATGATGTGATGAAATGATTCATATGAATGGCATGCAAAATTACAATTTTCACTGTAGCTTGGCACGTGATACAATAAACCAATTTACAACTTTGTAAGGGAATTGGAAAGGCAGAAAAATTAGATAGACAACTGCAGAACTGGGGGGCTTGCAAAACCATACAGTAGTATATTTGATAGAAGATCATTCAAGGCATTCCATTCATGCCAGTTGAAAAGAGATACCAGGCTAATCACATCTTCCTGCTCGGGTCTGACGAAGGGTCTTGGCCCGAAACGTTGACAACACCTTATATACCGGCTGGGTAGCCTCCAACCTGATGGCATGAACATTGACTTCTCTAATTTCCGTTAATGCCCCTCTTCCCCCATCCCTGACATATTTAGTTGTTTGTTTTTTTCTCTCTCTCTGCCCATCACTCTGCCTGTTCTCCATCTCCCTCTGGTGTTTCCCCCCACCCTTCTTTCTCCTGAGGGCTCCCGTCCTTTCCCTTCTCCAGCTCTATATCACTTTCGCCAATCACCTTTCCGGCTCTTAGCTTCATCCCACCCCCTCCAGTCTTCTCCTATCATTTTGCATTTCCTCCTCCCCCCACTACTTTCAAATCTCTTACTATCTTTCCTTTCAGTTAGTCCTGACGAAGGGTCTCGGCCCGAAACATCGACAGTGCTTCTCCTTACAGATGCTGCCTGGCCTGCTGTGTTCCACCAGCATTTTGTGTGTGTTGTTTGAATTTCCTGCTCTTTTTCTGTGGCTCTTGTTCATCAAATATATATATCCAAGCTTATTTTAAATCTTGCTTTCACATCTACTACTCTTTCAAACAGTGAAACCAGACCCCCAAGATCTCCTGCTCGAGAAGTTATTTTGTCTCCAAGTCCTTTCACTAGTTAATTGCTCCCTGGTTTCTTAACATCTTGGTAACTAGGCGTCGCATTTTTTAAATACATTTCAATTAAGTCACCCTTCTCTGCCTCCTTTGTTCTGAAGAGAATAATTCTAGCCCAACCAAACCTTCCCCAGAGTTTTCCACACAATTACAACTTTCATGCAGTGTGGTTATTATAACTGTACATTGAACTCAGGCTGTGACCTGACAAGTATTTTATAGAACTGCATAATTTACATACAGTGCCTCAGCTAATAATGAAAAACATACAGCTGTATGCAAAAGTTTGGGCACCCCGGTCAAAATTTCTGTTACTGTAAATAACTAAGAGAGTAAAAGATGACCTGATTTCCAAAAGGCATAAAGTTAAAGATGACACATTTCTTTAATATTTTAAGCAAGATTACTTTAGTTTTTTCCATCTTTTACAGTTTCAAAATAACAAAAAAGGAAAAGGGCTCAAAGCAAAAGTTTGGGCACCCTGCATGGTCAGTACTTAGTAACATACCCTTTGGCAAGTATCACAGCTTGGAAACACTTTCTGTAGCCAGCTAAGAGTCTTTCAATTCTTGTTTGGGGCATTTTCACCCATTCTTCCTTGCAAAAGGCTTCTGGTTCTGTAAGATTCTTGGGCCGTCTTGCATACACTGCTCGTTTGAGGTCTATCCACAGATTTTTGATGATGTTTTTGTCGGGGGACTGTGAGGGCCATGGCAAAACCTTCAGCTTGCTCCTCTTGAGGTAGTCCATTGTGGATTTTGAGGTGTGTTTAGGATTATTATCCTGTTGTAGAAGCCTCTTTTCATCTTCAGCTTTTTTACAGATGGTGTGATGTTGGCTACCAGAATTTGCTGGTATTTAATTCTTCTTCCCTCTACCAGTGAGATGTTCCCTGTGCCACTGGATGCAACACCAGCCCAAAGCGTGATCGATCCACTCCCATGCTTAATAGTTGGAGAGGTGTTCTTTTCAAGAAATTCTGCACCCTTTTATCTCCAAACATTGTGGCCGCTCATTGCAGCCAAAAAGTTCTATCTTAACTTCATCAATCCACAGGACTTGTTTTCAAAATTTATCAGTCTTGTTTAGATGTTCCTTTGCAAACCTCTGATGCTGAACTTTGTGGTGAGGATGCAGGAAAGGTGTTCTTCTAATGACTGTTCCACGCACTGTTTATCAGAGATAGTGTCACGGCTGCAGAAAAGATGGAAGTCTCTGTGGGTGGAGGTTAGGAACAGGAAGGGGTCAATAACTTTACTGGGTGTTTTTTATAGGCTGCCCAATAGTAACAGGGATATTGAGGAGCAGGTAGGGAAACAGATCCTGGAAAGGTGTAATAATAAGAGTTGTTGTGATGGGAGATTTCAATTTCCCAAATATTGAGTGGCATCTCCCTAGATCAAGGGGTTTAGATGGTGTGCAGTTTGTTAGGTATGTTCAGGAAGGTTTTTTGACACAATATGTAGATAAGCCTACAAGAGGGGAGGCTGTACTTGATTTGGTGTTGGGAAATGAATCTGGTCAGGTGTCAGATCTCTCAGTCGGAGAGCATTCTGGAGATAATGATCATAATTCTGTCTCCTTTACAATAGCATTGGAGAGAGATAGAAATAGACAAGTTAGAAAAGTGTTTAATTGGAGTAAGGGGAATTATGAGGATATCAGGCAGGAAATTGGAGGCTTAAACTGGAAACAGATGTTCTCAGGGAAAAGTACCGGAAGAAATGTGGCAAATATTCAGCGGAGATTTGTGTGGAGTTCTGTATAGGTACATTCCAATGAGACAGGGAAGTTATGGTAGGGTACAGGAACCGTGGTGTACAAAGGCTGTAATAAATCTAGTCAAGAAGAAAAGAAAAGCTTCCAAAAGGTTCAGAGAGCTAGGTAATGTTAGAGATCTAGAAGATTATAAGGCTAATAAAAAGGAGCTTAAGAAGGAAATTAGGAGAGCCAGAAGGGGCCATGAGAAGGCCTTGGCAGGCAGGATTAAGGAAAGCCTCAAGGCATTCTACAAGTATGTGAAGAGCAAGAGGATAAGATGTGAAAGAATAGGACCAATCAAGTGTGACAGTGGGAAAGTGTGTATGGAACTGGAGGAAATAGCAGAGGTACTTAATGAATACTTTACTTCAGTATTCACTAAGGAAGAGGATCTTGGTGATTGTAGTGATGACTTGCAGCAGACTGAAAAGCTTGAGCATGTACATATTAAGAAAAAGAATGTGCTGGAGCTTTTGGAAAGCATCAAGTTGGATAAGTCACCAGGACTGGATGAAATGTACACCAGGCCACTGTGGGAGGCGAGAGGAGGAGTTTGCTGAGTCTCTGGCGATGATCTTTGCATCATCACTGGGGACAGGAGTGGTTCCGGAGGATTGTGGATTTTGTTCCTTTATTCAAGAAAGGGAGTAGAGATATTCCAGGAAATTATAGACCAGTGAATCTTACCTCAGTGGTTGATAAGTTGATGGAGAAGATCCTGAGAGGCAGGATTTATGAACATTTGAACACGTACAAACACGCTGGAGGAACTCAGCAGGTCGGGCAGCATCCGTGGAAATGAGCAGTCAACATTTCAGACCGAGACCCTTCGTCAGGACTGAAGAAGGAGGGGGCAGGGGCCCCATAAAGAAGGTGGGAAGGAGAAAGCTGGTAGGTGTCAGGTGAGAAACCAATCAGAGGAACAATCAAGTGGTGGGGGAAGGGAAGCAGGGAGGGGATAGGCAGGAAAGTTGAAGAAGGAATATAAGGGGAAAGCACTATGGGTAGTAGAAGAAGGCAGAATCATGAGAGAGGTGATAGGCAGCAGGAAGAGGAGGCAGAGTGAAAGTGGGATGGAGGAAGGGAGGGAGAAGGAATTACCAGAACTTGGAGAATTCGGTGTTCATACCAAGGGGCTGGAGACTACCCAGGCGGTATATGAGGTGTTGCTCCTCCAACCTGAGTTTGGCCTCATCATGGCAGTAGAGAACGCCACGTATGGACATATCCGAATGGGAATGTGAAGCAGAGTTGAAGTGGTTGGCAACCGGGAGATCCTCTCTGTTGTGGTGGATGGAGTGGAGGTGCTCGACGAAGCGGTTCCCCAATCTGCGTCAGGCCTCGCCGATGTAGAGGAGGCTGCACTGGGAGCACCGGATGCAATAGATGACCCCAATAAACTCACAGGAGGATGCCTCACCTTGGAAGGACTGTTTGAGGCCCTGAATGGTGGTAAGAGAGGATGAGGCCAAACTCAGGTTGGAGGAGCAACACCTCATTGAAGGGTCTCGGCCTGAAACGTTGACCGCTCATTTCCACAGATGCTGCCCGACTTGCTGAGTTCCTCCAGCGTGTTTGTAATTGTTGATTTGACCACAGCATCTGCAGTGTACTTTGTGATAATGAACATTTGGAGAAGTATAATATGATTAGGAGTAGTCAGCATGGCTTTGTCAAGGGCAGGTCGTGCCTTATGAGCCTGATTGTATTTTTTTGAGGATGTGACTAAACACATTGATAAAGGTAGAGCAGTAGATGCAGTGTATATGGATTTCAGCAAGGCATTTGATAAGGTACCCCATGCAAGGCTTATTGAGAAAGTAAGGAGGCATGGGATCCAAGTGGACATTGGTTTGTGGATCCAGAACTGGCTTGCCCACAGAAGACAAAGAGTGGTTGTAGACAGGTCATATTCTGCATGAAGGTCGATCACCAGTGGAGTGCCTCAGGAATCTGTTCTGCGACCCTTACTGTTCGTGATTTTTATAAATGACCTGGATAAAGAAGTGAAGGGATGGGTTAGTAAGTTTGCTGATGACACAAAGGTTAGAGGTGTTGTGGATTGTGTGGAGGGCTGTCAGAATTTACAGCGGGACATTGATAGGATGCAAAACTGGGCTGAAAACTGGCAGTTGGAGTTCAACCCAGGTAAATGTGAGGTGGTTCATTTTGGTAGGTCAAATATGATGGCAGAATATAGTATTAATGGTAGGACTTAGCAGAGGGATCTTGGGGTCCGAGTCCATAGGACGCTCAAAGCAGATGCACAGGTTGACTCTGTGGTTATGAAGGAGTATGGTGTATTGGCCTTCATCAATCATGGAATTTAATTTAGGAGCCGAGAGGTAATGTTGCAGCTATATAGGACCCTGGTCAGACCGCACTTGCTGTGCTCAGTTCTGGTTGCCTCACTACAGGAAGGATGTGGAAGCCATAGAAAGGGTGCAGAGGTGATTTACAAGGATGTTGCCTGGATTGGGGAGCATGCCTTATGAGAATAGGTTGAATGAACTCGGCCTTTTCTCCTTGGAGTGAAGGAGGTTGAGAGGTGACCTGATAGAGGTGAACAAGATGATGAAAGGCATTGATCGTGTGGATAGTCGGAGGCTTTTTCCCATGGCTGAAATGGTTGCCACAAGAGGACACAGGTTTAAAGTGCTGGGGAGTAGGTACAGAGGAGATGTCAGGGCTAAGTTTTTTTACTCAGAATGCTGAGTGCGTGGAATGGGCTGCTAGCAACGGTGATGGAGGCGGATACGATAGGGTCTTTTAAGAGACTTTTAGATAGGTACATGGAGCTCAGTAAAATAGAGGGTTATGGGTAACCCTATGTTCGGCACAACTTTGTGGGCCGAAGGGCCTGTATTGTGCTGTAGGTTTTCTATGTTTCTATGTTTAAGGTCATATTTGTGCAGGTGTCACTGTACAGTAGAACAGTGCACCACCACTCCAGAGTCTGCTAATCTTCCTGAAGGTCTTTTGCAGTCAAATGGAGGTTTTGATTTGCCTTTCTAGAAATCCTACGAGCAGTTCTCTCAGAAAGTTTTCTTGGTCTTCCAGACCTCAGCTTGACCTCCATCGTTCCTGTTAACTGCCATTTCTTAATTACATTATGAACTGAGGAAATGACTACCTGAAAACTCTTTGCTATCTTCCTATAGCCTTCTCCTGCTTTGTGGGCATCATTTATTTTAATTTTCAGAATGTGAGGTAGCAGGCAGCTGCTTAGAGGAGCCCATGGCTGCTGATTGTTGGGACAAAGTTTGAGGAGTCAGGGTATTTATAAAGCTTTGAAATTTGCATCAGCTGGCTTTTTCTAATGATGACTGTGAACAAGCCATAGGCATAACAAGCTAATTAAGGTCCGAGACCTTGGTAAAAGTTATCTGAGAGCTGTTACGAATGTAGAGCAACTCTGAGGGGTCGAAGGGTGCACAGTCGCCCCCTCCTTTTTGAGAATCGCAGGATCGCTATTATTTCGGGTCTGAGACCCAGGAAATGAGAGAGATACACAGCATGTCAGAAATGGGAGAGACACAGGATAACAGCAAAGGCAGTTGTTATAGACACCGCAGAATACACAAGGTTTGGAATGTCTCTTAACAAAAGCGGAACGGAACCACTGATTACTGCTATTGTCTCTTGGAGAAGGAATTGTGTATTGAGTACTGTACTATTCATTGAAACCCCTCGGGGACAACCAGAGTGGTCTGGTTGAGGGATTGCATCATCCCAACCTGATTGACATCTGAGACCCCGTGAGTGAGGATAAAAGACGGGTCTGGGGAACACTCCTTTAGACACACCAGGAGAAACGCTAGAAATCCAGTGACAGCGTTTTATAGCGAAGCCGGTGAGAGCTCGTGTGTGTCCTCCCTGGCCTGGGTGGCGGGCTCATCACGGAAGAACAGTTTAGCTAAAGGAGAGGTCACACTTGAACGGCCACAACAACGAGACACCGACGGATCAAAATCATAAAGGAAGGTTGGCAAAACACTTAGCGGTAACTGTTCCCATTCTTCTATCTCTCTCTCTCTCCAACAATTGCAACACAGCGACAAACAAACGACGGCAGCCTGTGTGAACTGCAGCGAGCTTTATATTTCCATTGGACAATTCATTATCCCCTAGACAACAATAGAGCTTATTTCTTATTGATTATTATTATACCCGCACTTTTAGGTTTAGTATTGACGACGTATATTATATGTATACTTGCATTGATATTATTTTTGTGTATTTTTACTAATAAATACTGTTAAAAATAGTATCACCAGATTCCAATGGACGTCTCTATCTTTGCTGGTAAGTAACACAGTTACAAGGTTCGTAACAGAGAACAGAGTTCGTAACACTCTCTTGGAGTGCCTAAACTTTTGCATGGTGCTCCTTTTATTTTCCCACTCTAAAATAGTACAAAACAAAAATAATACACTAACCTTGCTTAAAAGAATGTTTCATCTTTACCTTTATGACTTTTGGAGATCAGTTCATCTTTTACTCGCTTAAGCTATTTAATAACAGAAATTTTGACCGGGGTGCCCAAACTTTTGCATGCCACTGTACCTTTGTAACCACTTTGTCTACTTGCTTCCTTTCTGCATTGTGAATGTGGACTCCAAGATTCTTCTGAATGTCATTTTAATTACTCTGTTGCCATGTTGCACCTTCCAAGTCAATTATCTCACACTTCCCTGGATTAAATTTTATTTGCTGGACCCCAGCTTCCACTTCTCCTAGACCATCTACATCCAACTGAACTTGAAGGCTTTCCCCCTCCCCATCAACCATAATTTATTTTTGTGATCTGCGAACTTCTCTATCATGTTTCCTCTACTTAAATATCAGTTACTCATAAACACTAAAAAAAGAGAAAGTACAGAAGCCTATAGAAACCCACTAGTAAAAACCTTTGAGATACAAAACCAACTAGCAGTCATTAGCTCCTCAACAATCAAATTTTGGATTTAATTTGCCACTCTTCCTTTTATCCTAGATGTCTCTACTTTCTTGTTAACCAGATTGTTAAATGGGACGTTTTCAAGCCTTTGCTAAAATCCATGTAGACTAGATCAGGCTTAAAGACCTCATCAATTCTGCTGATTCTCTCCTGAAAACATTCAATTGTTAGTTCATCATAATCTTTCCTTGACAAACCATGAAGATTAAACTGTCCATCAAAACTGACTCTAATAATCTGTTCATCATCATTGAGCTGAAACTAATAGCCTGTAATTAATCCCTTCTTCTTAAAGCAATCGGCCACCATTTACAGTTGTCCAGACCTATGGCCAAGGACAATTAAAGAACAATGTTCAGAGCACTCCTGACACCTCAGAGGCAAAGGAATGACAGAAGTAGTTGACAACTTAAAGACGTTATATTATCATAGGGATGGGCAAGGCCCTAGTGAAACCTAATTATGTAGATGAGAGCTTTTAAGTAGGATATTTCATTTACCAGATTCACCACCTAAATCTCCCAATATCTCATTTTTCCCACTTTGAAGAACTGCCATCAATGCACTTTCTCTCTCTACTGATGCTGCCTTGCCTGAATATCTCTTGTATTGTTCTTATGTAAATGAAGCAGGCAGGTTACATCATCTTTTTATTCCTGTACAGTTCATTTTGTTAAGCATAATAGTCAGAATTACTTTACCTCTCCATGAATTAAACTTTTGTTAAATATGATTATTTAATGGATTGTGAATTTTCTTTCATCTCAGCAAAAAAAAGGGAATTTGCAAATTTCTAACAAGGGCAGCTTTAAGGAAAAATAAAGAGTACTTTACTTACGTCTTCACTAGGGTAAAGGGTGCTACCAAAGTAATAATGAAAGAGGAAGTTGACACACTGGATACATGACAAATTGAGAGCATGGAGATATTAGAAAAGGAGACTGAACCACCAGAACAAAGTGGGGTGCATTCTTAGGCCTTGAAGGAAGGATAGGAGGAAATTATATGGACAGTTCACCACAATCTCCCAGTGCTCTACACAGTTGTGCCAGAGGACTGGAGAATAACATAAATTACTATCTTATTCAAAAAGAGTGCAAAGGTAATCTTTGCTACCACATGATGGCCCATTTAACTTCAGTGGAGGGAAATCTTTTACAAACATTGGCCAGGGACATCTGGAAGAAAGTGCATACAAGGATGAACTTGTTAAGGGCAAATCTACCAATCTGATAGAATGTTTTTCTTTGATAAAGTATTGGACAGAAGGCTGAGAGGAGATCTGTTGAGGGAAATGAAGTAGATGTGATGCACATGGACTTGCAGAAGCCTTTTGAGATCATATATAAACACAAGGGAGTCTGTGGATGCAGGAAATCTTGAGAAACACACATAAAATGCTGGAGGAACTCTGCATGTCAGGCAACATCTATGGAGGGGAATAAACAGGCTAAGTCCTCCATCAGGACTGGAAAGGAAGTGTGTGGGGGGGGGTAGAAGTCAGAATAAGAAAATGGGGGAGGGGACAGATTACAAGTTGTCAGGTCCACTATCCACTCCTATAAAATTCCTTCTACTTCATCCCTTTATTTCTTCCACCTAATAGATTCTGATGAATCGTGGTTTCTTGGACTGGAGAAAAGTGAATAGTAGTGTTAGGACATAGCTTTTTGAAAACTATATTACTGATCTAAATTTAGAGTGTAAGAGGGTGGAACAAGCCAGCTGTTCTAGTATGGAACCAGTATCGACATGATGGGCCAAATCGCCTCCTGTGCTGTAACCATACCATAATTATCTTTGTAGGAAATCTGTATGTATTCAATATCACAATAAGATTGGATCAGAGGTTTGCTTTGGCTATTTGATCTCTTTGCTTAAATTCAACTTGTAATAAAAAGATAAATTCAGTTTCTACGCTAACGAAAAACATTTATTCAGCAAACTATGTAAGCATATGGGTGAAACTACAGAAAAGTTGCAGAACCTGCAGAACTGACCATAGAAACCTGAAATTTAATAGTTTGAACTTTATAGTTTAAATTAAACTATAGAACAAAAACACTATTGTCTTGCAGGTACCTTCAAGTTACATCTTGTCCTAAGTTGGGATAAATAACAATATTCCTTCATTGCTGTTGGGTTTTTATACTCTTAATCTGTAAACAACAATAGTGAAGTCCCACCAAAACAATAGTTGCAAAAACATCCCACAACAGCCATCTCTGGGTAACACAAAATGGGCTATGCATTGACCCAATAACGGCCCATGTGTCATCCTCATTTTGAGAGCAGGAAAATTATCCAGTTTGACACTCTCTCCCGATCCCATGGCTTTTACACTTTTGATCCAACTGTGTGGCTTGCCTTGTAAGTTACATCAACTACACTGCCCTCAATGACCCAGCTTGTCATTTCTTGGAAAAATGTAATCAAGCTAAACAATTAAGTTGATGTTCATAGTCTGCTTTCTCCTTTGCTTTGTTTTAGAGAACCTGAGATATTTCAATTACTTTCAGAGCATTTGATATTTCCTTTCTCACTATGCAATTTTTAACATTTGTCTTCCTTAACAATATCACTGAAATTGTTTCCTCTTGTGAAGACGATGGCAAACCAAACTGATGTGTTGTCCATCTCCACACATTTTTTACTTATACCCTAACAAACCTTGCTCTTTCTTTAGTCATCCTCCTGATCATTATGTCCATTATAAAAAAATCATTAGAATTACTTGGTTTTAATTGCCTATGCTGTTTTGAAACTTCCATATTCTACTTGACGTCTCAGGATCTCAATGTTTTATTTATAGAGGCATTCTGCCTGGAAAAGGCTCCTTGTCCTATTCTGTCTGTGTTGACAAGGAGCATCCAGTGTTATGAATGTACCACAGCTCTGAGGGGACGAAGGGTGCGGGGGTAGCCCCCTCCTGTGTGAGGAAATGAGAGAAAGACATGCAGAATCCACAAGGCGGTGGAATGTGTCTTGGCCTCCGAGAGGCGGACCCATTGATGCCGGCTATTGTCTCTTGGAGACGGACTTGTGTATTGCATCCTGTATGATGCATCGACGCCCCAGGCAATGAACCAAGGAGGAGGTTGGTGGAGGGATTGCATCATCCCAACCTGATTGACACCTGAGACCCTGTGAGTCAGGATAAAAAGAGGGGCTGTGGGAAAAGCCCCTCAGACGCACCAGAAGAAATGCTAGCGATCCCGTAATAGCGAAAGCTGGTGGAAGGCCACGTGCGTCCGCTTCCATTTGCCCGGAATCGGTGACTACTTTGCCACGGAAAGATGGTTTTTAGCTAACAATGGGGAACTCAACTCCCAACGACTCTCGAAGGATTGACATCATAAAAGGAATGGGCAAGTTTTAACCCGTCTTTCTCTCCAACCAAAAAGCTGCAGCTTGAATGACAGTGACTTTTATATTTCCATCGGACAATACATTATCCCCTAGACAACGATAGAGCTATTTCTTATTGATTATTATTATACCCGCACTTTTAGATTTAGTATTGACGAAGTATATTATCTGTATGTTTTCATTGATATTATTTTGTGTCTTTTTATCAATAAATACTGTTAAAAAAATAGTACCATCAGACTTCAACGGACCTCTCTCTCTTTGCTGGTAAGTGACCCAGTTACGGGGTACATAACACCAGTATGTTAATTTCTACTAGACACCACTTAGTGTCCCTACATTACCATCAGATATCCTCAGATGCAACACTAGGAGCACCTTACAGTGGCCAATTAACCTACCAATCTGTTTTTTTTAAAAAGTTGGTGACAACAGGAGCACATGTGGAATCATGCAGCCATTGGTTGTTTTTAAGCCCTTTTTTATTCTTTCTGTACCCATGTAATTGAAAACCTGCTTCACATGAACAGGAATGGAGTTTATTGCTAAACATAGGGAAACAAGCTACTTCAATAATTTTGTTTAAATGTGTGGACAAGCACCTTCATTTGGTCTTGCTTTCGCAACAAGGATAACTTGTCTCTCTTGTGAGGAAATGGCAGGTAGTTCACTGACTGCTGGACAAGTGAGAATTCAGGTGAGAATGGATCCTGTTCAGTAGAAATGTACAAAGAAGGATTGAAGAATTCTCCTTAGATATCTGATTGAGTGCTGGTAATATAAAGATATTTTCAGGGGAAAAGCACCAGAGGAAGAAATGACAATAATTACAGGAGTGCACATGCACAGCAGAATTAAGAGTAAGGAGAATGGAGTGAAGTAAATGTTGAAAGCAGAGGTTGTAATAATTTGTTCATTCACAGACAGAAGAGATTCCATGAGGAATGGACATAATCCACAAAATAACACTTCCACCTGATACTCAGACAACGTTCAATTCCTTATCTTAATATTTTCCCTTAGTTACTCTGCCAAGGGAATAGGAGTTTGGGAAGAGTAGGAAGCTTGGGAATTAAAGTTGAGGAGGACAAGGAGTGGTAATGGAATAGGATCAGTGTATGTGGGGGGAAGTAAGATTAAGATGGGTCACTTTGACAGCACAGACATGGGTTGAATAGTCTCCTGTCTTGTAAATTTTCTATTATTCTATATTGTAGTCTATGAAAAGCAAAGTGTGCACATCAAGTTGCAGCAAGGTAAAACTAACTGATATTATGACAACTTGGAATATCAGGCCAACAACCTAAAGAATAGCAAGATTCAGACAGAAATTGCGTAATAGATCACACATTCCCTCCTCCTCTTTTTTGGACATTCCACTCTGGTTCTCTGTCTGCCTGGATCTTTTCATCTCTAATTGCCAACGAGATACCACCTGGCTCAACCTTAGCACTCCTCAGTCATCGTTGAACCTTTCCCCTCTGAATGCACTGCCCTCCACTCTCTCCGTACCAATCCCAACCTTACCATTAAACCCACAGAAGGAGTGCTGATACAGTACGGCAGACTGACCTCTACCTTGTTGAGGCCAAGCAGCAACTCTAAGACTCTTCCTATTACCTATACTTTGAAAAGGACCCTATTCTAGACCATCAGAAAACTGACTCCAGCACCATCACTGACCTCATCAAATTTGGTCCACTGCCACCAATCTATGGTTCTTTTACCCCACACTGCTTGCTTCTACCTCCAACCCAGAATCACAAACATGACTGTCCAGGTATGCTCATTTGCTGACTGTTCCTGCCCCACTGTATTTGTGTCCTCATACCCTGACTACATTCTATCTCCTTCCCACCTACATCTGCGACACTTCTCATCCATTCGATCTCCTCACTAATTTTCAATTCCCTGGGTCCTGACTGCCTAATTTTCACCATGATGTCCGGTCTTTAACACTCTATCCTCCATCAAGGCCATAAAGCTCTCTTCTTTCTCAAGAAAAGCAGCAACCAGGTCCCCTCCACCATTTCCCAACTCACCCTCAACAATTCCTGTATAATCGGTGAGACCCAATGTAGATTGGGAGACCGCTTCACCAGGCACCTACCCAGAAAAGCAGGATCTCCTTGTAGCCACCCATTTTAATTCAACTTCCCATTCCCATTTTGACATGTCAGTCTATGACCTTCTCTACTACTGCAATGAGGTCACACTCAGGTTGGAGTATCAATACTTTATATTCTGTTTGGGTAGCCCCTAACATCGATTTCTTGAACTTCTAGCAATTGCCCCCACTTCACCATTCTCCATTCCCATTTCCCCCTCATTATCTCCTTACCTGCACACCACCTCACCCTGGTGCTCCTCCCCCTTCCCTTTCTTCCATGGCCTTCTGTCCTCTTCCATCAGATTCCCCCTTCTCCAGCCCTTTATCTCTTTCTTCAATCGACTTCCTAGCTCTCTACTTCATCTCCCATCACCTATAACTTTGTACTTCTTTCTTCCCTCCCTCCACCTTATCTTTTCTCTCCTGTCCTGATGAAGGGTCTCAGCCCAAAATATCAAATGTCTACTCTTTCCCATAGATGCTGCCTGGCCTGCTGAGTTCCTCCAGCATTGTGTGTGTGTTTTGCTAGGATTTCCAGCACTGGCAGATTTTCTCATTCATGGTCCTCAACAATTTTTTGGCTCCTCCCACTTTCTCCACACTAAAGGCAGCAACGGGCCCTAGCTATGTTGGCTATGTAAAACAGTCCATGTTTCAAACCTTCCCTGGTGATACTCCACAATTCTTTCTCCATTGACAACTGCATTGGCGCTGTTCATGCACCCATGTTGAGCTTGTGAATTCCATCAACTTCCACCCTGCCCTTAAATTCGCTTGATCCATTTCTGACACCTCCCTCTCCTTTCTTGATTCTTTCAGTCTTAATCTCTGGAGAAAAACTGTCTACAAATATCTTTTATAAACCTACAACTCCCTTGACTATAGTTCTTATCATCATGTCTCCTTTTTTTAGTTTGTCTCTGCCCCATGGGGATGAATAAAGTATCTATCTATCTATCTATCATCTGTCAAGATGAGACTTTCCTTTCCAGAACATTAGAGATATCCTCCATCTTCAAAGAATGAGGATTTCCTTCCTCTACCATTGATGCTGCTCAGAACTCACCCACATCTCCTCCATTTCCACAACATCTGTGCTCATCGAATCTTCCCGTTGCCTTAACAGTAATAGAGTTTCTCTTCTGCTTACCTACTGCCTCGTGAGCCTCCACATCATTCTCTGCAACTTCCACCATCTCCAAAGGGATTGTACCACCAAAAACATCTTTACCTCCCCTCCGTTTCTCCACAGGGATCATTCACTCCGTGATTCCCTTGTCCATTTGTCCATCCCCACTAATCTCCCTCCTTGTACTTATCCCCTGCAAGTGGCCAAAGTGCTACACCTGCCCATTTTCCTCGCCTCCATTCAGGGTGCCAAAAAGTCCTTCCAGATGAGGCAACACATCACCTGTGAATCTGCTGGGGTCGTGTATCGAGTCCGGTGCTCCCGATGCAGCCTCCTTTACATTGGGAGGCCCATTGTAAATTGGGGGAACCGCTTTGTCGAGCATCTAAGCTCCCTCTGATGTGTCAGTCCAAGGCCTCCTCTTCTGCTTCTACGAGGCCACCCTCAGGGAGGAGGGGCAACACCTTACATTTTGTCTGGTTAGCCTCCAACCTGATGACATGAATTTGGTTTCTTCTGTTGGTAAAACAAATTTCCTTCTTCTCCCCTTCTATTCCTCACTCTCATCTCTTACCCCTTCTCTACCCGCCTATATAGTCCACTCTCCTCTCCTATCAGATCCCTTTACCTTTCCGACCCACCTGGCTTCATCTATCACCTTTTAGCTATCCTTCTTCCCCTCCCTCTATCTTTTTATTCTGCCATCTTCGCCCTTCCTTTCCACATTCCTTTCTGGATGGGACCTGGAGCGATAGAGCAGTGAAAGAAGTGCATGGAGTAAAGCTAGATCTAACATATAGAGAGGCTTTGAGGAAAGAGAAGCAGAATAAAGGGTGTAAAGGTAGTAAGGTAGAAGGGCTAAAGTGTGTGTACTTCAATGCAAGAAGCATCAGGAACAAAGGTGATGAACTGAGCTTGGATACATACATGGAATTATGATGTAGTGGCCATTACGGAGACTTGGCTGGCACCAGGGCAGGAATGGATTCTCAATATTCCTGGATTTCACTGCTTTGAAAGGGATAGAGAGAGGGGAAAAGGGGAGGAGGGGTGGCATTACTGGTCAGGGATACTATTACAGCTGCAGAAAGGGTGGGTAATGTAGCAGGATCCTCTTTTGAGTCAGTATGGGTGGAAGTCAGGAACAGGAAGGGAGCAGTTACTCTACTGGGGGTATTCTATAGGCCCCCTGGTAGCAGCAGAGATACCGAGGAGCAGATTGGGAGACAGATTTTGTAAAGGTGCAAAAATAACAGGGTTGTTATAATGGGTGACTTTAACCTCCCTAATATTGAATGGCACCTGATTAATTCCAAGGGTTTTGATGGGGCAGAGTTTGTTAAGTGTGTCCAGGATGGATTCCTGTCACAGTATGTTGACAGACCGACTAGGGGGAATGCCATACTAGATCTAGTATTAGGTAACGAACCAGGTCAGGTCACAGATCTGTCAGTGGGTGAGCATCTGAGGGACAGTGATCACCGCTCCCTGACCTTTAGCATTATCATGGAAAAGGATAGAGTCAGATAGGACAGGAAAAATTTTAATTGGGGAAGGGCAAATCATGAGGCTATAAGGCTAGAACTTGTGGGTGTGAATTGGGATGATGTTTTTGCAGGGAAATGTACTATGGACATGTGGTTGATGCTTAAGGATCGTTTGCAAGATGTTAGGGATAAATTTGTCCCGGTGAAGAAGATAAAGAATGGTAGGGTGAAGGAACCATGGGTGACAAGTGAGGTGGAAAATCTAGTCAGGTGGAAGAAGGCAGCATTCATGAGATTTAGGAAGTAAGGATCAGATGGGTCTATTGAGGAATATAGGGTAGCAAGAAAGGAGCTTAAGAAGGGGCTGAGAAGAGCAAGAAGGGGTCATGAGAAGGCCTTGGCGAGCAGGGTAAAGGAAAACCCCAAGGCATTCTTCAATTATGTGAAGAACAAAAGGATGACAGGAGTGAATGTAGGACCGATTAGAGATAAAAGTGGGAAGATGTGCCTGGAGTCTGTGGAAGTGAGCGAGGTCCTCAATGAATACTTCTCTTCGGTATTCACCAATGAGAGGGAACTTGATGACGGTGAGGACGATATGAGTGAGGTTGATGTTCTGGAGCATGTTGATATTAAGGGAGAGGAGGTGTTGGAGTTGCTAAAATACATTAGGATGGATAAGTCCCCGGGGCCTGATGGAATATTCCCCAGGCTGCTCCATGAGGCGAGGGAAGAGATTGCTGAGCCTCTGGCTCGAATCTTTATGTCCTCGTTGTCCACGGGAATGGTACCGGAGGATTGGAGGGAGGCGAATGTTGTCCCCTTGTTCAAAAAAGGTAGTAGGGATAGTCCAGATAATTATAGACCAGTGAGCCTTACATCTGTGGTGGGAAAGCAGTTGGAAAAGATTCTTAGAGATAGGATCTATGGGCATTTAGAGAATCAAGGTCTGATCAGGGACAGTCAGCATGGCTTTGTGAAGGGCAGATCGTGCCTAACAAGCCTGATCGAGTTCTTTGAGGAGGTGACCAGGCATATAGATGAGGGTAGTGCAATGGATGTGATCTACATGGATTTTAGTAAGGCATTTGACAAGGTTCCACACGGTAGGCTTATTCAGAAAGTCAGAAGGCATGGGATCCAGGGAAGTTTGGTCAGGTGGATTCAGAATTGGCTTGCCTGCAGAAGGCAGATGTTTGTGGTGGAGGGAGTACATTCAGATTGGAGGGTTGTGACTAGTGGTGTCCTACAAGGATCTGTTCTGGGACCTCTACTTTTCGTGATTTTTATTAACGACCTGAATGTGGGGGTAGAATGGTGGGTTGGCAAGTTTGCAGACGACACAAAGGTTGGTGGTGTTGTAGATAGTGTAGAGGATTGTCGAAGATTGCAGAGAGACATTGATAGGATGCAGAAGTGGGCTGAGGAGTGGCAGATGGAGTTCAACCTGGAGAAGTGTGAGGTGGTACACTTTGGAAGGACAAAATCCAAGGCAGAGTACAACATAAATGGCAGGATACTTGGTAGTGTGGAGGAGCAGAGGGATCTGGGGTACATGTCCACAGATCCCTGAAAGTTGCGTCACAGGTAGATAGGGTAGTTAAGAAAGCTTATGGGGTGTTAGCTTTCATAAGTCAAGGGATAGAGTTTAAGAGACGCGATGTAATGATGCAGCTCTATAAAACTCTAGTTAGGTCACACTTGGCGAGTACTGTGTCCAGTTCTGGTCGCCTCAGTATAGGAAGGATGTGGAAGCATTGGAAAGGGTACAGAGGAGATTTACCAGGATGCTGCCTGGTTTAGAGAGTATGGATTATGATCAGAGATTAAGGGAGCTAGGGCTTTACTCTTTGGAGAGGAGGAGGAGGATGAGAGGAGACATGATAGAGATGTACAAGATATTAAGAGGAATAGACAGAGTGGACAGTCAGTGCCTCTTCCCCAGGGCACCACTGCTCAGTCCAAGAGGACATGGCTTTAAGGTAAGGGGAGGGAAGTTCAAGGGGGATATTAGAGGAAGGTTTTTCACTCAGAGAGTGGTTGGTGCGTGGAATGCACTGCCTGCGTCAGTGGTGGAGGCAGATACACTAGTGAAGTTTAAGAGACTACTAGACAGGTATATGGAGGAATTTAAGGTGGGTGTTATAAGGGCTGCAGGGTTTGAGGGTCGGCACAACATTGTGGGCCAAAGGGCCTGCAATGTGCTGTACTATTCTATGTTCTATTCTATACCTGAAGAAAGGTCTTGGCCCAAAACTTTGCCAGTTTGTTCATTTCCAGGAAGTTGCAATAAATCAAACATGTTTTATTCTCAGCTGTGTTTGCAAAAGTAAAAGTGAACTAATGGATTAACAAAGGTTGGCAAAGCTCTTCTTCACTGTTCATGAATTTCGGTGTATGACAGCTGAAAATCTGAAGACTTCTAAAGCAGAATCCAGTTGCTTTGTATAAGGAAAAAGTCAATGAAGGCAATTTTTGCAAAAGATGCTATTTTAAAACGAATGCTTCTATTTGGGGAGGAATGGTAGATTCAAGAGTAATAAAACTTGTCTAAAAGCCCAGATTTCAGGCTTTCTCCAGTATCCTGTAATTTACTATGCATATTTGAACACTCTGCAGATTGGTACTTCTGTAATTGTACAAAGCACCATTAACTTTCAAACAAGAACAATAAGACAAATACAGGGTGAATTATAATTCAGAAACTTAACATCTAGAACTTCCTGAACATCACATCCAATGAGCTGCCTCATTAACCAACTGAAAGGAAAGAAGGTAAATAAGTCAAATAAAATGCAGGAGAAATAAATAGTGAGAGGGGAACTGTGGAAAAAGAGAAAGGAAAAGCAAATAAGAAAATTAAGGAAGCAAGCAAGAGCGAAAAACTACACCAAACAAGAACATATTCTCTGGATACCAAAGCACATCCCATGTAACTATATCTTCAAGACTATTTTAGCTACTTCTTTGTGTAAAAAAAATCATTCTGCTGTCCTGTCAGGCTCTGGCACTTTACATAATGCGGTGTATGGTACCCAATCTCCTGCCATGCTTACTGGGGGCTGTAGTTTTCTAACACATTGTGTTATGAAGGTCACTGTTAGTTCAACTTAAGATGTTCATTGCAGAATCGCTTTTTGTAGCAGGTCACTATTTTGATCCTTTACATATATTGAAAGATTGAAAAGCTGTAAAACAAAACAACAGAAAATTCATCCAGAAACCATCAGAACGTGGTGATCCCACATGGATTAATTGTCTGGGAAACCTATTAATGGAGAGAATAATAATTGAGGTTTGTGCAAAATTAGTGTAGATGGGTGCTCGGTAGTTGGTACAGACTCAGTCTTGAATGTCTCTAATTGGTATTTATGAGAATGGTGGACAGAAGACAAGGCACTTTTTTCCCTCACCATTATTCATGTAAATAGACTGAATGATTATTACTAACCAGTGAATATTTCAAGCACCTAAGCAACTGCAAGATCAACTTTGTGTGGTCAGTCAATGATATTATTGACAAGTGTTGCTTTATTTATTGAAACAAATAGGTTAATAATTCCACGAAGTACTATATGGGGGTTTCAGACCCAGGGGTGCAGGGTCCTTGAAACTGGTGACACAGGTTCCAGTTTGGTGAAAGAAGAATTTGAATGTTTGACTTCATAGACCAGAATAGTGAATACATCACTTGGGACATCTTGTTACAGCTGTACAGACTCTGGCAAGCCACATTAGGAGTATTTCGTTCAGTGCTAGTTGCCCTGCTATAGGACGGATGCCATTAAACTAGAGAGGGTGCAAGAAAATTTACAAGAATATTACTGGGTTATAATTACGACATTTAAAAGGCATTTAGAAAGTTATATGAATAGGATAGATTTAGACAGATATGAGCCAAATGGGACTAGCTTAGTTGGCAACTTGGTCCATATGAACGAGTTAGGTCCAAGGGCCTGTTTTAGTGTTGTATAACACTATGTGTAGAACTTTTACATACTAGTGCCATCTAATGACACAAGTATTACTCAGCTGCACTCATTTCCTTTAGAGAATATGTGGTCTTTTGGGTGCAAGGAGAGAGCAGCGTCAGCCCTTCCTTCCATTCATCTCCAACACAAACCAGTCCTCAAACAACCTACACTTGAAACACCAGCTTACTTAAAATGTAATAACTTGCATTCATTAAAACAGCTGCCACAATTACAAAACATCTTAAAGTGCTTGGCAACTAATAAAATGCTTTAAGTATTGTTAATGTTGTAACTTTCCCAAATGTTAGTCAACTGGAACTGTGTGTAGAAGATCATTGACTGGACCTGACAATATGCGATTTGTAAACTGTAATGCAGAATGAAAGTAAAAGCACATTCAGATCACCAGGAAGTCACTAAAAATTTCCAGTGAGGTTTCTTGTGCTTCGCAATATACTGGCAATACTAACAGATTTCACCTTTAACCGTTTCCCACTGCCACTTCAAATGTCACAAAAAAGCAACAACGCTAGCAAACAAATTCTATTTTATTCTGCAGTTGTTTCATCTTGTCATCAAGCTGTAGTATAGGCAGTTTTATTTTTAAAGATGTAAAATATTTAACAATAATACAAATAATTTTAAACAAGTCTTTACCACTTTCAAAAAGCTTTCGTATTCAGTAAGATCCTCTGATACAGAGGAAACCTAATTAGCTTTGTTCCCGGTTGCCAGGTGAATCCAAGTTACGTTCAGTGTCTGGAGGCAAATTTGTCAGCAGCATCTGTAGGGAGGAAATTTTTGTTGAATAAATAGCAATGTTGGGAGTTATTAAAAACCGACTAATTCAAGAATCTGGTGAGGAAACTGCTAACAATCACTAAACAAAATCTTAAGTACTAAATGTGTATGTTCTCAAAACCTCCTTTCAGTTCTTTGGTAGAAAAAGCAAAACTATTTTAATTTTATCAAGGGGGTAATATGCATGTCTTCAAATACCCAAATGAAACCACAAGAAATAGAGTTTAAATGCATTTAGACTGTGATTATGTGATTAGCTAATCAATTTCCTCTTTAACCATGATGAAACAGGTATTGCATAACTCTTGTCGAAGTACAATGCCCCTTGAGCCTGTCCCACCATTCAATATGATCATGGCTGGTCTATGCTAGTCTCATCTCCATCTTAGATTCATCTAACTATCTGCCTTTCACCAGCCTTGGGGACAAAGAATTTAGGAGATTGGTTTGCTCTAAGTGGTCCAGCTTCCTCCCATATTCCAAAGATGTACAAGTTAGGGTTTGTAAGTCGTGGGCATGCTACATTGGGACTGGAAACATGGCTGGGCTAAGATGCAAGATAGATGTGAGTCCAAAGTACATTTATTACCAGACCACATATATGTCACCATACAGTAATCTGAGATTCGTTTCCTTGTGGGCATTCATGGCAAATAAAAAGAAACAACAGAACCAATGAAAACCTACACACAAGGTCGTACAAACAACCAATGTGCGAAAGCCAACAAATTGTGCAAATACAAAAATAAATACTATTGAGAACAGGAGTTCAATAGTACTTGAAAGTGAGTTCATAAATTGTGGAATCAGTTCAGTGGTGTTAAGGTGAGTGAAGTTATCCACGCTAGTTCAGGAGCCTGCTGGTTGTGGGGTAATATCTCTTCCTGAACCTGGTGGTGTGGGTCCCAACCTCCTTCCTGATGGCAGCAGCCAAAAAAGAGTATGGCCCCGATGGTGGATGTCCTTGATGATGGATGTTACTTTTCTGTGACAAAGTTCCTTGCAGGTGTAATGTACATGCTACTTTTGAAGAACAATCTTGTATCTTGGACTGAATAAGTCAGTTATGGTTCCCAGGAACTACAACAATACAAATATGCCAAACAAATATATTGCCAAAAACTCTGGATGTTAATTCCAGGTCAATGATACCTTAAAATATAATTAGTTTTTCAAATTTACCAGAGGGGAGAAAAGTACTGGCTGCCTTTGCAGATAACTGCACTCATTTCCTTCAATAAAATTGTGGTGCCTGCAAAAGCCAAGACTGATAGATATCATAATCTACATAAGGTGTAACCACTGGAGGGAGAGGTGATTAGAGACAATTGAAGGAAGTTGAAATGCAACTGTTTCCACAACAAAGCTAAACCAAGTCTCTCTGTACAGATGTTATTTATTACCTTCTGAAATTATCGTGGACTTCAGAAAGGGTAAGATGAGGGAACACACACCGGTCCTCAGAGAGATCAGAGTGGAGAGAGTATGCAATTTCAAATTCCTAGGTGTCAATATCTCTGAGTATCTAAGCTGGACCCACATATCGATGCAGCGACACCAGCTATATTTTATTGGGAGTTTGGAAGAATTGGTACGTCCCCAAAAACATGCAAAGTTCTTACAGATATACCGTGAAGAGCATTCTAACTGGCTGCATCACTGTCTGGTATGGGGAG
Organism: Hemitrygon akajei; assembly: GCF_048418815.1. Lineage (NCBI taxonomy): Eukaryota > Metazoa > Chordata > Chondrichthyes > Myliobatiformes > Dasyatidae > Hemitrygon > Hemitrygon akajei. The sequence continues at coordinate 87,209,687 of NC_133133.1, forward strand.
CGGGGGGGGGGGGGGGGGGTCGCGGCTGCACAGGATTGATTTAAGTTGCAGAGAGTTGTCCTTTTGAAATGAATGTTAACATTGCGTTTGCCTTCTTCAGCACTGACTCAATCTGCAAATTAACCTGTAGGGAATCCTGCAAAAGGACTCCCAAGTCCCTCTGCACCTCTGATTTTTGAATTTTCACCTCATTTAGAAAATAGCCTATGCCTTTATTCCTTCTCACAAAGTGCATGACCATATACATACTTCCCTACACTGTATTCCATCTGCCATTTCTTTACCTATTCTCTCAATCTGTCTAAGTATTTCTGCTAACTCGCTGCTCCTTAACACTACCTGCACCTCCATCTAGCTTCATATAGTCCACAAACTTAGCCATAAAGTCATCAATTTTGTCATCAAAATCAATGACATATAATGTGAGATGAATCAGTCCCAATACTGACCTAAGCAGAATATCGCTAGTCATCAGCAGCCAACCAGAAAAGGCCCCCTTTATTCTCACTCTTTTTTCTCCTGCCAGACAGCCAATCTTCTATCTATGCTAGTGTAGCGGTGTGCTACACACAGCGCTGCAATAACGACACGGAGTCGGTGAGCTGCAGTTGCAGAAGAGGTTTATTCAAACTTTGCGGCCTCGCTTTAAAGCCTTCCTGTTCCCGCCCTCCCTGGGCAGGAATGCTGTAGGGGGCGCGTATTCATAGTCCCGTCCTGCGCGCGGGCTTTTCCCCTTGCTGGTGAAGCAGGCTTGGCGCCCTCTTTGGGACCGGCCTCAATGCCGGCGCGCGCCGCTTTGTGAGCCGGTTCGAGTGCGCTGGGAAGTGGGTCGCCACATAACCCCCCCCCCCCCCCCACAGAACCAGCGATACACCTCTCAATGTCCACAGTCTGGGTCGGACTCTGTTTGGGAGGTCTGCCTCTGCACCGCGGTGCCTGAATCTCGACCGGATGCGCCAAGTCCACATGGGCCGGTTTGAGTTGGTCCACTGTGAAAACCTCCTCTTTCCCCCCAATGTCCAGCACAAATGTGGACCCGTTGTTTCTGATCACCATAAATGGCCCCTCGTAGGGCCGCTGTAGCGGTGCCCGATGTCCGCCCCGTTGTACAAAAACGAACTTACAGTTTTGCAGGTCTTTGGGTACGCAGGTTGGGTTCTGCCCATGCTGTGAAGTGGGTATGGGGGCCAGGTTACCGAGCCTCTCACGTAGTCTGCCCAGGACTACTGCGAGTTCTTCCTCTTGCCCCCTTGGGGCTGGTATGAACTCTCCTGGGATGACCAGGGGTGCGCCGTACACCAACTCGGCCGACGAGGTGTGCAGATCCTCTTTGGGTGCCGTGCGGATTCCGAGCAGGACCCAGGGAAGCTCGTCCACCTAGTTAGGCCCTTTGAGGCGGGCCATGAGAGCCGACTTCAGGTGACGGTGGAAACGCTCCACTAGTCCGTTCGACTGTGGGTGGTAGGCAATTGTGTGGTGCAGCTGTGTCCCCAAAAGGCTGACCATAGCTGACCACAAGCTGGAGGTGAACTGGGCGCTTCTGTCGGAGGTAATGTGGGCCGGTACACCAAAGCGAGATACCCAGGTGGCAATCAGTGCCCGGGCGCAAGATTTGGAGGTGGTGTCGGTGAGTGGGACCGCCTCTGGCCATCTTGTGAACCGGTCCACGATAGTCAGGAGGTGCTGTGCGCCTCGCGACAGTGGCAGGGGGCCCACGATATCCACATGAATGTGGTCGAAACGCCGGCGGGTGGGGTGGAACTGCTGCGGCAGAGCTTTGGTGTGTCGCTGCGCCTTGGCTGTTCGGCAGTGCATGCACGTTTTGGCCCATTCACTGACCTGCTTGCAGAGTCCATGCCAAATGAACCTGTTGGCTACCATCCGGACGGTTGTCCTGATGGAGGGGTGCGCTAAGTTGTGAATGGAGTTGAAAATGCACCGCTGCCAGGCTGCCGGAACAACGGGGCGGGGTTGGCCGGTGGTGACATCACAGAGTAGGGTCCTCTCACCGGGGCCTACGGGGAGGTCCTGGAGCTGCAGTTGCAGAAGAGGTTTATTCAAACTTCGCGGCCTCGCTTTAAAGCCTTCCTGATCCCGCCTTCCCTGGGCGGGAATGCTGTAGGGGGCGCGTATTCACGGTCCCGTCCCGCGCGGGCTTTTCCCCTTGCTGGTGAAGCTGGCCTGGCGTCCTCTTTGGGACCAGCCTCATGGCACGCGCCGCTTTGTGAGCCAGTTCGAGTGCGCTGGGAAGTGGGTCGCCACACTAGTATCTTTCCTGTATATCCTGGGCTCTTATCTTATTAAGCCATGTTCTTACTAAATCGTGGAGCAGGTTCAAAGAACTGTGGGGTGTCATTTTACTGTTTCTTACCTTCTTAAAGCTTTGGATCATAAGTTTTATTTTTAAACAACAACCTTTCCGAAGTATCTCAATTCAATTGAGACAGTTGATTAGTGGGCAAATACAGTATTATGTAGATAAATGTCACCCATTTCAGAAGGGAAATAAAAGCAGAGTATTATTTAAGTGGAGGAAAATTAAGAAATGCTGATTTACAAAGGACATGGTGATACTGTCGAACAAATATTGAAAGCAAACATGCAAGTACACCAGGTAATTAAGGAGGCAATAGTATGTGCACATTTATGTTCTGAGATTTACAACAGAACATATTTAGCAAACCACTTAGTTGGGATTGATGCCATGAAGAAGATCCTGCTGCAATAAAAGTTACCTGTTGTTGTTCTTTGTCATTTGATTTAACTGCATGAACTAAACTTGTGGTGAAATTCCGAAGATGGAGGTATTTCTGTTTTTGTCTCTCCAACTCATTCTCAAGGTACTTCATTTCATCGTTCTGAAAACATACATTGAAAGAAAATAACTGTATATTTGAGGAAAGTTATATGCAATATAGAAAAAAGTCACAAGTGTTGTAGCCTCTGAATGTATCAAACTGTCTAAGCGTTACACAGAGAAAAATTATTTTGATTTCATACTAACACGGTATCTTTAGTATTAAGTATGACCCAACCAGTCACTGACAGATGAACAGAAAGATTTCCATTTAACGTCTTCCCTGACTTAACCTGAAGGTCTTTAAAATCAATTCCTACAAACAGCAAGTAGCAAGAACAGGTAATAGCCAGTGATGATTGATTGAGAAATAAATATTTACCAGCACAGATTGCGATTACATTCCTACTATTCTTCAAAATAACATCACAGGATCTTTGTCCTGAAGAAGGAGAAATGGCCCCGGTGTAAGTTTTTTTCTGAATGATAGAACTCTGATATTGCAACAATCTGTCAGTAACTGGAGTGCCAGCCTGGACTTTTGTGTCTGAGTCTTTGAAGTGAGGCAAAGTAGTGTTCATTTGCTTTTGGTGACATTGACTAACATCACATTTCTCAGGATATTAGTGGAATACTCAACTCTCAAAATAACTGGAATGACACACTGCTGCGCTTCCCTGGAAGGTGGAAAATGGGAGACCAGCCAAACACATATTGGCAGGATAAAAAAAAAGGATGAAAGGTTTAGCAACATAAGCAATACAGGTAGCAGCAGAATCAGATGACCTGTTAGGTCTCAAAAGACCATAAGACATAATTCAGCCCATTGAGTTTGTTCCAGTATTCCATCATGGCTGATTTATTATCCCTCTCAACCCCTTTCTCCTGCCTTCTCCCGATAACCTTTGACACTCTTACTAATCAAGTACCTATCAATTTCTGTCTTAAATATACCCAGTTACCTGGCCTCCACAGATTCACCACCCTTTGGCTCAAGAAAAATTCTTCATCTCTGTTTTAAAGGGACATTCTTATATTTTGAGGCTGTACCCTCTGTTCCTATGTTCCCCCACAACAGGAAATATTCTCTCCACATCCACTCTGTCTAGATCTTTCAATATTTGATGGGTTTCATTGAGACCCCATCTCATTCTTCTGAACTCCAAGGAGTAATGCTCAGAACCATCAAATGCTTCTTAGATGTTAATCCTGTCCCTCCTCAGAATCTCCTCTGGACCCTCACCAATACCAGTACATCCTTCCAAAACTGCTCACGCACTCCAAACGTGGTCTGACCAATGCCTTATAAAACCTCAGCATCACAAAGACGAAACATCAAGATTATGTCAGGTGTCTGTCAAAGAAAGTGAACAAAATTTAAAGCACAGACTTTAATTAATCCTATAGTTTGTTTAAAGGTAGTCATCGTACAAGATAGGATACCATGGAGGAGTGCAGAGCCAGGAATGGTATAAGACCGTAAGACATAGGAGCAAAATTAGGCCATTTAGTCCATCCAGTCTGCTCTGCCATTCTATCATGGCTGATCCCAAATCCTGCTCAATCCCATAAACCTGCCTTTTCACCAGATCCTTTGATGCCCTGACAGATCAAGAAACCATCAGTTTCTGCCTTAAGTATACCCACGGACTTGGCTTCACTGCAGTCTGTGGTAGAGCATTCCACAGATTCACTACTCTCTAGTTAAAAAAAAAATCCTCCTTACCTCTGTTCTAAAAGGTTCCCACTCAATTTTGAGGCTGTGCCATCTAGTTCTGGATACCCCCACCATAGGAAATATCCTCTCTACTTCCACCTTACCTAGTCCTTTCAATATTCAACAGGTTTCAATGAGATCAGCTTCCTCCCCACCCAACATTCTTCTAAATTTCAAAGCTGCCAAACACTCCTCATGTTAACCCCTTCATTCCCAGAATCATCTTTGTGAACCTCCTCTGAACTCTCTTCAATGACAACACATTCTTTCTAAGATATAGGGCCCAAAGCTATTGACAATACTCCAAGTGCAGCCTGACTAGTGTCATATAAAGGCTCAACATTATCTCGTTTTTATATTCTATTCCCTTTGAAATAAATGCCAGTATTACATTTGCCTTCTTTACCAAAGACTCAATCTATAAATTAACCTTCTGGCAGTCTTGCACAAGGTCTCCTAAGTCCCTCTGCACTTCTGATGTTTCAACCTTCTCCCCATTTAGATAAAAGTCTTCATTATTGTTCTTTTTACCAAAATGCATTATCATACATTTCCCAACACTGTATTCCATTTGCCACTTTTTTGCCCATTCTTCCAATTTGTCTAAGTCCTGCTGCAATCACATTGTTTCCTCAGCACTAACTACCCCTCCACCTATCTTTGCATCATCTGCAAAATTTGTCACAAAGTCATCAATTCCATTATCTAAATCACTGACAAACTATGTGAAAAGTAGCAGTCCCAATACTAATCCCTGAGGAACACCACTAGCCACTGGCAGCCAACCAGAAAAGGCCCCCTTTATTCCCACACGCTGCTTCCTGCTTGTCAGCCATTCCTCTATCCATGCCAGTATCATTCCTGTAATGCCATATGATTTTATCTTGTTTAGCAGCCTCAAGTGTGGCAACTTATCATACGCCTTCTGAAAATCCAGTGAATTTACAGTACATCCACTGCCTCTCCTCTGTCCACCCTGCTTCTTACATCATCGAAGAACTCCAACAGATTTGCTGGGCAAGATTTCCCTTTACTGAAACCATGCTGACCTTGATTTATTTTATCATTAGTCTCCAAGTACCCTGAAACCTCTTCCTTAATAATGGACTCCAACACTTTCCCAGCCACTGAGGTTAGGCTAACTGGTCTATAATTTTCTTTCTTTTGCCTTCCTTCCTTCTTAAAGAATGGAGTGACATTTGCAATCTTCCAGTCCTCTGGGACCATGCCAGAATCAAGTGATTCTTGAAAGATCATACCAATGCATCCGTTATCTCTTCAGCAACCTCTCTCAGGTGGTTTGTAGTTCACCTGGTTCAAGTGACTTATCCACCTTAAGACCTTTCAGCTTGCCTAGCACCTTTTCCTTTGTAACAACAATGGCACCCACTCCTGATCCCTAATATTCACAGACCCCTAGCACACTGCTAGTGTCTCCCACAGTGAAGACAGATGGGAAGTACTCATTAAGTTCATTTGCCATTTCTTTGTCCCCCATTACTTCCTCACCAGCATCATTTTTCAGTGGTCCAGTATCAACTCTCACCTCCCTTTTACTCTATATAACTGAAAAAACTTTTAGTATCCCGCTTTATATTATTGGCTAGCTTGCCCTCATATTTCATCTTTTCCCTTCTTATAGCTTTTTTAATTGCCTTTTGTTGGATTTTAAAAGCTTCCCAATCATCCAACTTCCCATTCCCTTTACTTGGCTTTTATGCAGTCCTCAACTTCCCTTGTCAACCACAGTTATCTAATCCTGCCATTTGAGAACTTCTTCCTCTGTGGGACATATCTATGTCACACCTTGTGAACTATTCCCAGAAATTTCAGCCATCTCTGCTCTGCTATCATCCCCACCAGTATCCTCCTTCAACCCACCTGGACAAACACCTCTCTCATGCCTCTGTAATTCCCATTATTCCATTGCGATACTGATATATATGACTTATGCTTCTCCCTTTCAAACAGCAGTATGAAGTCAATCATATTACGATCACTGCCTCCTAAGGGTTCCTTTACATTAAGCTCCCTAATAAGATCCGGGTTATTTCATAACACCCAATCTAATATAGCCATTCCTGAGTAGGCTCAAGCACAAGCTGCTCTAAAGTCCATCTTGTAGGCATTCAACAAATTCCCTCTCTTGCAATCCTGCACCACCCTGATTTTCCCAATCCCCTTATATATCGAAGTCCCTCATTACAATTGTGACATTACCCTTATTACGTGCCTTTTCCAGCTCCCTTTGCAATCTCAAATATATTTGTGAGGTGGTTCATTTTGGTGGGTCAAATATGATGGCAAAATATAGTATTAATGGTAAGACTCTTGGCAGTGTGGAGGATCAGAAGGATCTTGCGGTCCGAGTCCATTGGACACTCAAAGCTGCTAGGCAGGTTGACTCTGTGGCTAAGAAGGCATACGGTGCATTGGCCTTCATCAATTGTAGGATTGAGTTTAGGAGCCGAGAGGTAATGTTGCAGCTATATAGGACCCTGGTCAGACTCCACTTGGAGTACTGTGCTCAATTCTGGTAGCCTCACTCAAGGAAGGATGTGGAAACCATAGAAAGGGTGCAGAGGAGATTTACAAGGATGTTGCCTGGATTGGGGAGCATGCCTTATGAGAATAGGTTGAGTGAACTTGGCCTTTTCTCCTTGGAGCAATGGAGGATGAGAGGTGAGTTGACAGAGGTGTACAAGATAATGAAAGGCCTTGAACATGTGGATAGTCAGAGGCTTTTCCCCAGGGCTGAAATGGCCAGCACGAGAAAGCATAGTTTTAAGGTGCTTGGAAGTAGGTACAGAGGAGATGTCAGGGGTAATAATTTTTTTTTTTTTATAAACGCAGAGAGTGGTGAGTGCATGGAATGGGCTGCCGGCGGAGGTCATTTTAAGAGACTCCTGGATGGCTACATGGAGCTTAGAAAAATAGAGGGCTATGGATAAAGCCCAGGTACTTCTAAGGTAGGGACATGTTCGGCACAGCGTTGTGGGCCAAAGGGCCTGTATTATGCTGTACGTTTTCTATGTTTCTAATCCCACATCTTAGCTATTTGGAGGCTTGTACATGATTCCAAGAATGTTTTTTTTACCCTTGCAGTTTCTTAAGTCCATCCACAAAGATTCAATATTCTCTGACCCTATGTCATCTCTTTCTAAAGAGGTAATCCTTCTCTTACCAACAGAGCCACACCACCACCTACGCCTTCCTGCCTGTCATTTCGATACAAAATATATCCCTTGATGTTAAGCTCCTGACTATGGCCGCCTTTCACCCATGACTCAGTGCTGCCCACAATGTCATACCAACCAATCTCTAATTGCGACATTAGTTTGTCCACCTTATTCTGAATGCTACAAACATTTGAACTCTGGAAACTAATATCATTTTTAAATGTTGCTATGAGGAAGCATCTAATTGAGGAACTGCAGAGAAGACTAGGTTGAAGAGTGTAAGAACACAAACCACCAGAGAATTTAGTGCATCAACTGAAGAAATTATAATGCAAATAGCAATACAAGTTCTACAAGGCAGTGTTGAGGGTACTAGAGAATAATGATGTAATTAATGGTGCCAAAAATGCCAGATGAATGAGGAGATGCAGCAATTTTGAGCCAGGCAGAACTACCTTCATTCTTCACTGAGGATGGATAATAAGCTATGGTGGTCATTCTGATCAGATTGCCTGGCCATTCCAAGCACAATGATATTGAGTTCTTATGATGGTAAACTTCATTGTGAATTAGAGGGCATAGAATGTTTCAAGGAATATGTGGTCTTAAAACAAAATTTTGCACATTGTACAAGAGAGTAAATATTTGAGTTATTAAATCAGAGCATCTACCCTGACAATTAAACAAAGCAATAGGATTGAACATTTGCTGAAACATTGATTGGGTGTTGTACAAAATTAAAAAAATCCCACAATGAAAAAAAATACACAAAATACATTGAGGATAATGTAAACCTTTACAATACAACAGGGTTAAAACAAATTGGGGCTATTACTTGTATCTTCTTTCCCCAATGATTATTATTCTGTCCATGCAATGTCTCCTTGTTTTAATTTTTCTTGAGAAAACTGAACTCAAAATTTCATTGCTCAAATTTAAGTTAAATAAGGCTTTACTGCTGATATTTAACTGGACAATAAAATACTACAACTCTAAAAGCGCAAACTATTTTATATTTTATAACATACTGAAATGTAGCCAATTGGCAAAAAGTTACCATGTAGTGCTTTACATTGAATATCAGAAAGAAGTATATCCAGTAATGTGCTCTGTTAAAATAAATCAGAAGTTCTTTTATACCCAATCTCAATATAAAAGAATGGGAAATTGAATACAAAACTTTTCAACGATTTTGTCAGTTCTGTAACATTAAGACCAGAACTAACAATTGCAAGTAACAGCAATGAAGCAGATACATTAATAATTCTAAAATCTTGACCTTGGGAAACATCTCTTGATTGCATCTAGCAGCTAAACAAGCTGGTTCAGCAGGTTTTGGACAGTAATCCAATGTTGTTAAATGTTAACAGGTATCATATCTTACCTTTAAGCTCAGTAATTTTTGAAGCTGCTCAACTTCAACAGCTATGCGATCACAACTGCTCATCTCAACTGCATCATCATCAAGTACTTCTAATTTCTGTTAAAACAAAACCCAAAGCTTTTGTTAGAGCTTGCAATGGGTTAAGGCTGATCAATCTTATTCACTTGACCTTTCAAACTGCGTTACATTTGCCTCACAAATAATTTCCTTTTTCATTGATGTGGCCTTTTCTAACAGTAGCTTAGAGGATATCAAAGCTTCTTGAAGCCAGTTGTCAGATCGAGTGAGATTTTCTCATGGATAGCTCCCTCTCCTAACCCATTATATTACACTCAGTGGTCACTTTATTAGGTGTATCTGAACATCTGCCCATTAACGCAAATACCTAATCAACCAATTACGTAATCTAATCTACGTAAAGGCAAACTACTGCACATTTGTGGTAATATATCCTGCAGCAACATCATCCTCTGTTTTCTGGTCAGGATTATTATTACATTAATTCAGTCACATACAGAAATCACAAACGTTTTAGTCTTGCAAGTACATAAATCTTTACTGATGATATTCACTATAGAGCAAATCCAAACAGTCATGAGCATTTGGAAAGCTCAAGGAATTTATCACATTGTAAATATCACTACAACCAAATTTAATATATACAAAATTATTTTCTCCGTTGTTCATTGGAAGTGATGAACTCCTCTGTCAATGGACATAGGAAATATATACAAATGCATTAGAAATAAACATATTAATATGCATTATTTCTGAGTGCTCACTGATGTCTCATTCTAATTCCTCATAGTTGCATAACTTTCAAGTTGTTTATGTGGCTCCACAGTTTCAAAACACAAGCAAAAGAAAAAAATAACTTCAAAGTTCAAAGTAAATTTATTAAAGTACATATATGTCACCATATACAACCCTGAGATTCATTTTCCTGTGGGCATACTCAATAAATCCGTAATAGAGTTAATGTTAGACCACACAAACCTGGCTGTTCAACCAGTGTGTAAAAGATGACAAACTGCAAATACAAAAGAAAAAATGACACAATCATATTAGATTTGCTATTCTGAGAAAAATACAAAAATGGACTTTTGTTAAAAATGAACTTTTAAATTCAGAGGAAATGACAGAGTTCTGGAGGAACTGAGACTTTGCCACAAGAAACCAACTTGACAACTGCTATAGAAATATCAGAGGAGTATTGATCTCAATATTAGGAAGACAGAATTATTTTATTTCAGGATAATTTTATTACAACTGGAAAACTGGTTGCTACGACAGTGATACAGCCTCTTAATCATGGTTGTCATTAGCTACAAGGTTATTTAAATAATGTGCTCAATACTTCATTGCGCTAAGTACAGCTCCAACACCATATACACTTTTGCTGATGATACCACTGTTGTGAGGTAGTGATGAATCAGCTTTCAGGAGGGAGATTGGAAGTTTGGCTGAGTGGTATAATAACAACAACAATGTCAGTAAGGCAAGGAACTGACTGTAGACTTCAGGAGAGGGAAACAAGACCATGAACCAGTGATCATCGGAGGATAAGAGGTGGAGAGGGCCAGTAACTTTAAGTTCATTGGTGCTGCTATCTCAGAGGACCTGTCCTGGACCCGTCATATAAATATAATTGCAACAAAAGCACAACAATACCCCCACTTCCTCAGGAGTCTGCAGAGATTCACCATGTCATCAAAAACCTTGGCAAAATTTATAAACGTGTGGTGGAAAATGTGCTGACTGGCCACATAACAGCCCGGTATGGGAACAGCAATGCCTTTGAGTGGAAAATCCTACAAAAAGTAGTGAATTCAGCCCAGTACATCATGGGTAAAACCCTCCCAATCACTGAGCACATTTCATGAAACATTGCTATAGAAAAGTAGCATCCAGCATCAAGATCCTCACCACTCAGGCCTCTTTGATCTTGTTATATCATGCTCATTATTTATTTATATTTACATTTGCACAGTTTGTTGTCCATTGATCCTGTTTACAGTTACTGTTCTATAAATTTACTGAGTATGCCTGCAGATAAAGAATCTTAGGGTTGTATGTGGTCTGATAGTAAATTTTACTTTGAACTTTGAATTAATTACAGTTCCTGAAAATCTAAAGCAAATAACCTCACTCATTTATAGTCTCAGTGTACTGTACTTGAAATGAACTGGGTCATCCTAACAAATCTTGTATTTAGCAAAAATTTATTTAAGAATCCTGGTTCCAATTTCATTGTGCTCAGTTGCCAACTGATTTTAAAAGTTCCCTGATACATGCATTTATTCATTATTTTATTACAGTTGTGACTCAATGTTCCAAAATCGTTGATCTGCAACCAGGAATTTGTGGCCAGGAATTATTAATGTACCTAAGAAATAAGGTAAAATGATGTGTCATTTCAGACTAAAAACTTGAATACCAATAAATTATTTAAGAGCACATTCTTTTTTTCAGCCCCAGTTCCACATTCAAGTTGGCTGATTACACCACTATCACTGGCTGAATCAAAGGTGGTATAGGAGGGAAACTGAAAATCTGGTGCCACAACAACCACCTCCTACTACTCATTGTCAGGAAGACCAAGGAGCTGATTATTGACCTCATTAGTCAGTCCTCATTGGAGGACCTATCCTGGGCCCAGTACATAAGTGCAATTAAGAAGAAAGCACAACAGTGCCTCAACTTCCTCAGGAGTTTGCAAAGATCAGCATGACATCTAAAACTTTGACAAAAACCTTTATAGATGTGTAGTGGAGTGTATATTGACTGGCTGCAACATAGAATGGTATGGAAACACAAAAGCCCTTGAAGGGAAAATCCAACAAAAAGTAGTGGATATGGCCCAGTCCATCATAGGTACACCCCTCCCTACCACTGAGCACATCTATACGAAGCACTGTCGTAAGAAAGCAGCATCCATCATCAGGGACTCCCACCACCCAGGACATGCTGTCTTCTTGCTGCTGCCATCAAGAAGAAGGTACAAAAGACATACGCTCACACCACCAAGTTCAGGAACAGTTACTACCCCTCAACGATCAGGCTCTAAAACCAAAGGTGATAACTTAATCAACTTCACTTGCCTCATCCATCACTGAAATGTTCCCACAACCTATGGACCCACTTTTAAGGACACTTCATCTCATGTTCTCGATATTTATTGCTTATTTTAATACTATTATTACTTTTTTTCTTTTTGTATTTGCACAGTTATTGTCTTTTTCACATTGGTCAAACAAAAGACAAATTGTCTTTCATTGATTCTATTATGGTTATTATTCTATTATTGGATTTATTGAGTACACATGCAAGAAAATGAATCTCAGGGTTGTATATGGTGAGATATATGTACCGTAGATGTCGGATTATAAGCCGCTACTTTTTTCCCACATTTTGAACAGCTTTGAACTCTGCGGCCTTTAATACGGTGCGGCTAATGCATGATTTTTTTCATGCCGCCAAAAACATTTTGCCTCATAACAGTAGACCAATAAAATTGATGAGTAGTTCACAGAGGTCCAATGAAATTGTACGATAAATCAAGCGCACTTTCACAATTAAATTATTGTAAATCAGTCATTTGTACTCACCCTCATCAACATGGAAAACACTCGAAGAAAAGCATTGTGCTGCCTTTATGGCAGTTATTTAGTTTATAATATTTTCGCTTAGTAATTCATTTTCTAGTTAAAGTTAGAAGTGTTTTAACTATATTTGTTTTCTGTACTACATCGCGGGATGCTATGACGTCACACCCGGTTTCGCCGCGTCTTGTGGGAAAAATACCGGTTTGCGATAAACGGGAAGGAGGGGGGCGAGCGGCATTGGATCTGAGCGAACGCTGCTTTTAAGTTAAAGGCGATCAATAACTTTTCCTGGTAGGCTGCAGAATATATATTTTTTACCAGTCGTTAGGAGATATTGGAATGTTGTTCAGTAAAAAAGTATACGCAACGTATATTTAAAAGTAGCCGCGTTACAGGCACGGTTCGAAAAAAAAAGCATTTGCAATATGTATTTGTTTATGTTACCATATGGATTTAATTAAAAGTTAAAAAATCCTCACGTGTAATATCTTTCTGTGTAAATATCTCATATTACAACGTGGGACACCTGCGGCCGAAAATCCGGTGCGGCCTGTACAAGTAAAAAATTGATTTTCTTTCTAAAATTAGAGCCAGCGGCTTTTAATCAGGTGCACTCTGTAGTCCGGAATCTACGGTACTTTGAAACTTCAAACTTTTTTTCGAAAAAAGAGATCTAAATCAGATTTCCAAGATTTCTAATTATAGATCTAACATAATTGAGCACAAAACTAGATTTCTTCCTGTATGGTACCATACAATAGTTGGCAACGAAGCACAGTTTTGCCTTGGATAACGTGAGAGATATTCCCTTCAAAACATTATGTTCCATAGTTCATGCCCAAATAATCAAGCGATAGTAACACTAGGAAGGGATGAAAGAGAGAAATACACACTTCATCAAGAACAAAGGATGACATTATCTTGAAAATTGATTTGAAAATACTGCATTGCTAACTTCTTTCCATAGAATTTCTTGAACTAGATCAGGATTGATTAAATGCAGATTTAAATATAAAACCAACATAAATAATGTAATAGCAGTTGCCTTTCTTACTTACACTCATCATAACAATTAATGTTTACATTTGATTTTTTTTGGAGTGGGTGAGTGAAAGACTAAGGGCAAGATTGAGAGCAGCAGAGCACATCAGAGTTAGAAGCATATAGACAAAGTGAACCCCAAGGCAAGCATGCAAAGGTGAGGAGGAGCAACCCATAGTACCAAGGGAACGAGAGCATTGGCAATTCAGTCCGTGGGCAAGGACTTATCTTCCTTAATCTGAAAGTCAAAATTGTTCCACTCATTCATAGCTGGATTAACAGTGATCAGTCTTGCTGTTAGAAATGTAACAAGGTTTCCGGTGATGCCTTCGTCGAGAATGACAGCTTAAGTCACTAGCTCCTCCAGTAAAAAGCATATTAAGCCCCGTTAACCCGTCAAATATAATATTTTTCAAAAAAAATTGAACTGAAAAGAAGGGCAAGAATGGGGAGAAGAAATGGAAATTAAAAAAGTGACACTGCGGAGCCTGCGTCCGAGAGGAGTGCAGCGAGCTGCTCTCCTACCCGACTGCGTGCTAGCGAGGCGGCTGCTGGGCCTCGTTCAGACGAAGCGGCGAATATCTTCGAAATCCTGAAAGAGATAAGGGAGTTCCGGAAAGAAATAGAGCAGCAGCTCCGTGATATTAAGGCAGAGCTCGCCAGCGTTAATCAAAAAATAGCGGTGGCAGAGACTTGCATTGAGAAGGTGAAAGATTGCGTTCAAAACATGGAACGGATACTGAGCAAGACAATAAAAATAATACATCACTAAGAAGGTAAACTGCTTGACCTGGAGGGAAGATCATGGCGGAAAAATATCAGAATCTACAACGTTCCCGAAGGAGCGGAGGGCTCGTCTATGACGGAGTTTGTTGGAAAGTTACTGTGGGACGCACTGGATCTTCCCCCGGCTATGAAGCTGGAAGTCGAAAGAGACCACTGCGCGTTAGTCCCAAAGCCTACCCAGGATAGAAAGCCACGCTCAATAATAATTAAATTCCTTTGGTACAGCACCAAGGCGGAGATTCTACGAAGGGCCTGGAGTAAGAAGCGAGTGTTTTTAGAGGAGAAATTAATATATTTCAACCAAGATTACCACCCCGCGGTCCTCCAGAAACGCAAAGAATACTCCGAAGTAAAGTGAATATTAAAGCAAAATAAGATTAGATTTCAAACTCCGTACCCTGCTAAACTTCGAGTGTTTTATGACAACGGGACGTGGTTGTACCAGACAGTGGAAGAGGCGACTACAGACATGAAGGCCAGAGGGTTGCCCGTCAGCATGACCAAATCAAAGGAAAGCCTGGCTGAGGAATTGTCCTACTCGGTTTGGGAAATAGTGCGAGAAATGAGAAGGCAGGAGACGGGAGGAGGCCGAGAGAAATGTATCAGGAAGAGACCGGGAGTTTCCCAAAGACAGTCCTCACCCGCTTCAGAAGAGCCATAAGGTTTGGCTAACTTTAAAAATGTTGAAAAGCTAAACAGAAGCAAAAGTACACGGTGATATACCTATCTCGAGAAATACTATTATAATGTGGATTTTATATTACTTAGTTGTTATTCTTTATTCGCTCACTTACTCCTTTTCCCCCCACCAAAATGAGTATATATATATTCGTGCATATATGTGTATGTGTAGTGTGTTTGTGTATATATATATGTATATATAGGAGGAATACACAGGGAAATCTTTTCTGTGTAATGGATTTGTTCACTGACTTTTATGAATACTGCAATGGGGGCCCTCAACTCACAAATAGGAGAGGTTATCCCACACAGCTAGACATTTCCTCTAGCTCAACGCAGGGTCATCTACTAGAGACCTCAGCCTTGGAATCACACGTTTGTTGCCATTTTTGTTATTATTTGAGTTTCTTGGTTCTTATTTGTTCAGGGAGTAGATTGATCAAGTTTTATTCTAATTTCAATGATACATTGACAGATAAATACAGATGGCTAAGGACAAGGTAAAATTCATTTCTTTTAATGTAAATGGGCTATTAAATCCAATCAAACGTAAGAGAATATTATCCAAAATGAGAAAAGAACAAGCCCATGTAGTATATTTACAGGAAACTCATTTAAGTGATAATGAGCATAAAAACCTAAAGAGAATGGGCTTCACTAATCTGTTTTTCTCCTCATATAAATCAGGACATAAGAGAGGAGTTGCTATTCTCATCTCAAGTAAGCTAAATTTTGAAAAAATATTCGAAATGGGAGATAAAGGCGACAGATATATTCTGGTAAGGGGGAATATAGACGGCAATTCAGTTACTCTATTGAATATATATGCAACCCCGGGAAGTGACATTGGTTTCTTTCAGAAAATTACTGATATTATGGTAATGGAAACAGAAGGTCTCCTGATATGTGGGGGAGACTTAAATTTACAATTACAACCAAACTTAGGCTCTTCCAATAGAAAAACCTATAAAACAAAATCTTTACATAAGAAAGTTAATACACTTTTTGAGGATGTTGGTTTAATTGATATATGGAGGGACCTTTTCCCTGACAGAAGGGATTACACTCATTATTCCTCTCCACATTCTGTATATACAAGAATAGACTATTACATAACATTTGGAAAAGACAAAGACAAAATAAACACCTGTGGAATTGGGACAATAGATGTAAGTGACCATGCACCTATATATTTATCTGTTGATTTTGACCTACAACCAAAGAATACTATTTGGAAACTAAATTCAAGTCTACTCAATGATCCATACTTTAAGGAACAAATTAAAAAAGAAATTGGTCTCTACTTAGAATTTAATGATAATGGAGAAGTTTCACCTCTCATTTTATGGGATACTCTGAAGGCGGTCTTAAGAGGGAAAATCATAGCGATATCATATAAGAAAAAAGTAAGGAATAAAACATTAGAAGAATTACAAAATAGGCTGAAGGAACTAGAGAAAAAACACAAATTGAATTTGGCACAGGATACATTAGGGGAAATTAAAAAAATTAGGAATGAAATAAATAATTTGGCTACGCAAGAAATCAGGAAAAACTTAATGGTTCTGAAACAGAGACATTATGAAAGTGGATCGAAATCTATGAAAATACTGAAGTGGAAACTGAAAAAAAGAGCAGAAAATACAATTCGTAGAATTAGGGACCCAAGAACGAAAATGATAAAAAATTAGCTAAGTGAAATTCAAGAAGCTTTTGAAGTGTTTTACAAAACGCTATATTTCAAAGTTCCGGGGGAAGCATAACCCAAACTGACACCTTCTTGAATTCTCTAGAGTTACCCACTTTAAGCGAAGAACAAAATAGAAGGATGACTGCTGACATAACTGAAGTTGAATTAAAAGCTGCAATTAGTAGGCTTAAATTAAGCAAGTCACCAGGATCAGATGGGTATATGGCAGAGTGGTACAAAGAATTAAAAATGAGTTAATTCCTGTTTTACTCCCCACACTGAACTGGGCTCTAAAAAAGGCACAAATGCTACCCAGTTGGAAGGAAGTGATAATCTCAGCTATACCGAAAGAAGGCAAGAATAAAATGGAATGCGGGTCATTTAGACCAATATCCGTTCTTAATGTAGATTATAGGTTATTTACCTCCATCATGGCCAACCGATTAGAGGAGTTTCTACCCATACTGATACGTAATGATCAGACAGGTTTTATATGACAACGCCAGACTCAAGACAATATACGAAGGACACTTCACATTATGGACCATATACAAAAAAATAAAATTGAAGCAATAGTTTTTTTAAAAACTTTTTTTATTGAGTTTTCAAATAATTACAGAAATAAAAGAAAATATATGAAAAAATATATATACCCTTCCCCCCTCCCCTTAACCCCTCCCCCCTAACATCCCTATAGAAAAAAAAAAGAAAGAGTGCCTGGATATCGGAAGATCCCCACATGCTCCATGGAGTTCGTAATAACTTTAGTATATATATTTATTTCTTTCCCCAAATAACCAATTATTTCATTTTCGGAGCACCTATATATTTAATCCTGTCTTTTGTATTTCCTTCTTCCAACGATCTATACTTAAGTATGCATCCGATTTCCAAGTAACTGCAATAGCCTTTTTGGCTACTGCCAGTGCAATTTTTATAAATTCTTTCTGATATTTATTCAATTTGGGTTTCGGTTTTATCCCTTCAATATCGCCTAGTAAAAATAATATTGGATTATGTGGAAGTTGTGTTCCAATAATTTGTTCCAATAAAACTCTTAAATTTGTCCAAAAAGGTTGAATTTTAGAACAAGACCAAGTAGAATGTAAAAATGTACCGATTTCTTGGTTACATCGGAAACACTGATCGGATAAATTTGGGTTTAATTTATTCATTTTTTGTGGTGTAATATATAATTGATGTAAAAAATTATATTGCACTAATCTTAACCGGACATTTATTGTATTTGTCATACAATCAAGACATAGTCTTGACCAATTTGTTTCTTCAATTTTAATATTCAAGTCACTTTCCCATTTTTGTCTTGACTTATGGACTCCTTGTTTAATTGCCTGTTTTTGAATCAAGATATACATACAAGAAATAAATTTTTTAATCTTTCCTTTTTGAATGAAAGTTTCTATTTCATTAGATTTCGGCAATAACATTGTTTGACCTAATTTTTCTCTTAAATAAGCCCTTAGTTGGAAGTAACAAAAAAGAGTGTTGTTTGATACTTTATATTTATTTTTTAATTGATCAAATGACATTAATATACCTCCTTCAAAACAATCTCCTATATATCTAATCCCTTTTTGAAACCAATTATATAAAAGTTGATTATCCATTGTAAAAGGAATGTCTATTTTGAATTAAAGATCTCTTTGCTAATAAAGATTTTTTTGTCTCATCATCAACATTTATCTTATTCCATAAGTCAATCAAATGTTTTAATATAGGAGATTCTTTCTTTTCCCGTAAACATTTAGATTCCCATTTATATATAAAATCTTCTGGTGTATTTTCTCCTATTTTATCTAGTTCTATTCTAATCCATGCCGGTCTATCTTTGTCAAAAAAAGATGCAATAAATCTAAGTTGATTTGCTTTATAATAATTCTTAAAATTTGGAAGTTGTAACCTTCCTAGATCAAATTTCCATGTCAATTTTTCCAACGATATTCTTGACATCTTACCTTTCTAAAGAAACTTCCTCACATATTTGTTTAACTCTTGAAAAAACTTCTGGGGTAGTTGTATTGGTAGTGATTGAAATAAGTATTGTAGTCTAGGGAATATATTCATTTTTATGGTATTTACTCTACCTACTAATGTTATTGGTAATACCATCCATTTATCAAGATCTTCTTGAATTTTTTTCAATAATTTTTTTCAATAATTAATTCAATAAGTAATTTAATTTATATAAGTTCTTTATATCATTAGCAACTCTTATACCTAAATATTTTATACCATTTGCCATCCATCTAAATTGAGTTATTAATCGACATTGACTATAATCTCCTTTAGTAAGAGGTAAAATTTCACTTCTATCCAAATTTATTTTATAACCTGATATTTTCCCATATTCTTCTTATCTATAGGATAATTTATGCAACGAGTGCAATGGGTTTGTTAAATAAAGCAGAACATCATCAGCAAATAAGTTAATCTTGTATTCTTCCTGATTAGCTCTGAAACCCTTAATATCTGGGTCCATTCTAATTAATTCAGCTAATGGCTCTATTGCCAACACGAATAAAGCAGGTGATAATGGACAACCTTGCCTAGTTGACCTTGTTAACTGAAATGGCGTTGAAATTTGACCATTTGTCACTACTTTAGCTTTGGGATTAGTATTTAAGGTTTTAATCCATTTTATAAAAGATACTCCTAATCCATATTTTTCCAATACCTTAAATAAAAAATCTCATTCCAATCTATCAAATGCTTTTTCTGCATCTAAAGCAACTGCCACACTCATTTCCTCCCTCTTTTGCGCCAAATGAATTATACTAAATAACCGAGTTACATTATCTGCCGATTGTCTATTTTTAATAAATCCTGTTTGATCCATATGTACTAATTTTGGTAAGTATTTAGATAATCTGTTAGTTAAGATTTTTGCTATTATTTTATAATCAGTGTTTAATAAAGAAATAGGTCTATATGATGCTGGCTTTAAAAGATCTCTATCGTTTTTTGGCAATACTATTAAAATAGCTGTCGAAAAAGATTCTGGAAGTTTATGTGTTCTTTCCGCTTGATGTATTAACTCCATAAAAGGAGGAATTAATAAATCTTTAAACTTTTTATAAAATTCAGGCGGAAAACCATCTTCTCCTGGAGATTTATTACTTTGAAGTGATCCTAGGGCTTCTTCGACCTCTTTCAATGTAAACGGCATATCTAATCCCTTCTGTTCTTCCGTATTTAATTTTGGAAGAGTTATTTGTGATAAAAACCTTTTTATCTTGACATTATCATTTTGTGATTCTGATTTATACAACTCGGAATAAAAATTCTTAAAAGTTTTATTAATTTCTAAAGGTTTATAAGTAATTTTATTTACTCTTGTTCGAATTGCATTTATTGTTTTAGAAGTCTGGTCTGTTTTTAACTGCCATGCAAGGACCTTATGTGATCTTTCACCTAGTTCATAATATCTCTGTTTAGTTCTCATAATTGCTTTTTCTGTTCGATATGTCTGGAGTGTATTATATTGTACCTTCTTATTAATAAGTTGTCTTTGTTTTTCTCTCTGTCATATTTCTTTGAGATTCTTTTTCTAATTTTGTAATCTCTTTTTCCAATTGATCTATTTCTATCATATATTCCTTCTTAATTTTAGAAGTATAACTTATTATCTGACCTCTCAAATATGCCTTCATTGCTTCCCACAATATAAATTTATCATCAACTGAATGT
The DNA here is from genome assembly GCF_048418815.1 of Hemitrygon akajei. NCBI lineage: Eukaryota > Metazoa > Chordata > Chondrichthyes > Myliobatiformes > Dasyatidae > Hemitrygon > Hemitrygon akajei. Next base: position 87,230,275 of record NC_133133.1, read on the forward strand.
GAATTTGTATCGAAAAAGAACTGAATCTGCTTTTTCATAAAATCACAAAAGTCTTGACGTTTTAGTAATATTGAATTAAATCTCCATCTATAAATTGATTCCTCTTTATCTATCATTATCATTATCAAAGGAGAATGATCTGACAATATTCTCGCTTTATATTCCATATTTTTCACTCTATCTTGAATATTCGTTGATAATAGGAAAAAATCTATCCTTGAATATGTTTTATGTCTATTTGAATAAAATGAATAATCTCTTTCTTTTGGATTAATTCTTCTCCATATATCAATCAAATTTAGGTCTTTCATCAATGACAGAGTTAATTTTACTACTTTTGATTTTGTGACAAACTTTGTTGATCTATCTAAAACTGGATCTAGACAAAAGTTAAAATCTCCACCTATTAATATTTTGCCATGTGCGTTAGCCAAATTCAAAAAGACCTCTTGTATAAATTTTAGATCATTTTCATTTGGTGCATAAATATTCATAAGAGTCCATAGTTCTGAAAAAATTTGACAATGTATAATTATATATCTCTCCACCGAATCAATTAATACGTTTTGTATTTTAATTGGTAAATTTTTATTTACCAAAATTGCAACTCCTCTCACCTTTGAATTAAATGAAGCTGCAATAACATTTCCAACCCAGTCTCTTTTTAATTTCTGATGTTCTATGTCTGTTAAATGTGTTTCTTGTAAAAAAGCTATATCTGTTTTCATTTTTTTTAATGTTAAAATTCTTTTTCTTTTTACCAGTCCATTAAGCCCATTAACATTAAAACTTAAAAAATTCAGTAAATTAGTCATTATTTTTAATTATATTACTCCAATCTATAATAATACCTAATCTTTCAACTTTCGTGGTATCTTGGGAAATCTTTTTAAAATTCTCCATGTTGCTATGTGTGTCCCCACCGATCATCCAGGCAGAAAGATCGAAGAAAAATAGAGTATAAAGAAAAAAAGCAAAATACCCCCCTACTAATGTTGTGAAAAAAAAAGAACACAACATTACCCCCCTGTTGTACGGGTCATGGCGATCGCCATGATTACACATGTGAATCCCGCAGTAACCAATCCAAAGCTCCCCAGCCCCCCCGCAACATAAAAAAGTATATATATAAGAAACAAAAATACTATTCTCAATTAGTATTTCTGAAATTTTGCTTTTCTCCCCTGTATCATCCTTAAATGTCCATCACTTCCATTCACTGTCTCTATCCATTACGCTTGGAAGTCTCTATGTGTAATTAGTGAATAAATGGAAGTTTTTGTGCGAACTCCTCCGCTTCTCGATAATCGGTAAAAAATCTTCTTTTTCCCTCCTCCAAAAAAATTATCAGTGTTGCTGGGTGACGCATTATAAATTTATAACCCTTTTCCCATAAGACTTTTTTCGCTGCGTTAAATTCCTTCTTTCTCTTCAAAAGGTTATAACTTATATCAGGATAAAAAAGAACTGCTTTCCCTGCTATCATCAATGGCCCGTTTCTCTTTTTGGCACTTTGAGCAGCCGCCTTCAGGATCTTTTCTTTATCTTGGTATCTTAAGCATTTTATCAAAATTGATCGTAGATTTTGATCAGCTTGAGGTCTTGACCTTAAGGCTCTATGAGCCCTTTCAATCTCAATTAGAGTTTCTCCTTCCATTTCCAATTTTTCAGGGATCCATTTTTGAAAAAAATTTATTGGATCTTCTCCTTCAATATCTTCTTTAAGTCCAACAATTTTAATATTGTTTCGTCCACTAAAATTTTCAAGCTTATCAATTTTTTCCATAAATTGTTTTCTTTCTGATGTCCAGGCAGTCGTATCATCTTCCATTTTATTCATTCTTTCAACCATGTCTTCCGTTGTAGTTTCCAAATCTATAATTCTCTTTTCCATTTTTTCCTGTCTTTTTGTCATTTTATCAAACATAATCTCCATATTTGTCATTTTTCTTTTGATTACTTTTAATGTGCCTAATTTACGCATTATTTGCATCAAAGTCTTTTCTATATTTCCAGAAAAACTTTTGCCTCCATCTTTGTCTGATTTTTCCAGAGAATCTGACTCTCCCTCAGATTCACTTTCACTTTCGGTTTCAGTCGTAACTGGGATTTGTAGTTCTGGTTGCTCTCGTTTGCGCATGCTCCTTCCTTCACGTTTGCGCAGTTCTCGTTGGTCTTTTTCTTTAGGATTGATTGATGTTGCTGCAGTTCCCCTGTTCTGTATCGCCGGAGGTGAAATGTACCTGAGCCCGCGGTTCTTTGGCAGAAGTGGGCCTTGATTCTGTTCCAACTTGCGTTGTCTTCACGGTAGTAGTTTTCTTCATCCTCTGTTTGTGAGGCATAACTTGAAACAATCCGGAGTAGTTTATAAGTAACTTTTAGAAAGTATTGACTAACTTTTCTTCACTTAAACATTAATTTATTGATTTTTTACGGGAGAGCTGGGTTCCAGCGTCTCGCTCCTATGTCATCACGTGACGTCCCCCCCAAATCGAAGCAATAGTGATAAGCGTGGACACTGAAAAAGCATTTGATTCGGTTAATTGGAATTTTCTTTACAGAGTTTTACATAGATTTGGTTTCCAAGACAATTATTAAAACTATACAGACACTACATGACAATCCTACTGCTAGGATTAAAATCAATGGATATTTATCAAATACTCTTACCCTAGAAAGGGGCACGAGACAGTGTTGTGCATGGTCACCACTACTCTTCGTGCTATATCTGGAACCATTAGCTCAATACATCAGACAAAATGAAGATATCAGGGGAATTACTATTAAAGGGACAGAGCATAAATTGGCTTGTTATGCGGATGACATTTTGATCTACCTAGAGCAACCAACATACTCTTTACCTAAATTGATGCAATCCTTTGAACAATATGGTCAATTATCAGGATACAAGATCAACATAGATATAACCCAATTATTTTCATATTACTGTAGCCCACCAAGAGAAATTGAAAGTTGATACCCTTGGGCATGGCACAAAGAGTCTTTCAAATATTTGGGCATCATTATGCCAAAAGATTTGGCAAAATTATCAGAATGTAATTATCAGCCTTTATATAAAAAAATTAAGGAAGATGTGGCAAGATGGAGCCTGATTCCTTTCTTCAGTCTCAGTTCAAGGATTGAGACTATTAAAATGAATATACTGCCCAGACTGTTATATCTCTTTCAGACCCTACCAATAGAGATTAATCAAAATCAATTCAATGAATGGAACAAGATGCTATCAAGGTATATTTGGCAGGGTAAAAGGCCTGGAGTTTGTCTCAAAACTTTGCAATTAGCAAAGGAAAAGGGGGGATGGGGTTTGCCTTCTCTTAGAGATTATTATTTTTCAGCACAGTTGAGAGCTGTGATATGTTGGTGCAACCCATCATATGACGCTCAATGGAAAAACATTGAGCGGGTACTTCCCATCCCCATACAAGCAATTTTGGCTGATAACAACCTGCGAAGGTACATAAATACTACTGATAACCCATGGGTGAAATTGACTCTTAAAATATGGAAAACTACTATAAAAGAATATAATCTAGAGGGAGATACTGCAATTCTTAAATGGTGTGCATATGACACTGACTTTACACCAAATAAATTGGATGCTAGATTTAAGGACTGGACAGCTAAAGGAATAACAGTTCTTTGCAAGATAATGAAAGAAGGAACACTGTTCAGTTTTGAAATGCTTAAAGAGAAACACTTATTAGAAAAACAAGATTTTTATTGATATTTACAGATGCGACAATATGTTAATAAGACGCTTAAAAATGTAACCAAGGCAAATACATGCTTGATAGAGCTCTTTAGAAAAGCATATCATTCAGATAATGGTAGTAGAATCATTTCAAGCATGTATAAGGGGTTGTCAAATCTTAAAACATATTCGACTTCATATATTAAAACAAAATGGGAAAAGGAAGGAAGGATCATTATATCTGAGGAAGAATGGACAACAATATGGAGGTATCAATGGAAGTGTACCAGTTCACAGAAATGGAGGGAGCTTGGATGGAAAAACTTGATAAGATATTTTATTACACCCTCTCAGAAATCCCTTTATGATAGTAACCTCCCTGTTTGCTGGAGAAATTGTGGAAGTCAAAATGCAAATCATTATCATATTTTTTGGGACTGTCCTGTTATCAAAAACTATTGGAGGGGGATACACAATGCCCTACAAGACATCTTTAAATGTGAAATACCCTTGGAGAGTAAGACCATATATTTTGGATATATACCTCAAGAATGGTTGAAAAGAGATAAATATTTAATGAATATACTGCTGGTGGCTGGTAAAAAGACTCTTACTAGGAAATGGTTATCACAGGAGAGCCCAACTTTAAATACATGGATGGAAATTACAATGGACATTTACAAAATGGAGAATATAACAGCATCTGTTAATCATAAGCTGGAACAATTTGATTCATACTGGGAAAAATGGTTTAACTACATAATGCCTCATAGGCCTGATTTTATTCTCACAAATCAATGAATCTGTTGCAAAAAAGCAGATCACTCCCTGCTTGTACATAGTTCTTTCCTTTTGCTTGTTTTTTCTTTCCACTCTTTTCTATAAGTGTATACCCCAGATAAATATTTTGTGGACATTTTGTGATATACATGATTATATGATATATATGTACAATGTCTGAAATACATCTTATGAAAATATTTGTTTGATGAACTTCAATAAAAAAATACATTACAAAAAAAAAGAAATGTAACAAAATGAAGTATCAGTACAAGCAGATGATGCTGATTAAATCTATTTCAGTCTCATAGAGATAAATCTATGAAATAAAACAGCATGCTTTTCAAAAAAGCCCATTAAAATAGGAGTGAGATTACTTTTAACTGCTTTAGCAAAAACAGATAGAGAAATCACGCTTTTAAAAGTGTTGTGTCTGTATGCAACAAAGGAAATTGCTCACTTGTTATTGCTACATTGGATGCTTCACTGATGAATATGATCAACAAAAATGATCTACAACACTTACAATGTTTGCATTTATTAATGAAAAAAATTGCATATGGAAACCAACAGCAGTTACTGAGAGGTCTTATTAAGTCTCAAAATGTCTTGCACTAACTGAAAATATAGGATCTACTTGCAAGCAAGATGTTTATTGATTCTTTTATCCTATTCCTTTGATCTCAAACTATTTCAGTCAAACTTGATGCTGATAGGAATACCAGTGAAAACCAATTCATTAGGATCTTGAATTCTTCCATAAAGGAAGAACAGCAACATTGATCGTAATGATTACCAAAATAGTCCCTGTAACATTCACCCACTGGCTGATTAGAAACATGAATTTCAAGGAGCTGTAACCATAGTCTGCAACTTGTTACTCTATGCTTCAGTACTGTTTTAATAAATACCCTTTAGTGCCAATAATTCAGATCTGTGGCATAGATTTCAAAGACAGAAACAATAACCTACTTGAGAACGGCAATTAGTAAAATGTAACTGGTGCACCCATTCAACAAATAGAAATGCACTGTATCTGTAAGAGCAACTCAAATAGTTAAATCAATATTTGAGCAAGAAATTATCTGATCAAAGGAACAAAACAGTCAAATATGTGAATGTACTGTCCATTTCCTCATTTTATTTGAGCTGTGTATGGGAAAAACAGTATTTAAATAGGGCAGAAATTAATCCCATTATTTCTGCTAAACTAGTTCTGCTCAACAATTCTTAAGGAAATAACAAAAATATTTACCACTTTTTCCAATGTCGGAATACTGCACGACCCATCACTAATACTTCCTCCATCACCATTCTCTTCAGTAGTTTCTTCTTCCTCTTCCTCGTCTTCATCCTCCCTTTGTTCCAATTCACTTGGATTACCTAGAGACAGATTGTAAATTACGACCTACAGGTAAAGAGGCCTTGAAATAGGTTGGGTAAGATGCCAGAGTAACACGTTTCAAGTGACATTAACCTTACAGAGGAACATTGGGAAAACCAATGCACCTGTGTGTATGTATGTAAGTGTAAAATGCTTGCAAGTATTTTTGAGAGCACATATATATTTGAACAGCCATTCAGAACTTCACTCTTTGGATAAGATTGTACCTTCAGATAAACTGACATCATCTTTGTTCTTGTCATTATCTTCAGAATTTTCTGGCGACTTGGTCGTTTCTGCCTTGACTTCAGACAATGCAGGCGAACTTGCATTTGATAGAATTGAAAAGTCAGCTGGTCCACCACGTGCAGGAGGTAACTCAATCCCCAGCTGCCGATACTTCCTTCGCCGATTTCCTATCCATGTCTTTTCAGAAGAACAAGGAGGGAAAAGTGAACACATTAAGATCACAGTAATTATTTTGTATGATGAAAAGACTGTATGTTTAAAAGAACAGCAAAGTATTCAACAGGTACTTCAGTTGATGAAGGTGAAATATCTAAAGCAATCAGTAATGTAATATTACATTGGTTCCCTTACTGCTTGCTTACTTATGCACCAATTGAAGTAGACAACATTGATAAAAACTCAGACACAATATTCTCTCTTTGCCTCAAGGATTCCAAATCCAATGAGTGCTAAACTTGAGCTTATTTGCCTCAATCTCCTCAGGAAGTAGAGAAACTGCGTACATTCTTGTATAATGAGGTGGTGTTGAGAGACCAGGTGAGATCATCCACTATGTGCACTCCCAGGAAACTGGTGCCCCTAATTCTCTCTAAGGAGGACCTATTTATGTGCAGTGAGGAAATGATCAGACTACACCTTCCTAAAGGCCACAATCATCTCTTTAGCCTTGACAACATTACGACTCAAGTCACTGTACTTGCACCAATCCACCAGCCGATCTACCTCCTCTCTGTATGCCATCTCATTATCACTGTTGATGAGGCCAACTATTATAGTATCTTTCGGTTGGAACTGGATCTAGCAGTAGAGTTGTGTCAGCAGCAGGCATGAACACAGCCCAGAGGTACGCTGGTGCTCAGCATGATGGAGCTAGAGATGTTGCTGTGAACATGGACCGACTGCGGACCTTCTGTCAAGAGGTCCATGATCTATTTACAGAGAGAGGTGTTGAGAGCCAAAGAGGAAATTTAACTCCTAACGGACCTGAAGTTGATAAACAGCAGCCTGGCAAATGATGCGCCATTTTCAAGGTGAAACAAGACTGACTGGAGGGCAGAGGCTATGGCATCATCAATGGATCAATTTGACTGATAAACGAACTGGAAAGGGTCCAATGTAGTAGGAAGATGGGATTTAATGCGATCTATAACCAGTTGGTCAATGCATTTCATTATTGTTGAGGTCAGTGCCGCTGAACGGTAGTCATTAAGACCAGTTACTCTCGTCCTCTTAGGTACCAGGGTGATGGTGGCTGACTTAAAGCCTCTGGGGACAATGTACTATTCCAGAGAGATGTTGAGATGTCTGTTAGAACCTCTGTTACCACGGCTGCACAATCCCTCAGCACCTGACCAGGCAGGCTATCGGGTCCTGAAGGTTTTGCATGGGTTGACCCCGGCTAGGGTCTTCCTCATATCTGCTGCAGCCAGAGTGCCTGCTCCTTGAGGAGAGGAGGCCTTCCTTCCTTTCTGAAATTGGACAGAGCTCTTTGAAAGGAATATTTCAATAAAGGAATATAAAGGAACAGGAAAGAAACAGGGAAATATAAAGTTCAAAATATCCAAAAGACCAAATTAAATTTATTATCAAAGTATATATGGCAACATATCTTGTACTATGCAAAAGCCTTAAGGACCCTAGGTTCTTTATATAAATGTTGTTTTAAATTTTTATTTTTTTCTTCTGCATTAGTATGTCAGTAGAAAAGAGTACATTTTAGACTTGTAAACTTTCATTTTCCAAAAAACAAAATTATAGAAATTTCTGTGTTTTGTTAAAGGAATTAAAATATTAAGTAATAGACCACTTTCCAAATAAAAACTTGATGACTCTGTAGGTACATAGCGTGATTAAACAAAGATAACAAATGTGCTAATGATCAATGACATAATGAGTTGAATGAACTAATCTGATTAACTAAAACTGAAACAGGTGAAGAGGAATCAAACTGGGCAAAGGACAACCAAACTAAAAGGTGAGGGTGTAGCAGATGCGACTGTTTAACCATCATATCATTAATTCATACACTGTGGCAAGATGAGCATGGCACTAGGTGGTCATCCTACATCAGCAAGGTCTTCCCCAAGCAGAAACTTTGCAGCAGAAAGGAGTTTCAAAATGTGTTGTTCAAGCTTTTCTGAAGAAGCACAAAAAAACAGGCAAGGTTGAGGACCAGAAACACTGTGGTCGCCCATGACAACTGAATGCAGCAGATGAGAGATACATCAAATTGACTTCCCTTCTGCATCAGAAGTAGTCCAACACTGCTATCAGCTCTGAACTCACAGAATCCACTGAAACCGAAGTATACCCCTCTAAAGTCCAGAGAAGTTTTGGCAGAAGTGATTTTCATGGAAGAGTTGCTGCCAAAAAGCCATTCCTCCAAAGCCGAAACAAAGCCAAGTGCTCACATGTGCACAAAAACACAAGGACTGGGGTGCTGAAAAATGGCAACTGATGAGTCAAAAATTTAAGCTTTTGGCTCAAACAGGAAGCAATTGAGCCTCTTGTTGGATGAGTGTCAGCAGCCTGCAGTGAAGCACGGCAAGAGGTTCCCTGCAAGTTTGGGGCAACATTTCTGCAAACGTTGTTGCTGATCTAGTCAGAATTAATAGAATCCTCAATGCTAAGAAGTACAAGTAGATTTTCAACTATCACACAATACCATCAGGAAGGCATCTGATCAGTCCCAGCTTCATTCTACAGCAGGACAATGACCCCAAACACATGGCTAAGGTCATAAAGAACTAACTATCTTCTGCGAAAAGAAGAACAAGGAGTTCTGCAGCAGATGGTATGTCCTGCACAGAGCAACCAAGAGAGCAGAAAAACTGTGGCAAGTTCTCCAAGAATCATGGAACAACCTACCAGCTGATTTTCTTACAAAACTGCATAACAGCATCCCCAAGAGAATTGATACAGCTTTCAAAGCAAAGGGTGGTCACACCAAATATTGATTTGATTTTGTGTTTTTTTTAATGTTTATTGCATTTTGTAGTAATTTTTTTGATATTTAGAAACTTTTAATTTCAGTATTGTTGGAAGCATCTTCACTTGACAATCTTTTTTACATGTGCCTAAGACTTTTACACAGTACTGTACTACTGAAATTCATTGTCTTGCAGGTATTCAAAGTAAATACAAAGAAACACAATAGAATCAATGAAAAACCACACACAGATGGACAAACAGCCAACGTGCAAAAGACAGCAAACTGTGCAAATACAAATAGAAGAAAAAAAGTAATGTAAATAAGCAATAATTACTAAAAGCACAAGTTGTAGGGTCCTTAAGATTGTGGAATCAGTTCAGTGTTGGGGTGAGTGAAATTATCTGATGGTTGAGGGGTAATAACTGTTCCAGAACTTTGTGGTGTGGGACCTGAGACTCCTGTACCTCCTTCCTGATGGCAGCAACAAGAAGACAGCATAGCCTGGATGGTGGGGATCTTTTTTGCTGAGGCCAAGAGGGGCCATGAAATGTCCTTGGTGAGTACATACACACTGAAAACAAGGGGATAGCTCTGAAGAAGGTAGGATTACTCAAAGACAAAGGAAGGATTTTTATAGCTGGAGCATGAGAAACTGGCTAAGATACTAAATAGGTATTTTGCATCACTGTTCTCTAAGCAGGAAGAAATGGGTGATAGTGGCATCAGAAAGGAGTATGCCAATATTTTGCAGCAATTAATATCGAAGAGAATGGTTGAGTCTCTTATAGAACATTAAGGTGGCTAAGATCCTAGGGCCTGATGGTATCTATGCCAGGTTATTGAGAGAGAAATTACAGGTACTTCTTTATCCTCTAGCCACAGACAAGGTCACAGAGGACCGGTGAATAGCTAATGTAGTGACTTTATTTAAAAATAGGGCTATCGTCAGGGATAACTTCAACTTCTCTAATATTGATTAACACCTCCTTAGTGCAAGAGTTTTCAGTAGAGCAAAATTTGTTCTGTGTGTCCAGGAACAATATTTCGACAGGCTGACTAGAGAAGAGACCATGCTGGATCTAGAAGCAGGGAACAAATCTGGTCAGGTAACAGATCTCTCAGTAGGCTAGCATTTAATGACAACTTCTTAACCTTTAATATAGCCTTAGACAAGACAGTACATATAAAAATATTTTATAGCAGAGAGATAATTACGATGCTATAAGGCAGGAATGTGGGAGCATAAACTAGGAACAGATGTTCTCAGAGAAATGTACAACAGAAATGTGGAGGTTGTCTACAGAGCACTTGCACGGAGTTTTGAATAGGTTTATCCTATTGAGACAGGGGACGGTTGGTAGGGAGGAGGAACCACGGTTGACAAGTGATTTGGAACACTTAGTCAAGGGGGAGAAGGAAACATACTTCAGGTTTAGAAAGCAAAGATCCGGCAGGGCTCTTGAGAGTAAAAGGGAGCTAGAAGAGGACCTGAGAAAGTCTTGCTGAGTAAGATTAAAGAAAACCCCAAGGCGTTCTACACATAGTATGTTGAAGCCACAGCCTAGTCTGGAGACTGGAGGCCTGTCCTGGAATTGGAGGATGGTCCATGCGTGTGGATGGGTGGGAGGGAGGAAAGGAGCTTGTTGTTGATTTTTTTTGCTTGTTGTGTTCTGTTTAGTTGCATTCTGTGTTGTTCCTTTGAGCATGCTATGTTGGCGCCAGATTGTGTGCCAACATTGTGCCCAGCATATCCTTCAGTTGTGTTGGCTGTTAAAGCAAATGATGTATCTCAAAAAAGGGATAATACTAGACCAGTAAGTCTTACATCAGTAGTGGGAAAACTGTTTGAGAGGATTCTTAGAGACAAGATTTAAGCATAATTAGGGGTAATCAGCAAGTTTGTTTGAGGGGCAGGGCACGCCTCAAGAGTCTGAGTGACCTTTTCCAAAATCAAATTGATAGAGTGTGGATTTGGTGTTCATAGACTTCAGTAAAGTGTTTGACAAGGGTCACCATGGTAGGCTCATTGAGGAAGTCAGGGGGCATGGGATCCAGGAAACAGGATTTGTATGGATTCAAAACTGGCTTCTTCACAAAGCGAGACAAAGGTAGCAGATAGAGTGTATTCTGCCTGGAGGTCCATGACTAGTGGGGTGTTCCTCAAGGTGTCTGTCTGGCACCTCTGTGTTTTTGTGATTTTTATAAATGACTTACTGAGGAGGTGGAAGGGTGAGCAAGTAGGACTGCAGTTAATATGGAGGTCTGTGGTGTGTTTGATAGTGTAGAAAATAGTCTTAGGCTACAATGGGTCATTAATAGGATGCCGAGCTGAGCTGAGACGTGACAGATGGAGTTCAATCCCGAAAACTGTGAAGTGATACTCTTTGGAAGGTCAAACATGAGTGCGAAGTACAAGGTTAATAGCAAGAGTCTTAGCAATGTGGAAGAACAAGAGGGATCTTGGAGTCCATATCCACAGATCCTTCAAAGTTACTATGCAAGTTGATTGGGTGGTTAAGAAGGTGTGCAGTGCATTGGTCTTCATTAGTCAGGGGACTGAGTTCAAGAACCATGAGGTAATATTGCAGTTCTACAAAAACTCCAGTTAGACTACCAATGGGAGTATTGTATTCAATTCTGGCTGACTCATTATAGAAAGGGTATGGAAGCTTTGGAGAGGGAGCAGAGACTTGTCGGAATGGAAAACATTTCTTATGTGGAAAGGCTAAGCAAACTAGGGGTTTTCACTTTAGAGGAAAGGAGGATGAGAGATGACTTGATAGAGGTGTATATTATAAGAGGCATAGTTGAGTGTGCTACTTTTCATATGATACATTAATGATTAGATTAGCTCATTTGTCATATATGCATCAAAACATACAATAAAAGGCACATTTGCTTTGACAACCAACACAATCTGAGGATGTGTTGGAGGCAGCCTGCAAGTGTTGCTGTGCATGCCGACTAACCCTAACCAACACACCTTTGGAATGTGAGAGGAAACCCACGCGGTCCCAGGGAGAATGTACAAACTCCTTGATCATTAGCACTGTAAAGTGTTACATTAACTGCTACACTACCATGAACTAATGGCTTTGTGACCAAGTTTGTGCATGATACAAAGATAGGTGGAGGAGCAGATAGTGTTGAGAAAGTAGGGAGTCTGCAGAAGGACTTAGACAGATTGGGAGAATAGATAAAGATGGAATACAACCTAGGGAAATGTATGGTCATGCACTTTGGTAGAAGGAGTAAAGGTGCAGACTATTTCCTAAATGGGGACTGAATTCAGAAATTGGAGTTGCAAGAGGACTTGGGAGTTCTAGTAGTAGGATTCCTTGAAGGTTAACTTGCAGGTTGAGTCAGTAGTAAAGAACACAAATGTAATGCTAACATTAATTTCCAGCAAGGATGTAATGTTTAGGCTAGATTAGACATTGATCAGACCACAGTTTTGGGGCCCATATCGAAGGAAGGATGTGACGGTATTGAACAGGGTCCAGAGGATGTTTACAAGGATGATGCTGGCAACGAAAGGGTTAATGTACAAGGGAGTGTTTGATAGCTCTGGTCCTATATTTAGAGTTCAGAAGAATGAGGGGAGATCTCATTGATACATGTCTGGAAAACCTGAGACTTCAGCACTAGCAAAATCCCAGAGTGCTGAATTATGGATTTCTTTTTTCTCTTTATGTTTGAATACTTTCCTGTCCTCAAGTGCCCTGGAGCCGATCATTTTCTACAAGGTATCTTAAGTATTTGCATCATATTTAAATTAAATAAAATCACTTTATGTTTGAAATTCTAAGCCTGAGCCAACATCTAAAAATACAAGAATGAGAGCATAAGGACATAGGAGGAGAAACAAGAGACATTATTTGTTGAGTTTGTATCACGTTTAAATAAGATCACGGTCAATCTGACTCTAATTTTTTCCTCCCACTCTCAATACATCCATGATTCTCTTTTGTCCAAACATCTCTTTCTGCTTTGAACTTATTCAAAGATAGAGCCATCAGCTGTCCATTTCTAGAGAATTCCAAAGAATAGTGGGCCTTAGAGAACAATTCCCTTTTATTTCAGTTGGTTTGACATTTCTCTAATCGGTGCTACCATATTAGGTTCTCATTCTGTGCCATTACCTTTTGTTTTGGCACTTATGTCAAATGACTTCTGAATATCCAAATATCCAAATCCATCTACGAGCTCTCCCTTATCCATGCTGGTTGTTACTTCCGAACAGAACTCCACTAAATGTGTCATTCAGAATTACTCCCTCATGTAATCATCTAGGCTCTGCTTAATTGTTTTAGAAATTTATTTGTGTTTGGGAGTCACAACACAATTCATACAGAAAAAATACACAAAGTGAAGAAGAATAATTAGAAAGGTATGTATTGGCAGAGAAACTTCGACAGGAACCTTACTTTGGGCTCCATATTCAGCTTCAGTTTCTTCCAATATAGTAATAGTCGACTTAACTGTTACCTAAAGGCTCAGTCAATGTTGATGGAATCAAGTGGGAAATATTGTGGCATCTAGAATGTAATGTACTAAATGATAAAATTATCAGCTTTGAGTTCGAGAAAGACAAATTGGAGCATCTTCTTAATGCTTAAAACTGATACAGTAGTTCCAGAGACACAAAGTGATTCAATGTATCTCTAGAGTTTGGTGTGTAAAAAAATGTAGATGCTGAGAAATGGTTGATTCATTTTGAACAAGGGGTCTCAATTGGATCTCGGCCATTTAAGAGTAAAATCAAGCAGCGTGTTTTCATGAAAAAGGTTAGCAGGAAATTGGGACTCAGTAATATGGACTTGTAGATGCTGATGACAATTAGACATTCAAGATTAATATTGTTTGAAAGGATTCAAGGTATCAATGGATATGAATCAAGGACACATGAAACATTACTGGGGTGATCACCTGTGATCTAACAGAATGACAACGTGCACTGCAGATTTAACTGATAAGAACATAAAATCCTTTATTCAAGGACAGGTGAAATGTAGAATGCATTCCTGGTTTACTGGAGAGGTGGTCTCCTCAAGTTGGGAGCAAAAACAACAATTGCTGAGAAATTAACAGTGCAATGCTCCTTCCCACAGAACCCTGCAACTGCTCCCACCATTTCCCCACCTCCAAAACATGCACCCATAATTTGCAAATCTAATTCATTTTTTCCCAGAGCAACACTCTGGAAATTTGACCTTGTGTATCCAGAGCAGGACCATCCTTACAATTTGTCAGGGGTGCACATGTTGATAGTATGTAACACAAAATTTCTAACTTCGTAAGAGAATTGGAATTATTTTGTACAAGGAGCAATCATGATTGGGTACTTTAGGGAGCAACTTTCACAACACCTAAATTTTCATCTGGCCTTCTTGTCAACATCCAACAATCTACCATATACCACTCCTCTTTTCAATTCAACCATGACCAGAGATATCATTGTCAGAATCAGGCTTACTATCACTTGCCTATACCGCGAAATATGTTGGTTATGCAGCAGCAGTACATTGCAATATATAATAATAATAAAAACTGTAAATTAAAGTATAAACACACATTTAACATTTTAAATATATGTAAGTAGTGCAAAAAGAGAGAAAAAAAGTAGTGAGGTGTTGTTCACGGGTGCAATGGCCATTCAGAAATCTGACGGCAGAGGGGAAGAAGCTGTTCCTCCTGAATCACTGAATGTGTGCCTTCAGGCTCCTGTACCTCCTCTCTGATGGTAGCAATGAGAAGAGGGCAAGTCATGGTTGAAGGGAGCCCTTAATGATGGATGCCACCTTTTTGAGGCGTCATTCCTTGAAGTTATCCTGGATGCTGGGGAGGTTGGTGCCCATGATGGAGCTGACTGAGTTTACAACTTTCTGCAGCTTTTCTCAATCCTGTGCAGTGCTGCCCCATACCAAATGGTGATGCATCTCCACCTTCTCTGCCCTGAAGGACTCAGCAGTCTTATCTTGGCAGTGAATCGTAAGGCCAGTGAGCTGAATCACTGTGTTCAGAATGGTGGGGGATAACCAAGTTTCGGTAAAACAAAAAGCACAACAGTCTGATGTCCCTCTGGTATAGCAATCTTGCTCTGAAGTCTTGGATTTTATTTTACAGAGACTACACATTTGCCAGCAGAATAGATGGTAGTGGAAGTTGGAACCTTTTTCTCCTTAAGCAAACTTTTAGACCAGCACAGGATCCAGCACTGTCTTATAGGGGAACCACACTTGCAAGGTGGAGACTGCCGTCCGAGGTTCATCAACTTTGAGTGCAACAGATTTTTTAAACACCTTAAAACAATGTTACCATATTGTCCATGGCTGTAGCTGTATCAGTCTGAAATGGGAATATTTGAAGATTTCCATCGAACCTGTTGACATGAGTCGCCTTTTTATTGGCACCACCGGAAAATTCCAACACCCAGACACAATCTTCTTAGATCTCAAAGCGTACTAGAAACTCCTTGATAACTCCTGCAAAACCAACCCCCCAGAAAAGCAGACAGTACCTGGTTATGATTTCCAACCTGCACTCCTCCATTCAACCATCTGAACTATATGCCCAATTACACTTATTGCTGTTGGCCAACCCAAAATTTAGCAGCATATTATCAAACACCAAGTTGTGGAACACCTGATTAGTCTTAATTGGTTTGGCTTGGTCTGCAGGGAGAAGCTTGCAATGAGTCACCATACTCTGGCACCATCTTTAATTATCGTGCCATGTGAGTTGGTAGTACCAATAGTGCTGCTGTCACTTCTAGGCCCAAGTAAAAGTGTTAGAACAATAGTGCAGATAGCAGTAAAGAATATTGAGAAGTTATGTTGACAATGAGAAAGGTTTCCCAAAAAAATCATTAAATTGTACTCCAGTATTATTCTCCCATTCCAAGAAATGCAATTCTGACCTCAGCTGTCTATTTCTAGATGGATTTGGTTCATTTTGGTACCATTCAGCTAAATACTACTACTACAACTACTAGCTACATTCCTGTTGAACAGAAAATCCTAAAAAGTAGTGGTTACAGCCAGTTCATCATGGGTAAAGCCATGTGTAGACCTACATATTAGTCATCTGGGTCTTACACAGGAGATGAAGGCCCTGGTATAGAGTAGATATCTGTAGTCTACCTACCAATCAATTGAGTTAATAAGACAATGAAGAAAGCGCACAGAAAGGTGGAGACATTAAAGCTTTGGCCTAACCAAAGCTTTCCAAGTAGTACCATTACTTCCATGCATTTATAACTCAATGCTATAGGAAGAACGTTAATGCATTGGAGAGGGTGCAGAGGTTATAAAACCGGGTGCCTGGGATGGAATATTTCAGTTATAAAACTCTGGATTGACTGAATTTGGAGCAGAGGAGGGCAAGGCGAACCTGATAGGGCATACAAAAAATGAAGGCTACAGACATGAGTACAAGTTTCTCACTAGCCATTCAAACACAGATGGCTAGAGCCTGAGGCGATAAGTTTAAAGTGAAGAGTAAGATGGCTCAAAGGGCTCTGGAGAATCTTCTTTCACCTAGAGAATGATTGTAATCTGGAATGTACTGCCTGAGGAGGCGATGGGAGCTGGTATTCTGATGCATTTGGAAGTATGCGCATTGCTACAATGTCTGCTACACTGGATCCTTCTTGCTCAAATCAGTCCACTGATGATGTCATAGCCTCTGCACTCCATTCTGTCCTGTCCCATCTGGAAAATGGTGCCTCATACATGAGGATGCTGTTTATTGACTTCAGCTCAGAGTTCAACATGATCATCCCTCAGTAGCTGGTGGGTAAACTGTCCTCACTGAGTCTCAATAACTCTCTCCAGAACTGGATCCTGGACTTCTTAACAAAAAGGCCACAGTCAGCCCTCGTTGGCAGAAACATCTCTAGCTCCACCATGGTAAATGTTGGTGCTCCCCTGATTGCATACACATCCTGCTGCTGTTCACTCTGCTGCCTCATAACTGCATTGCTAGATCTAGTTCAAACTGAATCACCAAGTTTGCTGATGACATGTCAGTTGTCAACGATGACAATGAGACAGCATATAGAGAGAAGTTAGAGCAGCTAATAGAATGCTGCGAACACAGCAATTTGAGTCTCAGTGTGGACAAGACCAAAGAGATGATTGTGGATTTTAGGACCACTCTTCACTTCACATAGATGGCTCCTCAGTGGAGAGAGTTAGGAGCACCATGTTTCTCACAGTGCACATTACGGTCAATCTCACCTGGTCCTTCAAGAGTAGCATTATACCGTTTACTTTTTAAAAATTGTATCCTATATGCAACTTATTATTTGTTAATTTATTTGTGGTAATATCACTGTGTATTATGTATGTGAGTTATCTGTACTGTGATGTGCATCTTTGTCTGAAGGAATATTGTCTTGTTTGGCAGTATATGTGTGCATGGTTGAATGACAATAACCTTGAACTTCATGAGCACTTGAACCACCAAGCCATAGTAAGATAAGCAGCAAGTGTGGGTAAATGGGATTGGGGTAGATAGATACCTGGTCAGCGTGGTTACTATGGGCCAAAAGGCCTCCTTGCTCTGCTATTCTATGATTCTGCTACCTTGTAACAGAGGTGGGTGGGCTGCAAACATTTCCCTGTTGGAAATAATAAGGCAGTTCTGGACAATGAAAATCACATTCCAATTGAAATAATAAAATGTTGCACTAGGTGAAAATAATGCTGAAACCCCTCATCATATTGCACTCCTGCATCAAAACAGCCTCTTTTGATTCTCATCTTTCTTATTTGATATTCAGACAAATAATTTGAGGTCAGTGCAATCACAGCACATTTTGGACTTGATTGGAACAAAATCACATACACTCCATTCAAAAATATTGGCAACACAAATACCCAGGAAACTGCATGCTGAGGCTTTACAAGGCATTAGTCAGACTACTTTTTGGAGTATTGTGACCAATTGTGGTCCCCTTATCTAAGAAAAGATGTGCTGGCATTGGAAAATGTTGAGGAATTCAAGAGAATAATTCCAAGAATGGGAGGGTTAACATTCGAGTAGCGTTTGTTGGCTCACTTCTTGTATTCACTGGAATTTAGAAGAATGAGGTGGCACCTCATTGAAACCAATCGAATATTGAAAGGCCTAGATAAAGTGGATGTGGAGAGGATGTTTCCTATAGTACGAGAGTCTAGGACCAGAGGACACAGCTTCAGAATACCAGGACCTCCCTTCAAAGGAGAGATAAGTAGGAATTTCTTTAGCCAGACAATGGTGAATTAGTGGAATTCATTGCCATAGATGGCTGAGGAGGCCAAGTCATTGGGTATATTTAAAGTGGAAGTTGATAATTTCTTGAATAGTAAGGGTATCAAAGGTTATGGGGAAAAGGCAGAAGAATGGAGTTGAGAGAAACAATAAATCAGCCATAATGTCTAATTCTGCTCCAATATCTTATGGTCTTATGTATGACATGCAAAGAACTTTTCAGATCAAACATTTATATTGGATCCCTCTGCCAACTCCACTGACACACCCACCCACTCTACATATGCTAGATTTTCAAGATCTCCAGGTATGACTTGGTTGTGATTAAGATGCCGCCACACACAGGTTTTGGAAGCTCAAAAGCACGGTCAACAGCACATAACTATTTTTGGTACAGATTACGCACTGAGGTCAGGATGTGATTAAAGAAGCAGATGACAGTGCATTTTGCCGTATATCAGTCTATTTTAAGAAACACTCAAATGTATATTGCATTTGGCCTTGTGCAAGCTCAGATTGATTTTATCAATGTCACTTAACTTTACCCAATATAGAAAGACAAACCTATTGATGACAAGAATAATTACAAAACCACCAAAGTGACTTTCTTACCTTGACAATCTCACAGTCCACATTTGACTCCATTGCGACTGCTTCTATCTTTTCTCTGCATATTGACCCCAGGCTGGTCATACCCACATCCCAATACTTTTTCAGAACAGCCAGATCATTCTCACTAAACTGTGTACGATCCTGCAGCTTAAATTAAAGAGAGAAAACTTTGTATGGAGAAACAAAGTAAAAATATTGCAATGAATACCTGTGGTAAAATGTTTCAAACATTAGGCTATTTGTAGTTCCAAATCTACAGAAACTCTACAGGCATTTGGTCGAGATAACTGACATTCCTCAGCCATGTTTGCATGAACTGTTGCTACCTCTCATGTTATCTTACAATATCCAAGATATTTTTTGTGCATAGATATAATTCCCCAATTGCAAATGCCAGTTGCACAGGGTTACACTGCAGCTCAGAGTGCCATCAAACAACAGGAAGACAGTGAAAACTTCAAATTAAATTTATTATCAAAGTATGCGTATGTTCTTGCATTTATAGAGAAAAAAAGTAGAATTTTACAAAAAAGGTTGACAAGCAACCAATGTGCAAAAGACAAACTGTGCAAATAAAAAAAATACTAAGAACATTAACAGTATGGAGTCCTGACAGTGAGTCTGGAAGTTGTAGAATCAGTTCAGAGTAGTGGTAAATGAAGTTATCCATGCTGGTTCAGGAACCTGATGGCTATCAGGTAATAGTTGTTCCTCAACCAGGTGGTGTAGGACCTAAAGCTTCTGCACCTCTTGTCCGATGGTAATTGTGCGAAGGAAGTATGGAGTGGATGTTGCTTTCTTGCTCCAAGTAAATGTACACAATGGGGAAGGACTGTGATGTATTCACCCAATTCTGTAACCTTTTCCATTCATGGGCATTTGTGTTTCCAAACCAGGCCATGATAAAGCCAGTTAGAATACTCTCCACAAGCATTTATAGACATTTGGCAAGCTGTTGGGTGACATGACAACTATACAAACTTTTATGAAAATAAAGGTCTTCTTTGAGATGTTCTCAAAAGATTTAAAAGGAATCTTGAAGCTTGTCTAGCTTTCAAAAAACCCAATGACACTATTATATTAATTTTAATTTACAAGGAACATTACCACATGAAAACAGCATCCATCATCACTACTACTCCCACCATCCAAGCCATGTTCTCTTCTTGCTACTACTGTCAGGAAGGAAACACAAACTTAGGTCCCACACCAAAAGGTTCAGGAACAACTACCCTAGAACCATCAAGCCTTTGAACCTCAACTCTGAACTGATTCCACAACCTACAGAATCAATTTCAAGAACTCTATAATTCATACTCTCTATATTTTTTGCACAATTAGTCTTCTTTTGCACATTGGTTGTTAATCAGTCTTTACTTACGCATAGTTTTTTAAAAAATAAATTCTATTGTATTTCTTTATTTTCTCATAAATGCCTGCAAGAAAATGAATCTTGATGTAGAAAATGTGACATATAGGCACTTTGATAATAAATTTAGTTTGACTTTGACTTGAATATTGCAAAATAGCAGTTACAGTTTTCAGTTTGTAACAGGAATATTGCACAAAAAAAACTATATTTAAGTCTGGTTTCTGGAGTTAAATACTCAGAACCATTTTGAGAAGAACTTCAATTTCAATAAAGTATTCAATAGTCTGTACTTAGCTACTTGATTATATTAAAATCTGAAATAAAATTAATGCAATTACATTTTTTTCAAGTCATATGGGAGTTCTTTATGGGGCTAGCACTGGTTAAGTTTATTTTGTACTTCTCAGTGATGTTCTTAATATTGTCGACTGAGCCATCAATACAGAACATTGATAACCTGGCATCTGTTTGTTCAAAAATCCTGACAGCCAACATCTGCATTATTAGTCTGCGATGTTAGCTGGAGGTCCAGATGGTGAGCCAATTGTATGAGCAGAGGCAAGGGTCAAGAGGCGACAGGAGTGGGAGTATGGTTTGTGGGCCAAGTAATGGGGTCTGAAACACCAGGGAACAAGAACTTGAGAAGGGTTGTGACCAGAAGTGGGGTCAGGAATGCTCAAGTATTTCCTGCTCCCTTTAAATCTCATGCGTAATAATGTAAAAACAAAAGAAATAAAAGCATGTTTGAGTATTTTAGAAGTAAACAGAAGTTTGGAAAATTGGCTTGACTAGCACTATCAAACTCTCAAGGACAAGATTACTATAAAGTACAAATCTGCCTCAATGTCAGCTTACAATAAATACTATAAAAAGCAGATTTCTCCCAAAAGCCTCACCATCAGAGGCTAGTCTCAAGCCAGCTTGATTAACCCACAGCTACAATATACAGTCGGCTCTCCTTATCCGTGGATTCCGTATGCGCGGATTCAACCAACCGTGGATCGGGAAAACCCGGAAGTTCTCTCTCCAGCACTCGTGGCTTGAGCGTGTACAGACTATTTTTTCTGGCCATTATTCCCTAAACAATACAGTATAACAACTATTTACATAGCATTTACACTGTATTAGGTATTATAAGTAATCTAGAAATGACTTAAAAGTACAGGCAGTCCCCGGGTTATGAATAAGTTTCATTCCTGAGTCCGTCTTTAAGTCGGATTTGAAGTTGGAACAGGTACATCCGGTATTATTTAGCGTCAATTAGTCAAATGTTTTTCTTAGTATATAGTGCATATTTTACCTTTCTATGCATATAAAACACTTAAGAAACATGTATTTCAATAATTAAACCACTGTGTTGCTTAGTAATAATTGTAGCTTTCATTGGGGCAGGGTCTTTCACATGCTCCATTAAAATTGTTCCGATCGTTGACAGACTGTAGCCTAACGCTTTTCCAATGACCGATGGCGTTTCACCTCTTTCCGATTGCTTTATTACTTCCACCTTATTTTCAATCGCGATCGTGATTATTTTCGTGAACAGTAACACTGCGGATTCAGAGCTGCGCCGCCAGGTCCTAATGTCCATTGCACAGAGACATGTTAAATAAAGTCTGGGGTTCTGCTGGGTCCTAAAGACCACCGTACTGATACATGTTAAATAAGGGACTTGAGCATCCGCAGGGGGTCCGGGAACCAATCCCCCATGGATAAGGAGGGCCGACTGTAATGCAATCACTCAGGCTGAGTATGTTCTCCTAAGCGGCTGTCTCTTGATGGGTCCTTAGGAGGCTGGAGAGATCAATCCGACTTACACATATACTGGTGCAGTGTGGCAAGAGTAAGTGATAGCTGTGGTTGGTGGTTGGGTCTTTTGGTTATTCAATCTCCTCCTTTCACAGCTATTGGCTGTTCCCTGATCATCTGAATACAATATCTTGCCAGTTTTTACATGTAATGTTGAATTTCTTCAGCGTGGTTTTGATGTTCTTTTGCCCAGCAGGGGCTTGCTGACCTTCCTTCAACTGGGATCTGTTTGGGGAGACACGAGTTAGGCGTCTGGATAACGACCCATCCATCAGAGTTGGTATTGCTTCAGTATTGCAGCTATTGTACTGTCACACTGAAGATCTGATCTCCTGGATGAGCAGAATCTCTACCCAATCTGTGTCAGCAGTACTCTGGCATGTGGGTAATTGGCAAGGTATGTCCTGTCTACTAAACAAAGGAGAAATCCAATCCAGCTGCCACTGGGGGTGAATACAAATTCATCCAAGTGTGTTTGATGATGCTCTGAAAGCAGCATTTGCCAAGGACCTGCAGAATGATGTTTAGTTTGGAATTTGCCAGAGCAATATCAGACCAAAGAACTGAATTTCAAAGCAGAGATGACGGTAACTTCTGATGACATTAAAGCAGCATATGACAGACGGCAGCATCAAGGAGACTTGGTACAACTAAAGTAAATGGGTAAAAAGGAGAAACCACTCATGGTTGAAACCATCCCTCACAAAGGAAGATAGTTAAGGATTAGGATTGGTTTATTATTGTCACGTACCAAGGTACAATGAAAAGCTCGTCTTGCACACTGTTCATACAGGTCACTCTTCACACAGGTAGTACAAGGTAAAATAATCACAGGTACAAAATAAAGTCTAAGAGCTACAGAGAATCTGCAGTGCAGGTAAACAATAAGATGCAAGATCATAATGAGGTAGACTGTGAGGACCAGCGTCCTAAGGAACCATTCAGTAGCCTTAAAACGGGGCTGAAGTTGCCGTTGAGCTTGGTAATACATACTTTCAGATACTTTTGTATCTTTTGCCTGATGAAAATGGGGAGTGGAGAGAGTGGGATCTTTGGTTTTGCTGGTAGCCTTACAGAGGCAGCGGTAGGAATAGACAGTTCACTGAGGGAGACTAGTTACTGTGATGTGCTGAGGTGTGTCCACAGCTCTCTGAAGTTTCTTCTGGGCATGGGCAAAACAGATGCCAAACTATGCCATGATACATCCAAACAGGATGCCTTCCATAGTATGTAGATAAAAATTGATAAGAGTTGACAGGAAATGCCAAATTTCTTTACCTTCCTGATAAAGTAGAGGTATTGGTGACCTTTCTCGAACATGGTGTCTACATAATTGAACCAGGACAGGTTATTTGTGATGCACAATCCATAACCCTTTCAAGCTCTGCACCATTAACGTAGACAGGAGTATATACACCATCCTCCATTCTGAAGTCACTGACCAGGGTTTGAGGGAATTTATATCAGCCTCTGGAAATCAAATGCAGGAGTTCCACAGAGGTAGCCCAATCATCCTTAGTTGCTTCACCAGTAACCTTGGTTTAATTATAAAGGTCAGATAAGGGGACGCTCATTGATAATTGTGCCGTGTTCAACTTTATTTGCAGCTTCACAGAAAATGATGCAGTACTTGCCTGCATGCAAGTCCCTGGAGACACTCAACCATCAGCTAATTCATCACATGTACCATCCTATGGTCATCATTGAGACTAAAAATTTTTTTAAGATAACTCACCTGCTGCATATAAATGCTTTTTATCATCTGCAGGGTACCCAAAGCAGTAGTTTTAGAATACTCTCTCTCAACTCCAACTATACCCTAGAAGCTTTACATTGCTAAGGATAAACCGGCTCACTTGACAGGAACACCACCTGCCAGCCTAAGCACTGCAGCCCTCCATCAAGAGCAGAGTGCAAGCAGGCAACACACAATGCTGGAGGAACTCAGCAGGCCAGGCAGCATCTATAGAAAAAAGTACAGTCGATGGTTCAGGCCGAGACCCTTCAGTACGGGAGAAACAAAGCTGAGGAGTAGATTTAATAAGTGGGGGAGGGGAGGAGAAACGCAAGGTGATAGGTGAAACCGAGGGGGGTGAAGTAAAGACCTATTAAGTTGATTGGTGAAAGAGATACAGGGCTGGAGAAGGGGGTATCTGATAGAAGACAGAAGGCCATGGAAGAAAGATAACTGGGAGAAGCACCAGAGGGAGGTGATCGGCAGGTAAAGAGATGAGGTGAGAGAGGGAGAAGTGGATAGGGAATGGTGAAGTGGGGTGGGGGGGTCATTACTGCAAGTTTGAGAAATTGATGTTCATACCATCAGGCTGAAGGCTATCCAGTCAGAATACAAGGTGTTGCTCCTCCAACTTGAGTGTGGCTTCATCGTGACAGTGGAGGCGGCCCTGGACTGACATGCTTTTTCTGACGGACATCGTAGGTGCTCAGTGAAACGGTCTCCTAAACTATGTCGGGTCTCATCGATATACAGGAGGCCACACTTGGAGCACCAGATACAGTAGATGACCCCAACAGACTCACAGGTGAAGTGTCGCCTCACCTGGAAAGACTGTTTGGGGCCCTGAATGGTAGTGAGGACAGCGGTGTAGCACTTGTTCTGCTTGCAAGGGTAAGTGCCAGGAGTGAGATCAGTGGGGAGGGACTAATGGACAAGGGAATCACATAGGGAGTGATCCCTATGGAAAGCAGAAAGTGGGGGGGGGGGGGGGTGAGAAGAGGGAAAGATGGGCTTGGTAGCGGGTTCTGTTGCAGATACCGGATGTCGTTCCAGGTAAAGTGACACTTCACAGTGAGTCTGTTGAGGTCATCTACTGTATCTGGTTATCCCGGTGTGGCTACTGTTGCAATGAGGCCATAATCAGGTTGGAGGAGCGACATCTTGTATTCAGTCTGGGTAGCCTCCAACCTGATGGCATAAACATCAATTTCTCAAACTTCTAGTAATACCCTCCCCCTCTCTCACCTTATCTCTTTACCTGCTCACCATCACCTGCTGGTGCTCCTCCCTCCTTTCTTTCTTCCATGGCTTTTTGTCCTATCAGATTCCCCCTTCTCCAGTTCTGTACCTCTTTCACCAATCAACTTATCAGTTCTTTACTTCATCCCTCCCCCTCCCAGTTTCACCTATCACCTTGTGTTTCCTCCTCCCCTCCCCTACCTTCGAACTCTGACCCATCTTTTTTTCTCCAGTCCTGCTTAAGGGTCTCAACCTGAAGCATCAGCTATACTCTTTTCCATAGATGCTGCCTAGCCTATTGAGTTCCTCTAGCAGTTTGTGTGTGTTCTTTAAATATTAATACTCTTTTTAAAAGTCCTTTCCACTAGGCTGTGAACTGAAAGCGAATTGAAAGTTACTAGTCCCCACAAGAGCCTAACGAATGGAGTTTAATGTGGGAAGATGGGGAGTTCTGTACTTTTTGATAAGAGGAATCCAAAGACAGACTTAACTAAAAGGAGATACTGCAGGTCAGTGAGGGACAAAGGGATCTTGAAGTTCTTGCACATGAATAGCAAAAGGTTAATAGGCAGACACAGCAATTGGTTAAAAAGTGAAGTGAACATTGGTCTTTATTGAAAGAAGGTTGGAATTTAGAAATGGGTAATTATTGCCATAATTTGTACAGGATACTGATAAGACCACAGCCAAAGTACTGCACAGATTAGGCCCCTTGACTTAAAACAAAAATATACTGGTACCTGAACAATCCAAAAGATGTTCAAGTGGGCTAATTCCTGAATAGAGAGTGTTGTTCTAACATAAACATCTGAAGAAATTAGATGTACATTCTTAGGAGTTAAGAACCTTATTGAAATAAGTTAGGATTCATGGGGGTATTGACAGGGTAGATGTTGAGATGTTTCCAACTAGTGGAGGAATCCTGAATGAAGGGACAGGTAGAAAATCCATGGTGGTGGTGGTGGTGGTGGTGGGGGGGGGGGGGGGGGGGGGAGTTGTTTAAAAGTGACCTGCGCATAAACAACTTCTCAGAGGGTAAGGACTCAATGTTGCTGTCAACATTAAAAGGTTGTGGAGGTTAAATTAGTGGGTGTATTTAAAGAGAAGGGAAATATATTATTGAAAGATTAGAAAATTAAGGGCTGTCTTATAGGTGACAAAATACCTTCACAATGATCCAATATGGCAAAGCCCTTGTTCTGAGATTGTGAGCCCTATTTCTAGACACCACCATCGGTTGAAATATTATCTCTACATCAATCCTGTCAAGTTCTCTTTATCACAAGTATATCCTTACTTAGATGGGAAAATCTAATACATACATAATATTCCAGACACAGTCTCACAAAGTCCCTAAATAATTTGAGCAAAAGTGTCTCTTCACCATAGTCCTCAAGTCTTTGTGCAATAAAAGCCAGTACAGAGTATGCTGTAGTTGGAGGCTGTTCCAATATTTTAAAAAAATTATTAATTATTTTCTTTATACAAGACACCATTAAGCACCAACACATTTCAATTGCCACCAAGTAAAAAAAAACAATAATTCTACATGCAACACCCAAAATGGAGGAATTCAGCAGGTACGGCTGCATTTATGGAGGGTAATAATCAATCAACGTTTCAGGCCCAGATCCTTCATCAGGGCTAAAAAAAAGGGGAGGAAGTGACAGATAAGCCAGGTGAGGAGGAAGGTGGGTGGGGGAGGTGGGGATAAAGTGAGAAGCTGAAAGGTGATAGATGGAAAAGATAAAGGACTAAAGAAGGAATCTTATAGGAAAGGAGAGTGAGCCATAAACATCTGGTACAGAACATATCTAAAATTACAACTAGCAACAACATTCAATGACATTGTTTAAGTGGACATCAGGTAGAACACGAGGCATTATCACTAGAAGGTAATTTGATCTTGAACAACACAAACTAAAATTACCGGTACTTCCTCTCATCCAAGAACAATATTGTAATTCAATTTCTTTATCCCCCCTCCCTTTCACTGATAAAACAGGATCACCTTGACTGCAGTAGAAGTATTCTATTCCAACTGTGTTGTTTTGTAAAAGAACTAGAGCCAGACATCAATGTTATTTGCTGATCATACATCAGCAGATCTTTTTGTTGTAGATCTCCTTATTCATCCTTCTATGGAAATCCATGATCTTCTTCACCACAGGAGCTGTCTCAAAAATATTGGAAATTGATTGTTCCAGTACACAACCAGAACAAAGATCCTGGGAGTTCATATCACAGATGACCTCACCTGGTCCCTTAATATCACCTCCCTGAACAAGAAGGCACTGCAATGCCTCCACTTCCTAAGAAGATTGAGGCAAGCAAACCCCGCCTGCCCCCACCTTAACTCTGTTTTACAGAAGCACCAATGAGAGCTTCCTGACAAGTTGCACCTCCGTCTAGTATGGCAGCAGTCGAGAATCCCTACAAGGGACTGAGGGAGCAGCTGAGAGGATCATAGGGGCCTCCCTATCATCCATCAGGAGTACTGAGTACACAGGGCACTTAGTATTATTAAGGATCCCACACATCCATCCAGCATCCTCTTTGACTTTCCACCATCATGCAGGAAACTCCAACGCATAAAAACAAGAACGGCCAGGATGGAAAACAGTTCTTTCCTTTATGTCATTAGGCTTCTGAACTCCCTGCTGCATCATGTTCCAAGTATCACTGGTTAATCTGTTCCATACATTACAATATTTAATATTAATGTACTTTAGTTTATTATTTATTTGTGATTCATCAGTAGATTTTCATAAAGTTATCATGTATAACGTTAACTTATAAAGTTAATTTCATAAGTTAACGTTTGCAATGTGTATTGTGTATTACTGTGCTTTACGCCCTGGGTCAAAGAAATGTTATATATATTATATAATTATATTATATATATTATTATATTAATAAACTTGATATATTATATCAAGTTATATATATGATTATATATGCTATATGCATGCATATAGTTAAATGACAATAAACTTGATGTGTAAACCATTTCAGGTTTGTCTTCAGCTGTGTGCTGTATTTGTGCTGTCAGCCTCAGTTTGCCCTTGTAACAATTTTTTGAAATTTATTCTTATCTCCTTGTAATTAAAAGTGGAGTAATTCCCAGATTAATGTTGCTTTTTTCCAATCAGCATCTCATGTTCTGATTTCCTGATCTCATTCACTAACCTTTCCACTACAGAGAATCAGGATTTCCCAAATACGATTTACTAATTTCAAGGTTAATTATTGCATCCATTTTATAATTAACAGCCTTCAATAACTGCTAATCAGGTTAAGTATCCCTTATCCAAAATGCTTGGGGCCAGAAGTGTTTCAGATTTCTTTGGATTTTTGGAATATATAATGAGATAGCTTGGGACCATCATCATTTCTGACTTTGAATTTATCTGCCACTGGTAAGCAATCTTTGTCTTACACACTTGTTCATCACACATATATATTGATACAGCCATTCAGCATGTTAGAACTTCATCAGCGACAATCCTGGCAAACTCATCAATGAATTACTCTGCTGAATCATGATCAGTAGACACTTCACCACAAACCTTCAAAATTTTAATGCTGTGCCTTTTCTTAAATTTCTGAAACCAATTTACTAAATATTCAAAGTTCAAAGTATATTTATTATCAAAGAATGTATACAGTCGGCTCTCCTTCTCCGCGGATTCCGTATGCACGGATTCAACCAACCGTGGATTGGGAAAACCCGGAAGTTCACTCTCCAGCACTCGTTGCTTGAGTGTGTACAGACTATTTTTACTTGTCACTATTCCCTAAACAATACAGTATAACAACTATTTACATAGCATTTACACTATTTTAGGTATTATAAGTAATCTACAAATGACTTAAAAGTACAGGCAGTCCCCGGGTTATGAATGAGTTCCATTCCTGAGTCTGTCTTTAAGTCAGATTTGAATTCGGAACAGGTACATCCGGTATTATTTAGCGTCAGTTAGTCAAACATTTTTCTTAGTATATAGTGTTAGTATATTTTACCTTTCTATGCATATAGAACACTTAAGAAACATGCGTATTTCAATAATTAAACCACTGCGTTGCTTAGTAATAATTGTAGCTTTCATCGGGGCAGGGCCTTTCACATGCTCCATTAAAATTGATCTGATTGTTGACAGACTATAGACTAACGCTTTTCCGATGACCGATGGCATTTCACCTCTTTCACCTTATTTTCAATCACGATTTTGATTATTTTTGTGAACAGAAACACTGCGGATTCAGAACTGCGACGCCAGGTCCTAATGTCCACCACATGGAGACATGTTAAATAAAGTCTGGGGTTCCGCTGCATCCTAAAGACCACTGCACTGATACATGTCAAATAAGGGAATTGAGCATCCGCGAATTTTGGTATCCGCAGGGGGTCCTGGAAACAATCCCCCGTGGATAAGGAGGGCCAACTGTACTATATATAACCTAACAAAGAAACCAAATAGAACCCATTAAAAAGACTGTCAAAAACCCATTGTGCAGAAAAAACAAATCGTGAAAACAATAAAAGTAAGCAAGTAACATTCAGAACTAATGTTCACTGAAGTGAGTACACAGCCATGAAGACAGTCATCATTGCAGCCGACTGAAGAGTGTATTATTTGCAGGCCACAGCTTCAGTTCAGCGCATAAGTAAGTAAACCTGGCGGAGCAGCGAACTGAACCGGCCTGTCGCTAAACCTGACGTTTTCAATCTAGCTCGGCACTTAAATCGTCCAAACCTCAGGACATTCCTCACTTTTGCACTCAGGCCCAGCCGCTTCAATATGCTCTTGGGCCCGGATTTAGCCCGTAACCAACCTTTCCAATTCAGCATGACACCTAAATCGATCAAATCTTGGATTTTTTCTTGCTCTTGGGGTCAGGCTTGAGAATATTCACAATCACCTTCAATTTTCAATCCATCAAGATGAATCTTTGCTTGTTTCACGATCAGCATACTGTTAAGCGACAATGTACACTCCAACGCTGACAAACCCATTCTTTCAATACATATTCCAGATCCTAATTTTTTGCTTAATGCAGTGTTTATTTTTCATTAACTTCCGTTCATTTGATATGTGAGGTCATTTCTCAGAACTGTCTCTGGTGCCCAGAGACCTGCGCATCACCTGGGAACTTAGCCAGCACTTCTTGGAATTTTTCAATTGTGAGGTTATGTCAGCACTCAAAAAAAAATTCAGATTTCAGAGGTTTATGGATTTTGGAATTTCAGATAAAGGATACTCAACCTATAACAACAAAAAAAAAACTGAGAATATAAATTACAGCATATTGCAAAGAAATGGCAAAAAAAGCAGAAACTCCCAAAGTAAACATCTTATGGTGAGATAAAAACGCACACACAAGGAAATCTACAGATGCTGGAAATTCAAGCAACACACACAAAATGCTGGTGGAACTCAGCAGCCCAGGCAGCATCTATAGGAAGTACAGTCAACATTTCGGGCCAATTTGTCAGGACTAACTGAAAGAGACAGTAAGAGATTTGAAAGTGAGAAGGGGAGGGGGAGATCTGAAATGATAGAAGAAGACAGGAGGGGGAGGGATGAAGCTAAGAACTGGAAAGTTGATTGGCAAAAGGGATACACAGCTGGAGAGGGAGAGGATCATGGGACAGGAAGCCTAGGGAGAAAGGGGGATGGGAGCACCAGAGGGAGATGGAGAGCAGGCAGGGAGTGATTGTGAGAGAGAGAAAAGAGAGAGAGAGAAAAAAGGGGGAAATAAATAAATACAGGATGGGGTAAGAAGGGGAGGAGAGGTATTAATGGAAGTTAGAGAAATCAATGTTCATGCCATCAGGTTGGAAGCTAACCAGATGTTGTTTCTCCAACCTGAGTGTGGCTTCATCTTGACAGTAGAGGAGGCCATGGCTTGACATATCAGAATGGGAATGGGACATGGAATTAGAAAGTGTGGCCACTGGGAGATACTGCTTTCTCTGGCGGACAGAGCATAGGTGTTCAGCAAAACGGTCTCCCAGTCCGATAACATCAGTTATTTGGCAAAATCAAATTTGTTTACAAGTAACTTGCAAAATGACCAATAAAAGCTGTGCACCATTAGAACACTCAACATAATGGAAACTTAAAAGTAAGATTCGATATTTAAATGCAAACCAGAATCATGCTTGGCTAATCAGATATAGTTGCTTGCAACAGATCTGCTTTAAATCAGACTGCTTCCAGATTTGCCGTTGAGAAGAGAACACATAGACTAGGCCTGAACTCTTTGGTTTTAGAAGAATGAAAGCACATATCATTCAAAGTTACATATTCTCACTGTCTGATAGGCTAGATGCAATAAGCACATCACAAATTTATCATGTTCTGATTAATGATTAACATGTCATGGTGCAAGGACATGGTGGTCTTGTCCTATTCACGCCCCATCAACCTGGAACACCTGGTAGTGAAGTTGTGAAGTTCTAAAAGTTCTATCTTTTGTAGGAGTTCTACACCATCATCATGACTGCAGTCCACATATCACCTCAGGCAAACATCAAGCTAGCAGTTGAGGAATTAAGTACCATAATTAATAAGAATGAAGAGCTTTTCACCTCATCGGGGGAGAATTAGGCTAGCTCGAAGTAGTCTGCCTAACTCTATCAACACATCACTTGCAACACAAAGACCCAACACATTCAAACACTGCTTCATCACCAACAAGTCTTTCCACTCTGCACATCAGTAAAGCCGACAACCTGGCTGTGCTGCTTCTGACTGTGTACACATAGAAACTGAAGAAAGGGACTACAAAGAGTTGGGCAAAGACAGGAGTGAATTCAGTACTGTTTCAAATCAGTGGATTAGAAATGTTCAAGGATTCGTTACTGGACCTAAATGAATTCCACAGACATCACCAACTTCATAAGGATGAGTGTGTACCCACAAAATCATTGAGTATTCCCAACCCAGGAACCAGTGCTTCAAGACAACACTGGGTAGCACAGGTGGCAATGATCCATCATTCCCCGATGAGCTTAGTGCCTTTTATGTATGCTTTGATAGGGAGAACTATGATAGACTCTGTAACCCCTGGGTCGCCTCAGGCATCGCTCAAACTCGTTCTAGTCTAGGGGGAGCAGCCTTTGGCCCCGCCAAACTGGGTAATCAGCTGGTGTGGATGCTGTGTGATGTTCCCGCCTCGCCCAAAAAAAACAGACAGTACACCTTATGCGATTAAATGAGTACAATTTATAAAGATTACTATAACTAAGCGATTACTAACGATACAGTATATATGAAGAAGAAAAAAAAAGGCGCCAAACTTATCAAAGTCCAAACCACTTCGTGCACAATCGTTGGAGCTCAATTACTGAAGTCTCATGACCACCATTCGATCCCCTCCGACTTCCTCGACCCGCCTCCTGGGACCCCCACGGTGGTCGACCAGACGCTCCACACTCCTCTGTCTCCGTCTCCTCTCATCACCGAACACCTTGGGCCGGGGACCGTTGCCCAGCTTCCAGCATCCCGTCCTCTCTCTCTCACTCCATCGCCCCGACTCCCCAAAATCCCGCCAACAATCAGTTTACAGTCCCAAACAAGCTTCCAGCACTTATCATAACAAAGCTGCTAGCATTCCTACTATTAACACAGGCGCCAGCATTCCTACTTTTAACAAAACAAAGACACCATTTTGATTACATACACAGTAACAAAGAAAAAGAAAAAAACCCCCGTTACAACTCAATGAGCCCCAATGAAAACTCTGTAACTTCAGTCTCTGAGGCTGAGAGCTGGGCATCCTTCTAAAGAGTGAATCCACAAAAGGCATCTGGTCTAGAGAGCATACCTGGTGAAATAGTAAAGATCTACATGCACATGGACATAGTCATCTTCTTTCTTCTGCAGTGTGTGGTCCACTTCTGCTTCAAAAAGTCATCTATTCTACTGGTGCCCAAGGAGAGTGTGGTAACCCGCCTCAATGACTACTGCCCAGTGGTGCTTACAAGGATCACAATGAGGTACTTTGAGAGGTTTGTTGTGGTGTGAATCAACTCCTGCATCAGAGATGGCCTGGATCCACTTCAATTTGCCTATCGAAATAACAGGTCAACAGCAGATGGAATCTCTCTGGTTCTTCTCTAACCCCTGGACCATCTAGACAGCAGAAACTGCAAAGGTCAGGCTGTTGTTCATTGACTACAGCTCAGTGTTCAACACAATCATCCTATCCAAGCTAATCATCAAGCTTCAAGACCTGGGCCTCTGCATCTCCCTCTGTAACTGGATACTTGACTTTCTCATTGGTAGACCTCAGTCAGCGAAAACTGGTAATAACATCTTCTCGATGATCTAAATCAAGGCTACGTACTTAGTCCACTGCACCACTCTCTATACACACATAACTGTGGAATGTACCACTCCATTGCCATCTTCAAATCCACTGCTGCCACTGCTGTTCTTGGACAAATCACAGACGGCAATGAGTCGACATCTGGTTGAATGGTGCCACAACCATAAGCTGCTCAATGTCAGCACGGTTTAAGAGCTGACTATTGACTTCTGGAAGGGGAGTGAGTGTGAACATGTGCCAATCTATACTGGGAGATCTGAAGTGCAGAGTCAGCAGCTTTAAATTCTTGTGCATTTACATATCGAATGACTGGTCCTAGACTCAGCACCGAGATGCAATCACAAGCTCACTCAGGAAGTTAAGGAGGTTCTGCTTGTCACTGAACACTAACAAACTTCTACAGATGTACTGTTGAAAGCATCCTGATTGGTTGCATCATGGTCTGGCACGTAACTCGAATGTACAGGAATACATGAAGCTTCAGCGAGTAGTGGACCAGCACATTCCTCCCCACCACTGGTAGTACCTACAGGAGACACTGCGTCAAGAAGGCAACCTCCATCACTAAAGATCCTCACCATCCGGTCCATACCATCTTTTCACAGCTACCAATGGGCAGGAGGTAAAGAAACATGAAGAAGTTCCACACCAGAGGGTTCAAGAACAGCAATTTTCCTTCAACCATCTGGTTCTTGAACCTATCAGCAAAACCCTAATCACTACAGTGAGCAACACTCTGACGACTTTGCACGAAAATGCACTTCTTTTGTTCTGTGTTTTCTTTCCTTGAAAAAATTGTGTACAATTCATATTTAATATTATGTTTTTCTTGTGAATGTTGGTTATTTGATACCGTGTTTCTGTGATACTGCTCTAAGCACGTTTTTCATTGCACCTATGCATACATGTATTTGTATGACAATAAACTGGATTTTGAGTTTATCACCAGGAGTCCAAGCCTCAGCGTAAGGGGTAGGCCATTTAAGACTGGGGTGAGGAAACATTTCTGCACTCAAACAATAGAGTATACTTGGAATTCCCACAGAGATGCTAGGGGTCAGTCTCAGAGTTCATTCAAAGTCAAAATTGACAGCCAAATCACAGGCACATTACATCATATAAGCAGCATGCACAGGAAAAAGAAATTTTAACTTAAATTATATCGGTTTTATAGTATAACAGAGAAATGGAAGCCAAGAAGCCAAATTGAAAGGGTCAAATGGCCTACTCCTGCTCCTATTTCTTCAGTTATTTTCTAAGGTTAATTTCCCAATTTGAAGCAAATTGAGTAAAAGCAAGAGCCACACAATCTTTGAAACTTGGATCACGTAGCATCTGTGAAAGAGTGAACCTTTCCATAAATTTATGTAAGATGCAAATCAGGGCAATTTACACATTGCAAATAATTCACTTGCAAATAATTAGATTTACTTCTAGAAGATAGTACACTATTTAATTTGTATATAACACAATGGATTACAAGAAACAAAATATTCACAGACAAGTCTATGTGCATCTTTAAAGAGTTAAAGCATCACTTTTCTTTTATAGTAAGGGGTGGGTGGACAAATGAAAGCCTTAAAATTACTCAAATTTATGATATAGCAGACCTCCAGAAATATTTCTATTTGTGAATAAGACCGAAACCAAACTTCATGATAAGTTAAACATCTTCTTTTCCGTGTACAGTTGGCCCTCCTTATCTGTGAGTTCCGCATGCGTGAATACAACCAACCGCAAATTGAGAAAACCCGTAAGTGCTCTTCCAGCACTCATTGCTTGAGCATTATTTGCCGTGCATCTCATTCGTTCGCTACTATGTTCCTGTGAAAAAATGACTCCTAAAAAGCAATTACGTAGTCAAAGCAATTCCTCAAAGGCCAAGAGGGAGCATAAAGTGCTATCTCTCACCAAGAAAGCAGAAATATTAGATCTTTTGAAAAGTGGCATGTCACTTGCCGAAGTGGGCCGTAAGGTTGGTAAGAACGAATCGAGCATTCGCACAATAAAGCAGAAAGAAGCTGAAATTCGTGGAAGTGTTACTGCTGCCCCTACAATGGCAAAAATGGCCTTTCTGGTTTGTGATAAAGTGCTTGCAAAGACTGAGAAAGCATTAAATGTGTGGCTGGAGGCCATGTCACAGAAGCATATCCCTGTCGATGGCCAAATTATACATGAAAAAGCTCTTAGTCTCTATGAGCACTACTGTGGCGGGGTTGATGAGAGTAAGAGAAAAGAGTTTAAGGCTAGTAAGGGATGGCTGGCGGGCTATGAAAAGCACTACAGCCTCAAGAACGTAAAGATCATGGGAGAATCAGCGTCTCATTTGTTCGCTGCTTGTGTTGTGAGCAAGAGGAACATGTACAGTTTTTTATTCTTGTCAATATTCCCTAAACAAGACAGTGTAACAACTATTTACATAGCATTTACATTGTATTATCTAGAGACGAGTTAAAGTATACGGGAGAATGTGCGCAAGTTATATGCAAATACTATGCCATTTTATATAAGGGATTTGAGCATTTTGGTATCCGCGGGAGGTCCCGGAACCAATCCCTCGCGGATAAAGAGGGCCGATTGTATAGCGAAAATGGCAATCAAACTGCATCAAGTGATTGAGGTCAGTATTTGAGGGAAGAATTTACTAATGAGTCAGGAGGTACAAATGGAGGATCAAATACTGCAATCCTGCTTTGTATTCATCCAGGTTCAATTGATAAACAGCTTCCTTCAGTCCAAGTCCCATTTCAAACACTTTACCAGAAAACAAAACAAGCTGCATTACTGAGGGAGTACTGCACTGTACGAAGTACTAACCTTTCTTTAGGACATTAAATCACATTCTTGTCTCAGAAATGCAATGTGAATCCCAGATTACTATTTCAGCCAAGAATGAACAATGTTGTCAACATTTATACCTTAACTCACATTAGTAAAATGAATAACAACCCTTTCTCATATTGATGATTGTGAGAACTACATGTTTCAGCCTACTGCTGCATTTTCTGCATGACAACTGTGCCCATACTTACAAACTGTTGAACTAATCGCAATTTTTTTTTTTAAATTTAGGGATAAAGAATGGTAACAGGTCCTTCTGACCCAACAAGCCATTCATCATGGCTCAACCCCTCTCCACTAGACTAAACAACTACGACAAAGTGTGAATACATAACTGCTCATTTGCTTCTACCATGCCCAAACTCACAAGATAGATTACCATAATAATTATGCCATAAAATACAAACAGAAAATACTTACATGGCTCCTACAACCCAGCCTCTAATTATTACACTATAATCATTACAACTATATACTACTAAAATAGGAGACGTAAAATCTTCAAGGACAAGCAAGCATCTTAACAGTTATACAAATGTCATTTCTCCTCCTTTTTCCAGTCAAGTCATGCAACAGTCATTTAAGCAATAATTTAGGCCAGAGATTACCAGCACTTAGCCCAGTACCCTCTGTTTACCACCACCCTCTGTTAAACCAGTAAGTCAAGTTAAAGTCATAAAGCTTCTAGAGCTGTAGCTCCTCAAACCTCTGCCTCCTATAGAAAACAGAGCGTGGTTATAGGCCTGTTCTGACAGCTGGTCTAGGTCTTCATGCACACCTGCTGCCTGTAAAGACTTGAATGACTCTTCTCACGATCCACGAGTTCCCAGGCATTGAGTTGCCAACTATAAGCACAATGTTTCTAGGGAGGCATGAGGGTAACTGTGCTTCTGTGACTGTGGTAAATACTCCTTGACCTGCCATTTCCAAAGCAAGTTTCATGTATGGGACCTGCTTCCATCTACGATGAGCATAAATGTCTTCCTTTTAGAACTCTCCTAACGGTGAGGATGGTGAGGTCTTCAGAAGCAACAGATGGTTGGATGTTAGTGCTTCCGAATCATTAGGATTGGAGGATGTTGTGTGGAAACCCTCTGTCAAGATTCTGTACATTCATGGTGAAATTGTGGATCTTTCATAGACCTGATCAATCTCGCCCATGTTCCTCCATGATGTAAAGTAACCAGGAGTTAAAATCTATTGAAGATGCCACTTCAATGTTGACAGCTTCTATAGCTAGACAGGTAAATATGACCCGATACCTCTTCACTGTACTCCTTCAACAAAGACGAGAAGTGATGTTACCATGTATATCTCTTCTTCAATTTACAAGTCATTCATTGTAACACTCTTCCTGACTTCCAAATCATCTATCATAAGTTCTTCACAACAATCAGGATTCACAGGTCATTTTCTTTCAGGCTGAAGGTACTGAAGCTCTGACACCCATGTCTCATTCTTCAGGAATGCCTTCACCTTCAGTCCTCTAAATGCAACATCTGCTGGGTTGCTTGAAGTGTCAGAGGTTACAGCAGGACATCGATAGGATGCAAAACTGGGCTGAGAAGTGGCAGATGGAGTTCAACCCAGATAAGTATGAGGTGGCTCATTTTGGTAGGTCAAATATGATTGCAGAATATAGTATTAAGGATAAGGCTCTTGTCAGTGTGGAGGATCAGAGGGATCTTGGGGTCCGAGTCCATAGGACACTCAAAGCTACTGTGCAGGTTGACTGCGTGGTTAAGGCGGCATACTGTGTATTGGCCATCAATCGTGGGATTGAGTTCAAGAGCCGAGAGATAACGTTACAGTTATATAGGACCCTGGCCAGACCCCACTTGCAGTATCGTGCTCGGTTCTGGTCACCTCACTACAGGAAGGATGTGGAAACAATAGAAAGGGTGCAGAGGAGATTTACAAGGATGTTGCCTGGATTGGGGAGCATGCCTTATGAGAATAGGTTGAGTGAACTCGGCCTTTTCTCCTTGGAGCGATGTGGGATGAGAGGTGACCTGATAGAGGCGTATAAGATGATGAGAGGCATTGATCGTGTGGATAGTCAGAGGCTTTTTCCCATGGCTGAAATGGCTAACAAGAGAGGACACAGTTTCAAGGTGCTTGGAAGTAGGTACAGAGGAGCAGTCAGGGGTAAGTTTGTTTTTAAAAAAATGCAGAGAGTGGTGAGTGCATAGAATGGGTTGCCAGTGACGGTGGTGGAGGTGGATACAATAGGGTCTTTTAAGAGATTCCTGGATAGTTACATCGAACTTTGAAGAATAGAGGGCTATGGGTAACCCAAGGTAATGTTTGGCACAGCTTTGTGGGCCGAAGGGCCTGTATTGTGCCGTAGGTTTTCTATGTTTCTACCTCCACTGAAATGCTTGTGAGACCTTCAAAATTTCTGAAACTCTGTTTGCAATGAAGGTACAGAACCAGGAAGAATCATTCTTGACATGCTTCAGCATAAAAGTACTATCTGTCAGAAACATTGAATCATGAAGCTGCATGTGCAATTCCTTCCTCCACAATGTGTCCTCAAGGCTTGCCATCGCAGTAGCAGGGAGCTACGTACAAGGGATGGAAAGTGACTTCAGCATAGTTACCCCAGATTTTTCCATGATGAAAGTACTATGCATCTGAGAAGGTGTGCTGTGCAACAATAGGTAGGTCCATTGCTATCTTCACTTGCTTCTGTAAAGTGGTCTAACTGCGCAGCAATAACATCTCCAAAATCCAGGAGTTTCAAACATCGAACAAGCCTGAAGTCTTCCAAGTGGCATAGTTCCTTCAGCCAGCTAACCTACTCATGAGCAATTGAGGTTGGCACAGTATCATCCCAATCCATCCCTTTCTTACACAAATCTTGTAGAAGATTCTTAAAGGATTATAGATGGAACTAAATATGGAGAGGATACCCTTTCTG
This sequence comes from Hemitrygon akajei, assembly GCF_048418815.1. Classification (NCBI taxonomy): domain Eukaryota; kingdom Metazoa; phylum Chordata; class Chondrichthyes; order Myliobatiformes; family Dasyatidae; genus Hemitrygon; species Hemitrygon akajei. The sequence continues at coordinate 87,269,452 of NC_133133.1, forward strand.
GTGAGTGGTCCATCTAGGAATATGATCTTAAACTTGAAAGTTTGAGACTAAATGCACCATTGCACACCTAGTACTCTCTCCATTGAAGGTACATCTTGATCCAAATCCAGATCCTTCATGTCCTTCACTCTTTGCTCTCCTGGGATCACAGTTAGCACACCATGTCTGATGCTTATCCACTTTGAAAGGCCACCTTTAGCACAAATAGAGAAAAGGTCATGATAGAGACACACCACTTCCTCAGAGGACACGGAAACAAGGCAGTCATCAACATAGAAGCAATGCAAAACCTTACCCACCGTCTCGCAACTATTCTTCATTGTCTTCTGCACATTTCCCAAGAGCAAAATTGGCAAGTTACTCCAAAGAGATGTACCACAGTTCTAAAGCCCACCATATCTTGGCTGAGGTCATCCCATTAGACCACCAGAGAAAAAAGCTCAGCAGATCTCCATCTTCCACTAGTACTTTAACCCGATGAAACATTAATTCAATTTCTGCTATGATCACTACTGGTTCTAGCTCCAAAGGCTCAACTTATTATCAAAGTATAGTGGTGCTATAAAGTTTGTGAACCTGTAGAACTTTCTCTATTTCTGCATAAATTTAACCTAAAATGTGATCAGATCTTCACGCATGTTCTAAAACCAGATAAAGAAATCTCAATTAAATAATTAACACAAAAACATTATACTTGTTCATTTATAGAGAAAAATGATCCAATATTACATGCATTTGTTGGAAAAGTATGTGAACCTTGGCTTTCAGTAACTGATATGACTCCCTTGTACAGCAATAACTTCAACCAATCATCTCTAGTAACTATTGATCAGTCCTGAACATCAGCTTGGAGGAATTTTATGCCATTCCTCCTTACAAAACTGCTTCAACTTTGGGATGTTAGTAGGCTTTCTTGCCAGAAACTGCTTGCTTGACTTGTGAGGTGCAGCAATGTTTTGTTTTCGAAGAACTGTGTTTTCCTCCATGGTGTCCTTCCATGAACACCATTCTTGTTCAGTGTTTTTCTTACAGTGGACACATGAACAGAGACTTTAGCAAGTTCTAGAAATTTTTGCAGGTCTTTTGCTGCTCCCCTTAGGCTTCTTTTCACCTCCTTCAACATTGCATGTTGTGCTTATGATGTGATCTTTGCAGGATGCCCACTCCTAGGGAGAGTAGGAACAGTATTGAGTTTCTTCCATTTGTAGACAATTTCTCTTACTCAAGTACTCTTACTGTAAACACTCAGGTCTTTAGAAATGCTTTTGTAGCCTTTTCCAGCTTCGTGCATCACTACAATTCTTCTTCTAATGTTCTCTGAAGGATGTTTTGATCGAGGGATAGTGCACATAAACAGATCTTTCAAGAGAAGAGCAAGCTCTGCCAATAACCTGACGTTGTGTGTCATTTTTATAGGGCAGGGCACCTCTACAACCCACACGTCCAATTTCACTGGAACATCTGACTCCAAATAGCTTTTGTACAAGGCATTACTCCAGAGATTCACATACTTTTTCCAACAAATACATGTAATATTGGATCATTTTTCTCAATAAATAAAGTTACCAGTATGTTTTTATTTTATTTATGTAATTGTGTTCTTTTTATCTAGTTTTAGGACTGTGTGATGATCTGATCACTTTTTAAGTCATATTTGTGATAAATGAAGAAAATTCTATAGGGTTCTCAAACTTTCTAGCACCACTGTATGTACACTTTGAGATTCATCTTCGCCAGATGATCATAAAAACCATGGTGGCCATTGGTGCCCCCCCCCCACATGAAAAAGTAGAAGAAACAAAACTCACAAATCCTAAATCTCCCAACCTTTCCCTCGCACAAAAACTAATAGAACACCCACCCGGACACGGCAGCCAAGACATCAAACTACTAACACCCAAGCCCCACCCACACAAAAAAAAGTGACAATAGCATTAAACACACAACCCCTCCCTCACCCAAAAGTAACATATCACCCATCTGCCAACCGGTAACAAGAAAGTAAACAGAGAAAAACTGAAGGAAACCAATATAAACTACAGTCACACTGATAATCACATATGACTTAGAATTTCGAAAACATCCTCTGTCGGCATAGAGGAGAGTAACAGCTCAAAATCAGTCCTTCTGTGGGGCATTCATTCACCGAGAAGCAGCCTCCCGACCCTCGACCCAACATGGCCTCCCACCGGCAACAACCCCCAGCTCGGGCCAACCCAGGCTCCCATGGGGAGTGACCACTGACCCAGCCTCCCACATTTGCCTTAATGTTTCGATCTTCCTTGATGCTTCAATAGGCTTCCATCAGTGAGCTAGTAAAATCTAGTCCTTGTAAAAGCTGAGCATTAAGTGATATTCTCTGAAAAGTCAAACACAACATGAAGCTTCCCTTTTGTGGGGTGATAAACACCATGATGTGGAATATACTAGACTTTCCTATCACTGTGTTCCAGATCCTCTGCTGGCACTCTTTTGGCATAACCTTTGGAGATGGTATCCTTCATAAAAGCTAAGTAGTCAGTGTGAAGTGACAATGCTTGTTAAACCTCTTCCTTAAATTTAGAACACGCTATCAGCAATCTTCCTATTATTTAGCATATTAAGTTCTTTCTCAAAGATAAACGTCTGGTAGGGGTCATTTGCAGGTCTTGCAGAATATGCAACCAGCTCCTTGATCTTCTCTTGACAAACCAGGTTGTTCATCCTGACTGCATTCAGGAAAGTCTGACTTGAATGGCCACTGCCAAAACTTATCCAAATTCAAAACTGAGTTCCTTTTTTTAATTGATTTTTTTAATGCATTTTCTACAACACTACCAAAAAAAACCCAAGAATGAATTAGGAAATTAATACAGTGCAAAATAAACATACAATGGTAACATAATACAGAATATAATAATTGAAAAAGCACCCAAATTGAAGTCGTGTAAAGTTAGTATCCACCCCCAACCCCGCAAGAAAAAAAAACTCCAGACCAACCAGAGCAAAATGCAGGAAATATAAATCAGAACATTCAAACCCCCAAAACTGTAAATACAATTAAAACAGAAGATAATAATGCCTACTACCCAAAAAAAGCTGAAAGCAAGGGACTGAAAAAAAAACTTAGTCAAAAGAAAAGTTATGAAAATACTCAATAAAAGGTCCCCAGACCTTATAAAACTTTATGTCCGAATTAAGAATTGAGTAATGAATTTTTTCAAGATCTAAACAGGACATAATATCGTTAAGCTATTGAGCGTGCGTGGGTGGGACAACATCTCTCCATCTAAGAAGAATTAGACGTCTAGCCAGGAGAGAAGCAAAAGATAATATTCGACGTTTAGTCAAACTCAAACTCAAACGTATATCTGTCTCAGCCAAGAAACCAAAAAGAGCAATTAAAGAAACTGAGTTCCTTTTAACTGTCAGCTCTGGTTGTGCACAGTCACCTTTCAGTGGTCCATTCACAGTCCATACCAACATTGTTCTAACTGCATAGGGTCCATCATTAACACTACAACAAATCACTTACAATGGCTCCAATGCTTGAGCCCCAATTGTAACTATCAGCAGCTCAAATCCTGATTCAATCTCTGGCAAAGAGACATTTTTCAGGTGAAACCATTCGAGAGATCCCTCTGTTCAGGAGTGTTCCCTATATCAACAGGCAAACTTTCCTGCATATAAATGTTAGGTAGTTCACAATAGTTTTTACTACCTAAGCCAGTCACATCCAATCCTGAACCAATGTAGGTACTCATGACCTTTCCTTGAGCCATGGTGCACAAGAGAATACATGTCCCTTTTCCTGTGAGGCTGAGCTTGTTTATGAGGCTCTCTGTGCAGAACACTGCTGTACCTCGTTGATCTAGGAAAGCATAAGTGTCCACTGTCTTGTTACTCTTCTTCACTTCACTTGCACTGGAACTATGGGAAGTTTACAATCATGATTGCCAGCCCCTGTAAGACCATTAGATACCAGGGCACTTCTCAGTGCTGAGTATGAATCCTTCATGGTGTGTTTTGATTCTGCACCCTTTTCAACAGAGTGAATATGAAGTATACATACTTCATTCCTTCAATCCTTGCTGACTATTCTTGTACACAAACAGCCAAAGGAAACATTGTTTTCCTTTAGGAAGGGTACCTTCTCACTATGAGCCCTTTTCTCCAGATGGGAGCACAAATCCAATGTGTGTTCACCCTCACAGAAGAAACAAACTCTTTTGACTGACAAGACCATTCCCCTTTAATTTGTCCTGGGCTCAATTTTAACTTTACATCTCACAGTGGCCATGTTAGTGGCAAAGCTGTTTCCTTGGTCTTAGAACAAAATTGTGACTTAGTTTTATTTATAACTTTGCCTAATGCTGGTGATGAAACATCCTGTATATTCCTAAACGCTGGGTGTGTAGCAATCTTTACTTGCCTTTCTATAAAATCAATGACAGTGAAAATAATATTACATTTGGGCCTTTCTTTCCAGACCACCATTCTCAATTTATTCCTAAGCATATTGGGCAATTTCTTTATGATAAATATGTACTGCACTTCTTCCATGGTATTACAACAGCCTCTAAGAAAAAGACTGTAGGTTTGAAGAGTTTTCACGTCTTCAGATTTGATAGGTACCCAAAGAAGAGCCTTCTCCATGTAGGCAGATGCAATTTTCTGTTCATTACCAAAATATTCCTGTAGTAAAGCCCCGGCTTTCTCAGGGTCGACATGCTGGCAACTTCTGACAAGTTCTCTAGTGTACTGTTCAAGAAAATAGAGACAATTTCTATAGTAGTCAATCTTGTCTTCAACTCTGTTTTCAAAAGCCCTAATGAACGCTGATACTGCAATGAATGTCCATCGAAGATTGAATCACTCTTTTAAGCAAAGATGAATTGAGCTGCTGTTGTACCAATAAGATTGTTATTTCATTTTGCTTTCTTATAATATCAGTAGTACTATTTTGACTTCTATCAGCTAAAACAAGAGTATTAAAATGCTGTAGATTAATGTTCATATGAGCCCTTGGTTCAGAGCACCTCGTTTTGGGCTGCAAGTAAACACTCTGAACTACCTCTGAGGGTTCTTATTCATGTTTCACAAACCCTTGAGGAACAAAAGAATCGGTATTGAGCGGGATCTCCCTGTGGTCACACACTTCAATTCCACACACTCCCACTCCAACATGTCTGTCCAAGGCTTCCTCTACCGTTAAGATGAGGCCACATGCAGGTCAATGGAGCAATACCTTATCTCCCGCCTAGGTAGCCTCCTACCTGCCGGCATGAACATCCAACTCACAGATCTCCGTTGATACCCCTGCCCCCCACCCTTACCCCATCCCTATCTATTATTTTAGTCTGGTTTTCTTTCTCTCTCTTTTTTTCCCTCCTCACTATAATCTCCTCCCAGCCCTACCTTTCTTTCTCTTTAATTTCCCATAATTCTCCACCTTCCCCCAGCCCATTTCCCTTCAGCCTATCACTTCCCAGCTCTCTACTTCATCCCTCCCCCCACTTCTTATCCCCCCTCGACTATCCCATGTTACTCCACTCCTGATGAAGGGTTTCAGCCCGAAACGTTGTCACTACCTCCTCCCATAGATGGTGTCTGGCCTGCTGAGTTCTGCCAGCATTTTGTGCTTTTATTTATTTCCAGCATCTGCAGATTCACTCGTGTTGGTATTGACACTAGGTGCTTTTGTTTTTCTTGGTGCCTTTTCAACATAGGAACTCACACCATAGGACTGTCCTATTAGAGCACTTTGAGCTCTCGCCACACTTGAAGCCCTTAATACATTAATTTTGGCTATATGTGCAGCAATTTCTTCCTCCAACTAAATCTGTTCCTTTCTTTTTTGTAGCAATTCCTCTTGCTCTTCCAGCATGCTTGTCCTTTAAAACTGTTGACATGCAATTAATGCAGCTGAAAACAGCCTCTGTTTTAATGTGTGCAGAGAAAGTAGCAGATGAGGAAGATTTTCTTCTGCAACAGAATTTAATGGCTGACATTAGACACACTGCTGTTTGGGTTCATGTCATTCTGTGGATCACCTGCTCTATGTGAAGACAAAACATGCCTTGGAATTTGAGAAACATTGCCTGATGGAATGCGAGACACTTGTTGCAACAAATAACCTTAAATATAATGTTTGGTTCAGCCATTGTTTCACATCTTCTATCAATGCATGACAATAGCGATCAATGCTGGGAAAACATCTATTTTGTCTTTCCTGTTTGTGCTTGGGAAGTAATGAGATTAGCATGTGATGTTGCTTAGCAACAGCTTCACAGGGATTAGTCAATTCTTCAAAATGAGATTGCACCCGAGACATTTTCTTTCATTTTCATAAGATCTTTAAATGATGGTATTAAACATTTAATTTTGTTCACATTTGTTTCATACTCATTTTTTTTGGGAAGACTTTCGATTGGATTAGTCTGAGCTTTAGCTTTAATTTCTCTTTTGCAAGCCCTGGTTCCAGGGTCATTGGCACCAATTCCACGCTTCGACTCTCATGTTACTTTCTCTAGTTGCGCAATTCACAATTAACTCTTTGTTCACCCACATTTAATAAACGTAGTCAACAAACTGTCTGCAAATCCATAGTGCTTAAACCAGACTGAGCAAACAGCCTTCAATTCAAACATCAGCAACCAGAATATTTCAGCACTTTAATAAAGCAAAGTGACAAACCCTTGGGAAGCACCGCAATATCAAGCAATGGTCCCCAATAAACAGGTCATTCAAAATTGTGTTAAAACCACAAAAACTTTGCAAGAATCAACAAAACGTCTTACTCGCCGCAAGCTGCTCTGACTTCTCAGGGTTGAGATTCTAATTTCACCAATGTTTCAAGGCAATCTTTAGCCGTAGACTGGTGTTCGCTTGGTATAACTTTTTTTTTGTTCACAAAATGTCGTGTTTACTTTAAAACAAACCAAAACCTCAGAGAGACTAAGCCAGGGGATCGACACCGTATGACGCACTTCCAAAATAATTAAATTCCAAAGTTGAAAAAGGTACATTCGATGATTTATTATGAAACCAGCAAAGATAAATTAACTTGTAACAATAATAAACTAAAGGAATTAAATTAGCGATATAACATTCAAATTAGCGAAGTAACAAGGTTAGCAGTTGAACTAACAAAGTTAGTATTTTAGTATTTAAGTTGGCACGTAAGCCAAGTTAGTAATCTAGTTGGCATCCTAAAATCATCCCAATTAACAGTAAACAAAAAATATCATTCTCCATGGTTTAACCCCTCACTACTAAACAATTAAGACAAAGAGAGAATACGTAACTATACTCATTCGCTACCACACCCCAGCCCACCTGACAGATTACTATAATAAACACTCCACAAAATACAATACAGCCAGAAAATAGATACATGACTCCTATAAGCCAGAAATATTTGGATTTGAAGCTCAGACAGGTGAAAGTGAAGGACAGAATTCAATAGTCTCACACCATCTTCAAACCAAAAGCAAATCAAAATGAGAATTGCTATGTTCAGTTCTTTGTTTCTTGGTATTTCTCAATAAGGTGCTTGCTTTCTAAAAAATCAATACAAGCATGCAGGGTTTTCCTGAAACTCTGAAGTATAATTTTTATGGTTCTAAACATTGGAAGTCAGGTAAAGCAACCAACTTCCTGGCAAAAGCAAGATTTGGCCAATTCTAATCTAATTCTGCAGCTGACATTCCACTGCAGACAAGAGCATGATAACAGGAAAAAAATTTTGAGCAAGTTGGCGTAGTAGTTAACATGGTACTATTACAGCTCAGGCCATCAGTATTTGCAGTTCAATTCTGATGTCCTCTGTAAGGAGTCTCTGTATATCCTCCCCGTGGAACATGGGTTTTCCTCAGGTCCTCTAGTTTTCTCCCACTGTTCAAAGACACTCCGGATAGGGTAACTGGTCATTGTAAATTGTCCCCTGATTAGGTTAGGGTTAAATAGGTGTTGTTGGGGCTTTCTGAGATGGTGCGGCTCCAAGGGCTGGAAGGGCCCACTCCGAGCCGTATTGCCAAATAAATAAATAAAATTATTTAGGAAATTGTACTTTATTTTTCTGCTGCTATTTGTCGTATAGGGATCAGTCCGATTTCCATCACTGATAGAGACACAAGAGTGCAGATTCTACACTCCGGAGCAAAACATAAAACAGTGGCGGAGCTCAGCAGGTCAGGCAGCATCAAAAGAGGGAAATGTATAAGTGAGGCAAACAGGAAGAAATCCGCAGATGCTGGAAATTCAAGCAACACACACAAAATGCTGGTGGAACACAGCAGGCCCGGCAGCATCTATAGGGAGAAGCGCTGTCGACGTTGGGCCCGAAAATTCAACAGCGCTTCTCCCTATATATGCTGCCTGGTTTGCTGCATTCCACCAGCATTTTGAATGGATAAGTGATACTTATTTGAACTGGGAATGGCGGGGGAGTTGAACATATCCACCGTATGGCACAATAATCTGCAAAGGAACCACACCATTGACATGAAATATCTGTGAGGCAATTGCTGCAGGACCATCACAGTGTTCTTCTCTTGCTGTTTTCGTCCTTTGCTTAGGTTGCGTATGTGTTGTTGACGCTATAAAATTGCTACTTCATGCCAAACCGCTTTTTAAATTGTCACCTGATGTAAGCCTGCATGTCATTTTTCATGTTACACCACTGTACCAGATATGTGACCATGATTAACCACCTCTTCTCTAGAATGGAAGTTAGCTCTACCTTTCCAGAGGGAATTTTTTCAGTATTTCCCCAGGCAACTATCTACATATAGCGAGCTTAATTCTATCTGACTAGTTTTGAACATCAAGTCCTAAGCCTTTCCCAGACACAGAACGTTCATGTAACCAAATGCTTACTTGCTCAAGGACCAGAGATACTATGGGAAAAAGGAGGTAAAGATGTAAGGCGAATAATGTACAAGTAGTTACCTAGATATGTGCATTATAACATGAATTTGTTATTGGATGTTTGTTTTCTTAATAAGTAGAAGCCTGCACAGCTCATAAAAACGACACTGTAATTGGTCTTACACTTTAGTCCTAGCTTTGGAATCCCTGGGAAGATCTCAGCAGATAATGGTCCTGACCTTACGGGTAAAGTGATACAAGAGTTAGCAAAAGCCTTGCATCACTTTGCCTGTCTATAACATCCACTATCTACAACGAGTCAAAAGACAAAATGTAACTCTAAAAACTGGTTGGCTAAATTGTATGAGGAAAGATAAAGTGCCTTGAAAAAGTATTCAGCCCCCACAAATATTTTTACATTTTACTGTCTCATTTTCTAAATTTAAAATATATTGAATTAGGATATTTTGATCTGCAAAACATTGTGCAATATGTCAAATCAAAAGAAAAATTCCAAAACTTGTCAATAATTTACTAAAAATTACAAACCAAAATTGTGAGGCTTAAGAAGTATTCACCCACTTTGTAATTAGCACGCTAACTTTCCTACCTTACCAACTCATCCAATTTGTTGATGTCGAAAATTGCAGGATCACCTATTTTCAACAAATTCATAAAAATAAATACTCTCCCCCCACCCCCCGTAAGGTCCAACAAAAATGGTAAATTTTCAACAGACCAAATCAAAATGAAGACAAAAGAGCATTCAAAACATGTCAGGGAAATTATAATAGAGAAGCACAAATCTGGGGAAGGGTACAAGACCATCTCAAAGGTACTGAATATACCTCAAAGCTCAGTGTAGCCCATTCTGAAAAAGTGGAAAAAATATTAAACTGTAGCCTCAATGCCCAGGTCAGGACACTCCTCTAAACTTAGTTGCCAGAGAAGAATGGCACTTGTAAGAGAGGTTACTGTGACACCAGCAGATATTTTGAGTGCGCTGCAGAAGTTAGTGGCTCTAACTGGATATAAAGTTCATGACTCTACAATCAAGAAGTCCTTACAAAAAAAGAACATTTATGAAAGAATGAAAAAGCAGCAGCCCTGGCTAAATAAAAACCATATCCTTGTTCGTCAAGACTTTGCAAAATGTCAATTAGAAGAAGCTGTAAAGAAGTGGAAGAAGGTCTTGTGGTCGGATGAAACTACAGTGGAACATTTTGGTCTCAACACTGAGCAATACATGTAGTGTAAATCTAATAATGCACATCAGCCAGGTAACGCCATTACTACTGTGAGGTATTGTGGAGGTAGCATCATACTATGGTGATGCTTTTCAGCAGCAGAGACTGGAAATCTGGTCAAGATTGATGGCGAGATCAATACTGCTAAATACTTTGAGAGATACTGTTTAAAAACCTGCTAGTCTCTGCCAGAAAGCTTAAACTGGGGAGGAAGTTAGTCTTTCAGAAGGAGACTGCCAGAGCAACCATAGAATGACCCAGTTGAAGTCCTGACCTTAACCCAATCAAACAGCTCTGGCAAGACCTCAAGGTTGTTGTTCACCTCCCCTCTCAAACTAACCAGCACGGCTTGAGCAATTTTGCAAGGAGGAATGGGAAAATCTTGCTCCATTACATTGTGCAAAGCAAATAAAGACTTATCCAAAAAGGCTGTAATAGCTACAAGATGTGGTTGAAATACGTACTGAGCAAAGGTGGATGAACACTTTTGAACTGCTGACATTTGTTTTTGAATTTTTAGTTTCTCATGCTTTACAATTTTCCTTGTTTTTTTGGGCTCTGTCGTGAAAAAAGGAGTGAATGATTCACAAATAAAAATTCTCAGTTAAATTGAACACAATCCCTAGTTGTAATACTCATTTATGTGAACAAAGGGTTGGGCGCTGAGTACCGTAGATTCCGGACTACAGAGCGCACCTGATTAAAAGCCGCTGGCTCTAATTTTAGAAAGAAAATCAATTTTTTACTTGTACAGGCCGCACCGGATTTTCGGCCGCAGGTGTCCCACGTTGTAATATGAGATATTCACACAGAAAGATATTACACGTGAGGATTTTTTAACTTTTAATTAAATCCATATGGTAACATAAACAAATACATATTGCAAATGCTTTTTTTCGAATCGTGCCCATAACGCGGCTATTTTTAAATATACGTTGCGTATACTTTTTTACTGAACAACATTCCAATATCTCCTAATGACTGGTAAAAAATATATATACTGCAGCCTACCAGGAAAAGTTATTGATCGCCTTTAACTTAAAAGCAGCGTTCGCTCAGATCCAATGCCGTTCGCCCCCCTCCTTCCCGTTTATCGCAAACTGGCATTTTTCCCACAAGACGCGGCGAAACTGGGTGTGACGTCATAGCATCCCGCGATGTAGTACAGAAAACAAATATAGTTAAAACACTTCTAACTTTAACTAGAAAATGAATTACTAAGCGAAAATATTATAAACTAAATAACTGCCATAAAGGCAGCACAATGCTTTTCTTCGAGTGTTTTCCATGTTGATGAGGGTGAGTACAAATGACTGATTTACAATAATTTAATTGTGAAAGTGCGCTTGATTTATCGTACAATTTCATTGGACCTCTGTGAACTACTCATCAATTTTATTGGTCTACTGTTACGAGGCAAAATGTTTTTGGCGGCATGAAAAAAATCATGTATTAGCCGCACCGTATTAAAGGCCGCAGTGTTCAAAGCTGTTCAAAATGTGGGAAAAAAGTAGCGGCTTATAATCCGACATCCACGGTATTTTTTCAAGGCACCATACAGTTATTTCAAAACTGCCTCCTCTCTCTTCAGATCTGTACTACCAAGAAAAACAGCAAGGTTAATTTATAACCTTTCCTACCCAGCACAATCACTACTACTCCACAATCCTCAAGTTAAAGAAATCCTTTATCATGGTGCACATATTACTTCTTTGCTACTGTGACATTTTCTTACTTAAAACCTCATCACTTTATGTTCAAGATGTTGGGTAGGAGCATATAGTCAAGAGCACATTATCCACCATGCTCTACATTTTCTTCCATTCAATCAATTCAACTGTTGACCTACAACTATTAGCCCTTGCTTTTATAACCTTTAATAAATTTCCCAAGAAGAAAAACAATATAAAACACACTAAACAAACAATACCTGCGAACATGTTCAATCCATATAAACTTGAACTGACACACTTTGGAAGATCAGATTTGAAGGCAGAGTACAAAGCTAATGGCAAGATTCTGAGCAGTGTGGAGAAACAAGAGGGATCTTGGAGTCCCAAGTTTAGAGGTTCTTTAAAGATGCCACTCAAGTTGATAAGGTGGCTAAGAAGGCCTATCACAAACAAGAGAAAATGTGCAGATGCTGGACATCTAAGCAACATACACAAAATGCTACAGGAACTCAACAGGCCAGGCAGCATCTCGGAAAAGAGTACAATTGACGTTTCGGGCTGAAACCCTTCAGCAGGACCTTATAAACGATGTGTCGGCCCGAAATGTCAACTGTACTCTTTTTCTAAATGCTGCCTGACTTGCTGAGTTCCTCCAGCATTATGTGTGTATTGCTAAGAAGGCCCATGGTGTGTTGGCTTTTGTTAGTTGGGGGACCGAGTTCAAGAGCAATAAGGTTATGTTGCAACTCTATAAAACTCTAGATAGAACACACTTGGAATATTGAGTTCAGTTTCAGCCACTTCATTATAGGAAGGATGTGGCAGAGGAGATAAACCAGGATACTACCTGGATTACAGAACATACCTTGAGGAAAGGTTGAGTAAGTTAGGGCTTGTCTCTTCGGAGTGAAAGAGAATGAAAAGTGATTTGACAAAAATATTTAAGTGACACCTTTTCCCAGGGTCAATAGCTAATATGAGAGAACATTTTTAAGCTGATCGGAGCAAGGTATGGTGTGTGATGTCAGGGGTTGATTTTTGAACTCAAAAATGTGAAGTGTATGGAATGCACTGCTGGGGTGCAGTAGAAACAGACACATTAGGGACATTTAAGACACAGTTAGGCACATGAATGAAAAGAAAAATGGAGGGCAATGTGGGAGGAAATGGATAGATTGATCATGGAGTAGGTTTAAAGGTCCACACAATATTGTGGGCCGAAGTGCCTGTACTGTGCTTTACTGCAACATTCAGATGGCAGAGTCAGAATTTGACATAAACACCATAAATCCATTCTGCCTTCTGTCAATTGTTCAGGCTGGCAGTGGTGGTGTAATTGTGTGGGGAATGTTTTCTTGTTATACATTAGGCCCCTTAATAGCAAATGAGCATTGCTTAAATGCCACATCTTACCTGAACATTGTTGCAGACCATCTGCATTCCTTTTAGGGCCACAGTGTTTCCATCTTCTAATGGCTACTTCCAGCAGGATAACACATCATGACACAAAGCATACACAATCTCAAGCCGGTTCCATGTACATGACAGTGAATTCAGCCTACTCCAATGGCCTCCACAGTTGTCAGATCTCAACCCAAAAGAGCGCCTTTGGGATGTGGTGGAACAGGAGATTTGCAGCATGATGCGATCATGTCAACATGGACAAGAATCTCTAAAGAATGTTTCCAGCTCCTTATTGAATCCATGCCACGAAGAATTCAGGCAGTTCTGATTCTACCCAGTACTAGAAAGATGTACCTAATAAAGTGGCCTGAAAGTATAAATTCCACGTGGCTCAGATACGTGATCTAATTTCCCTGTGCAATTTTTGAGAGATTCAGATCAAAATCCCTGTTCATTATGTAATATCCTGGTTTAAGACCATGCTTTATTAATACAGTTATGCTGTTGGGTATTTTATTTTTCTTTCAAAATGAATAAGTACTCCCTTAATTACAAACCCCATTTCCAGAAAAGTTGGGATATTTTCCAAAATGCAATAAAAACAAAAATCTGTGATATGTTAATTCACGTGAACCTTTATTTAACTGACAAAAGTACAAAGAAAAGATTTTCAATAGTTTTACTGACCAACTTAATTGTATTTTGTAAATATACACAAATTTAGAATTTAATGGCTGCAACACACTCAACAAAAGTTGGGACAGAGGCATGTTTATCATTGTGTTACATCACCTTTCCTTTTAATAATACTTTTTAATCGTTTTGGAACTGAGGGTACTAATTGTAGTAGATTTGCAATTGGAAATTTTGTTCATTCTTGCTTGATATAAGACTTCAGCTGCTCAACAGTCCATGGTCTCTGTTGTCTGATTCTCCTCTTCAGGATGCGCCATACATTTTCAATAGGAGATAGATCTGGACTGGCAGCAGGCCAGTCAAGCACATGCACTCTGTGTCTACAAAGCCACGCTCTTGTAGCCCATGCAGAATGTGGTCTGGCATTGTCCTGCTGAAATAAGCATGGACGTCCCGGGAAGAGACGTCGCCTTGATGGCAACATATGTCTCTCTAAAATCCTAATATACGCCTCAGAGTCAATGGTACCTTCACATACATGCAACTCACCCATGCTGTGGGCACTGATGCACCTCCATACCATCACAGATGCTGGCTTTTGCACCTTTCACTGATAACAATCAGGATGGTCATTTTCATCTTTGGCACAGAGAACTGGACACCCGTTTTTTCCGAAAACTAGCTGAAATGTGGACTCATCTGACCACAGCACACGGTTCCACAGTCTTTCGGTCCATCTGAGATGAGCTTCGGCCCAGAGAACTTGCCGCCGTTTCTGCATAGAGTTGATGTATGGCTTCCTCCTTGGGTATTACAGTTTCAAGTTGCATTTCTGGATACAGCGACAGACTGTGTTAAGTGACAATGGTTTTCCGAAGTACTCCCGGGCCCAGGTGGCTATAATTGTCACATTAGCATGACGGTTTCTTAGACAGTGCCGCCTGAGGGCTCGAAGATCATGCGCATTCAACAGTGGTTTCTGACCTTGCCCTTTATGCACTGAGATGTCTCTGAATTCTCTGAATCTTTTCACAATATTATGTACTGTAGATGTTGAAAGACCTAAATTCTCTGCAATCTCACGTTGGGAAATGTTCCTTTTGAACTGACTAACAATTCTCTCACGAATTTTGGCACAAAGGGGTAAGCCACGACCCATCCTTGCTTGCAAAGACTGAGCCTTTGATGGACGTTACTTTTATATCCAGTCATGATACCTCACCTGCTACCAATTAGCCTGCTTAATGTGGAGTCTTCCAAACCGGTGTTACTTGAATATTTTGTGCACTTTTCAATCTTATTTTAACTCTGTCCCAACTTTTGTTGAGTGTGTTGCAGCCATCAAATTCTAAATTTGTGTATATTTACAAAATACAATTAAGTTGGTCAGTAAAACTATTGAAAATCTTTTCTTTGTACTTTTGTCAGTTAAATAAGGGTTCACGTGAATTAACATATCAGATTTTTGTTTTTATTGCATTTTGGAAAATATCCCAACTTTTCTGGAAATGGGGTTTGTACATTATACAGTCAGTTATTTTATTTTTTTGCTGTTTCAGATAAAATTTCAGTTGATTGATAAGTTAGGCTTGTTGAATTAGCCAATAGGATTTGTCTTGTTAACATTTTATTTCGAGAGAGCATGCGGGAAAAAGAATGGGGTGCCATTTTCGAGAGAGTATGGGATTGCAGAAAGGGAAAAAAGGAAAATGGAAACGGACAATGAACACAGCAGAAGAACATGGTGAAATGCTCACAGAACCCATATGGAAAGACAGGTACCAATGTCATAAAATTCTCATGCAGACTATGGATTCATGGAGACTGTGAAGATAATTTTCAGTTATTTAGCTAACATACAATATTGGAGAAAGTTCAACATCTTTTTCCTTGGATGTTGCCTGGATTTTTGTTTATGTTTCACTTGGACTGGTTTATCAGCGCAGAACTGTTTTGGTACTATGAGTAAATGTAATGAAGCAAACAAGATCGATTAGGTAACCATGAGCTCCAATGATTACGTATTTACAAAATCAGACCTACCTTAGACTGTTTATTGGAAATGTCCTTTTCATCATTATTCCTCATGCATGGTGAGAGTTATTTTGCTGTTAGTCTGTATTCACAGTAACAGCTAGCTCATTACAAGCCTACAGTGAAAGGGTTACGACTTGAATTTGGATGGCCACACTGCATTAGGCAAAATAAACTTTCTTCAGTTCTCCAGCAAATATATTAGATAATCAGAATTATAATCCCTTTTCAATTTTAACAGTAGGAATAGTGAATCCACTGGGTTCAATGGTGAGAAAAATAAAAGGACCTGGTAAGTATACCATAATCAGCAAAAATGCTAGTTGTTATTTTAACTACTTTCAGATATTTTTATTTAAATATTTTTTAAAAATTGACTTAACTTTGAAGTTTCAGGAACTGAGCCAGAGTCAAGATTAAGTAAGCTAACATTTTCTGTATCAGTGATGCTTTTCTGGCATTTCAACAAACTGGAAGTTTATGCCCAACACAATGCCTCATTGTCAAAGATCTGGACAGCTCCTTCAAAGAAGCTTATGCTTCAGAATCCACAAATGACAAGGAAGTTCTCCGTGAGTAGATGGGGAGCATAGGCAACACACTGCTGACAACTAATGCTGGACCTGAAGATCAACACTGACTGTTAGAAGAACTTAACCAAGCTGCGATTATGATTTGGAACTCTATTGCTCAAAAGATAATAGATCACTTCATTCTGATCAAAGACTCTATTGATAGTCAACTTTTCACTAAAACCAATTATCTCAAATCAGCAGTAAAATACTACAAATACAGGAAATCTGAAAGATACACAAAGTCAGACACTAGCTACAGAGCAAAGAGTGTTAATGCTTTTCACCAGATGTAAGGATGAGTTTTTCCAATAATTTCTCATTTAATCACAGTTCCTGGAGACTGCAACTTCCTCACACAATGGCCACAAGATGGAGCTTCGCTGCCAAGTTTTAAATGAGATATCCGAGAACCCATTTTTAAAAATGCTGTGGGCTGGAGTACTGGCGTGATTCCACTGCTATTTTTCTCCAAATAGCTAGCTCTCATCTAGGTTTACAACAGAAGCTAACAGAGTTAAGCCGCCTAGATTGCCCTTTCCCAACCATTAGTAATTCACATAGTTCAAGATCCAAACAGCTACACAACCAGGGAAAGCTAAATGTTGCATGAGGTTGCATCAGAATTTTCACTAAAAATATTAGCTTAACTTTTGAAGTGTCATGCAAGAACAATGTGACTATTACAGCTTCAGTATTCTTGATGCCCAACAAGGAATACTTGGAAAGTATAAGGAGTACTTGGGAAGCCAAGGAATACCCAGACACATCTCTGATATTTAAGGCAGAAAAAACTCACAAAGGATTAGGACCGAAGCATTTGGCAACAAAAAAAAATGACACAGTAACAAAAGGAATGACAACATTCAACAATAAGAAGAGCAAGAATGGTATTGTTAATGTCATGCTGGGATTGATTTCAGAAGACCCTGCACACATTTAGCAGCACATACAATATAAGATGCATGTAGCAGAGGTATGGAGTTTATGGAGGGTGCATCTGAAGCTGCTGATAGCAGCATTGAGAGAAAAAAATAAATTCCTCTCAGATTCATATAGCAGAGGAGGCCATCTTTCCCAGGATATATTCCACCTCTTTGACAAAGATATGCAGGTTAGTTGAATGACATTTTTCAATTTTTCCAAACAATTAAGATTGTAGCTTTTAACTGAACATACTCAACTATTCTTCAGAGAGTGTATTCTCGATCATAACACAATGGTATATATTCAGAAGACATGAGATTAAGCATTGCTGCCTACAGAAGAATCTACCCTGCTGAGATTTTTTATCAGCAGAAGAATCTATGCTGCTGAGAAGTTAAAACAAAGATTTTTGAAAAGATTGAAATATGTCTCTGATCTATGAAAATTAGCAATGACAAATCTTTAACATTTGTTGGACATTTGCATGAAACACGAATGAATTTAACGAAGTGATAATGAAGAATAAATTTATAAAGCATGCACTTCGCTGAGCAAAGAAGTTAATCAAAATCAAATTTTAAAAAAAGGATTGGAGAGCAGCTAACGGTCTTGGGCTTCCAGGTACAAGTCACATATGGTTTTTATGCAGTTACCGAAAGCTCTCAAGTTTTAGTCATAGAGACATACAGCACAGAAAAAGAGCTTTGACCTATGGAGTCAACACAGATACTCAACTACCCATTCATACCAATCCTATAGTAATCCCCTTTTTCCCCCCAATTGACTTCCTTTCCTTATCACCACTCCCTAGATTGTACAACCCATCCCACACTATGGGTGAATTACAGCAGCCAATAATCTAGTAACACATATGATTTTGGGATACGGAAGGAAACTAATGCATCTGGAGGAAACACACCAGTCGCGGGCAAAATGTGTAAACTTCACTGACATTAAGACTGAAACTGTGTCACTGGCATTGTGAGGCAATGGCTCTACTAGCTGCACCACTGTTTTCATCTGTATTGCAACTCCTCTGAAATTCAAAGGGAAGGATTTTATCTTATCTTTTCAGAACCAATAAATTCTAAAATCTAGAAAAAGATGCAAAGTATCTCAAAATTGCACTGTTTTGAATATTGCCCAAAAAGCCACATGAATAGATTTAACATCTGCTTTCATAATTTTATCTTTTTTACTTAATTGTTCCCATTAGATTATTTCCTAGACATAAATCACACTGTCCCATTACAGCACAGATGCAGCAACAGGAGCAAGTTAGTCAGCATGTTTGCACTGTCATTAAGATAAAATAAACTCAAAATAAAATAAAGGTAGTTCAAACCCAAATTCTACCTGAACTTCATTAACCCACCTTAGCTCCAAGATTGCTTCATAACTTTGATTTCCATAGGATGTTAAAATGAAGATGTGGGACCTCTTTAAAGGTAAATAAAGCAGGAGATGAAAATGAAATGTAACTAAGAGCTTAAGATTAATCAACAATAGTGTTTATATTGAGTGTAACAAAGGTATGAAATAACTTGTTACCAAATTTTGATGTAGGCCAAATTAGGTGAACTGAACTAAGTACTGCTAGGCACAGTGGTGAGAGAGCTGGGGTAATGAGACAGTGCAGAGGAATTTCAGCCATCTGGATGGACCTTTCTTTTCCCTTAATGCTCTTATACAATTACACTACAGTACACGTAGTTATAGAGTGGCAAACTGGCAAGCCATCCTGATTGAATGCACCTCATCACGGGATCAGGATGCAGGCTATTTTCTAGAAAAATTATAATATTTTACAGTTAATGAGCATCACTCTGAAAGTTAGTAGCAGGATCCATAGAAGATACTTACTGTTCTTTTCCTTGAGGTTCCAGTTAGACAAGGCAATACAAGAGATCCTGACGCCTAAAGCAGAAAATATTATTGGAGAAATTAAGAACAACAGAAACAAAGATTACCAATGCAAGCCCTTAGAGTGATTTTTGGGTTTAGGACACATACATTTAACAATTGACTTTGGCTACCAACATTCACATCTGAATATGTACTGTGGATTTAATTTGGAGTGCAGCTCTGAACAATGGGTTCCTAAAGGCAGTGAATCCCAGACCAGACGATGCTGATTAAAATTCATTTGGATGTCTGTGGTGTGAATGTGAATCAGGAACTGGGAGGTTGTATGTAGTTTCAAAGCAGTGTCTATGCATTATAAATATGGAATTGTCCTTTGATGTTTGGCACATAAAGTATCGAGCCCCACATTGGACCAGCAGACCTTTCAACCAAAAGCGACTCTGTATGATGCACGCTGTACCTTGTTTTGAAAGAAGCTGCTTTGTATCTACCAGTAATTTACTCCAGAGACTTCATTCATGCAACAAGCTTCCTTAAAATTACTCAAAACCTTGGGTAAATCAAACAATTGTTTGCACAAGCATTTGATGGCAACACCATGAAGTTTCCTGACATTTTCTTCTTAAAGGGGCTGAGTTTAGAGAATCTCACCACAATGGATACTGAACCAATCAAAATCTATGCTTATATATCTCTGTAAATTGTCTTACGGGTGTTAATCAATAGTGGATATATTTCTGAGCATCTACGAGTGTTCATTAATCACTCACTTGGACATACAAAACAATGGATGCAAGCACTGTGGAGTTATATTCTTTTCTCATTTCACATTTTGTCCTGAAATATGAACGGCAGTCAATTAATTGTAGTACTTATTTGAACACAGAAGCAGCAGGTCTACAGACCTCTAGCCAACACACTGAATTTTAGAACCATTTCCCCTTTTATTTTATTTTGTGGGATATAACTTTATTCCAACTATTTATTCAACAGTTGTCCTTCACACACTCCTTTAGCTTTGCAGTGATCTGAAAATGTGCAAAAACTATGCAAATGATTATTAGATGGAACTTCAGTGCAACCATGGACCATTCCCCTCAGCTTCTGCTTGTTGCAGATCCAACATTAAGTTTCAAACTGTGAAAATCAAGCTTTGTTAGGACAAAGCAGCTAAACAGAATAAGATAATATAACATTTAATAACACCAAGAAATTTCCATAAACTCAAGAGATTCTGCAGATGCTGAAAATCCCGAGCAAAACAAAACACTGGAGAAACTCAGCAGGTCAGGCAGCATCCATGAAAATGAATAAACATTTTGATGTTTTGGGCAGTGACCCTTCACCAGGAAAATATGAGGTGTTGCTCCTCCAAACTGAGTGGCCTCATCATGGCAGGAGCAACATGTCAGAAGGGGGAAGGGATATGGAATTAAAATGGTCTGCAAATGGGAAATTCTGCCTTTTGTGGAAGGAGCAAAGATAAAACTATCAAAGGAGAAAACATGCAGAAACAAAAAAAAAATGTGTGGGAATAACGTAACTGAATAGAAAGTTCAAAGAAAAGCATAGCACAAAAGGACAAATGTCTCTGCTCTATACTTCAATTCTACAAAACATAAATTAATCAAGTTTTGAAAGATTCAACACCACAACAGCAATATGTTAACTTTGCCAACACTTCAGACCTTGACAGGTCCTTCCAAATCCTGGGAACTAGGGAAGAAATTACTTATACTTCAAGGAAACATAAAGAATAGCACAAAAGATTATCTGCCAACATAGCAGCTTCAACACTTCATATTACAATCGATAGGAATTTAGACCATATGACATAAGAACAGAAGTAGGCTATTCAACCTGTCCAGTCTGTTTCACCACTCCATCATGGCTGATTTATTATCCCTCTCAACCCTGTTCCCTTGCCTTCTCCCCATAACCTTTGGTAACCCTTATTAACCAAGAACCTATCAACTCCCACTTTAAATATATCCAATGACTTGGCCTCCATAACCATCTGAGGCAACGAATTCCATAAATTTATTACCTACTGGCTGAAAAAATTCCTTCTCATCTATTCTAAATGGAAGTCCCTCTATTCTGAGGCTGTGCCCTCTGGTCCTAGACTCACCCACTGTAGGAAACACTCTCTCCACATTCACTCTATCTTCAATAGGTTTCAATGAGATCCTCCCTCATTCTTTTCAGATACAAGTTATTTCAAAATGTTCTGAAGACTACTTGCAGGTGACTCTTACTTGTCTGTTTAATTTCTGAACTTTTCCTACAAGTTTACTAACATATTTCGCATTTTCACCTTTACAGGTTAGAGACTGGGCACAAAATAGAATTGTTAAGGAGGAAAAGTTATATCCCATGTCATTTTAGAAGTACAGTAATAGCAAGAATGTGACCAGGAAGGGAACAGTGCTCACTTGAGACCAAAAGTGGCAATCAGTACACAGTCTGAAGATGCAAGTGAGATCTTCAATGAATACCAAACTTCAAAGTAAATTTATTATCAAAGTACATGTCATTTAAGAGATTCATTTTCTTGCAGACATTTTCAGTAGAACCAAGAAATAATAGAATCAGTGAAAAACTACACTCAAAGACTGACAACCAATGTGCAAAAGACCATTGATGCACATAAAAAACACAAATAATAATAAGTAAATACTTATAAGTACTGAGAACATGAGTTGTGGAGATCTTGAAAATGAGCCAATAGGCTGTGGCATCAAATCAGAATTGAGGAAGGTGTAGTGATTTATAAGACCATAAAATATAGGAGCAGAAGTAGACCGTTTGGGCCATCATGTCTGCTCCGCCATTCAATCATGGGCTGATCCAATTCTTCCAAGTCATCCCCACTACCCTACCTTCTCCCCATGTCCTCTGATGCCCTGGCTAATCAAGAACCTATCTCTGCCTTAAATGCACCAAATGACTTAGCCTTCACAGGTAATAAATTCCACAGATTTACCACCCACTAAGTAATTTCTCCGCCATCTCTGTTCTAAATAGATGTCCTTCAATCCTGAAGTCACGCCCTCTTGTCCTAGACTCCTCTACCATGGGAAATAACTTTGCCATATCTAATCTGTTCAGGCCTTTTGACATTCAGAATGTTTCTATGAGATTCCCCCTCATTTTCCTGAACTCCAGGGAATACAGCCCAGGAGTTGCCAGATGTTACTGTAACCCTTTCATTCCCTATTTATTCTGGTTCAGGAGCCTGATGGTTAAAGGATAATAACTATTCCTGAATGGGGTAGGGTGGGAGCCAGGGCTCCCGTACGTCGTTCCTGATGGTTGCAGTGAGAAGACAGCATTGCCTGGATGGTGGGTCCTTGATGATGGAGGCTGCTCCTTTGGAAAATATGCTCAATGATGGACAGGGCTTGCCCTGTGATGGACTGGCTGTATATAGGTGCTTCTGTTCTTGGGCACTGGTGTTTCCATACAGGTATTTGATATAAATTGGCTGAAAGGTGCATAAAGCCCCAAGGTGTGACAATATATTGCCCTGGTAGCAATTGAAAATAAGGAAAGAGATTGTTGACTCTGAAAATAAGTTTCTACATGTTCCTTGGTCAACAGATCAGGTGAGAGTCTAACAGAGGGCAGCAAAGTTTGTACCTTTATTGAAGAAGGGCAGTCACTATAGACTTGGTGTGGAGCATGCTGCCTTGTGTCAGAAAGGCAGAGAAGTCAGTCCATGAAGACAATATTTAGTCTAACAGCGAGTGAGTCTTAGTCACTTTTCTAGTGAACAAAGGACCCTGTTAGATAGTTAATGTGGCTCGCTGCAAGTCCGATTCACTGGCTTATTGGTGGATGTCAGGGCAGCTGCGTGGCTTCAGCCATAGTGAGGACTAGGCATCAAGCTGTGGTGTCATCCATGCTGGAGTGAGTGCTGCTTCTCAGTGTTCGGATGTAGACTAATGCAATATTCATGGACTGAGGGGCTTGGCCTATATTTTTTGTGTGACTCTATTTAACTCTTGCCTTCTATGTGCTATATGTGCCTTGCACTGTGTATGACTGTTGGTACTATGTTTTACACCTTGGCCCCTGACTGGAGAAATGATATTTCGTTTGGTTGTATTCATATACGGTTAAATGATACTGGAACTCAATTGGAACTTGAGATTGTAATCAGGTGATTATGCCTCAAGTGCAAGCTATAGGTAGATGGTGACCACAAAGAGAGGTAAAGGGAGTAAGCAAGTAGGGTAGGATTATCCTCAGTAACATGTACTGCTCTTTGGACATAGTGGAGTGGGCTAGGTAATGACCTTCCAGGGGTGAGCACAAATGGCCGGGTCACTGGCGCCATGCCTGGCTCTGCAGCAAAGGGAAGGATGAAGTCAGAGAGAACAATGTAAAAATGGCACTGATAGGCATTTCTGTGAATGCAAAACTACAGGATGGGGTGTTGCCTTCCTGGTGCCAGGGTCAAAGATATCTTACAGAGGGTACAGGACATCCTGAGCGGGGAGGGTGCCAGTATAGTTGAGGAGCAGCGGTGGACAGCAATCTTGAGGTGTTGCCATCGATGTTCAATCGAGTTAAGGTCAGGACTTTGACAGGGCCACTCAAGGATATCAGTTTTCTTGACTTGAAGCCACTCTACAGCTGCTCTGGCGGTGTGCTTTGGGTCAATATCCCACTGAAAGACGAGCTTCCTCCCCCCCAGTTTAAGCTTTCTGGCAGAAGGTAGTGCGTTTTTATCTAGTATCTCTCTGTATTTAGCAGCATTCATTTTGCCATCAATCCTGACCAGATTTCCAGTCCCTGCTGCTGAAAAGCATCCCCATAGCATGATGCTAACTCCATCGTGCTTTACAGAAGAGATAGTGTTACCTGGCTGATACAGTATTAGATTTACACCATAGTGCAGCTCAATGTTGTGGCCAAAACATTTCACTGTGGTCTCATCAGACCACAAGCCCTTCTTCCACTTCTTTACAGTATCTTCTAACCGACATTTTGCTAAGTTTTGATGGGCAAGGATATGCTTTTTATTTAGCCAGAGCAGCTTCTTTTCCATTCTTTCATAAATACCCTTTTTGTGCAAAGCTTTCTTTGAGATTGTGGAGCCATGAACTTTATATGCAGTTGCTTGGCCTAGGCAGTGAAGTTGTGTTTTAAATGAGAGGGCATACAAGGATGCCAAAGCTATTGGGAAGCTTTTAAAAACTTGCAGAAGTAAGAAGGTCATTCAGAAGGAAAAGATGAATTATGAAAGGAAGCTAGTGACTAATATCAAAGAAGACACTAAAAGCTTTTTTAAGTATATAAAAGGTAAAATAAAGTTGAAGGTAGATAAAGGATCAATAGAAAATGACATTGGTGATATTGTAATGAGAGAAGCAGAGATGGCACAGGAACTGATTGCGCATTTTGCATCAGTCTTCATAGTGGAAGATACTCAAGACTGTCAGGGAAGTGAAGTATGTGCAGTGAAAATTACGACTGAGAAGTTGCTCAGGAAGCTTAATGGTCTGAGGGTGGATAAATCTCCTGGACCTGATGGAATGCACCCTTGGTTTCTGAAGGAAGTAGCTGGAGAGATTGCAGAGGCATTAACAATGATCTTTCAAGAATCAATAGATTCTAGCAATGTACAGGATATCTAGAAAATTCCAAATGTTACTCCGCTATTTAAGAAGGTGGGAAGCAACAGAAAGGAAATTATAGACTTGTTAGCCGGACATCAGTGTTTGGGAAGTTGTTGGAATTGATTGTTAGGAATGAGATTACTGAGTACCTGGAGGAACATGACAAGATAGAACAAAGCCAGCATGGTTTCCTTAAAGGAAAATCCGGCATGACCAACCTACTGCAGCTTTTTTTGAGGAAATTACAAGCAGGATAGACAATGGAGATGCAGTAAATGTGGTGTACTTAGATTTTCAGAAGACCTTTGACAAGGTACCGCACATGAAGCTGCTTAGCAAGATAAGAGTCCATGGAATTACAGGAAAGTTACTAGCATGTGTGGAGCATTGCTGATCGATATAAAACTGAGAATGGGAATAAATGGATCCTATTCTGGCTGGCTGCCAGTTACCAGTGGAGTTCCACAGGGGTGGATGTTGGGACTGCTGCTTTTGACGATGTATGTCAATGATGTGGACTATGGGATTAATGGATTGTGGCTAAATTTGCCGATGATACAAAGATAGGTGGAGGAGTGGGTAGTGTTGAGGGAACAGCCTTCAGAGAGGCTTAAGATAGTTTAGGGGAATGGGAATGATGTCCTGCCAAGTCATTGGGCGCATTTAAGGCAGAGATAGATAATTTTGTTGATTAGCTAGGGCATCAAAGGCTGTGGGAAGAAGGCAGGGGAGTGGGGATGACCAGAATTGGATCAGCCCACGATTGAATGGCGCAGACTCAATGGGCCGAATGGCCCACTTCTGCTCCTATATCTCATGGTCTTAATATTTTTTCCACTTTCAGAATAGATCACAGAAACTTTGATATGGTCTTGTACCCTTTCCCAGATGTGTTTCTCTATTATTAATTTCCTGACATGTCTTGAAAACTCTTGCCTTCATTCTGGTCTAGCCTGTTGAAAATCTACCATACTGTTGTACCTTACAGAGAGAGGGAGTATTTATTCTTTTATGAATTCACCGAAAACAGATGATCCTCCAAATTTAGACATCAACAAACTGGATGAGTTGGTAAGGTTGGAAAGTTAGTGTAGTAATTACAAAGGGGGTGAATACATTTTCAGCCTCACAATTTTGGTTTGTTATTTTTAGTAAACTATTGACAGATTTTGGAATTGTTCTTTTGATTTGACAAATTGCATGTTTTGTAGATTTGCTCAAAAAATCCTACTTCAACATAGTTTAAATTTAGAAATGAGACAATAAAATGTGAAAATAGCTGTGGGAGCTGACTATCATTTCAAGGTACTGTAATGTTTTGAAAAGTGAACTAGGCCAGGCGATAGGCCTGATAATGGTTGAATATTTTGGGGAGAGTGACCACAACTGATAATGTTTTAAGATAGTTATGAGTAAGAATAAAAAGCAGATCTTGCAGGAAGATATTAAATTAGGGAAGAACAAATTATGACTGGAGTTAAGGTGCACTGATTGGGTACAACTACTGTCAAACAAGGCTGATGGATGTTCAAGATTAGCACGTTCCAGTAAAGAGCAAGGACAAGGATGGTAAGGTAAGAGAATCTTGGATGACTCAAGAAGTCCTAAATTTAGTCAGGAAGATAAAGACAGCATATGAAAGGTTTAGCAGCAAACCAAAATCAGACTGGGCCCTTGTGAAATATAAAGATAGCAGGAAAGTGCTGAAGCAGGTAAATAGGAAGGCCAAAAGGGGCCATGAAATGTTCTTAGTAAGCAGGGTCAAGCAGAATATCAAACTACTTTATAGGGCCTGATGGCATACATCGCAGATTATTGAAAGAAGTGAGCAAGGAAATTGCTAGGACTTTGACTAGCAGCAGACAAGGTTTAGAGGCCTGGGAACAGAAAATGTAATGCTTATGGAGTCAACATGGTTTTGTGCAGGGCAGGTTATGCCTTACAATCTTGGATCAAATTGTTCAAGGAGGTGATAAAAGAGCTTGATGAAGTTGAGACAGTGGACATTATCTACTTGGACTTGAGTAAGGCATTTAATATAATCTCTTATGGTAGGTTAGAACATAGAACTGTACTGCACAGGAACAGGCCATTCAGCCCACAATGTTGTGCCAAACCAATTAAAATGCAAATCAAAATCATACAAACACTAATCCCTCCTACTTACACTATGTCCATACCCCTCCATCTTCCTTACATGGATCTTCTTTACATCCATTCACCTATCCAAATACCTCTTAAAAGCCTCTAATGTATTCCAGGCAGAGCATTCCAGGCACCCATCAGTCTCAGAGTATAAAATTTACCCCTCACATCTCCCTTGAACCAACTGCCTCTCACCTTCAATGCATTGCCTCTGGTATTAGACATAACAAATCTAGGAAACAGATACTCTCTGTCCACTCTATCACCGCCTCTCATAATCTTATAAACCTCTTTCAGATCTCCCCTCAGCCTCCAGCACTCCAGAGAAAACAACCCGTTTATCCAGCCTTTCATGATAGCACATGCCCTCAAAACCAGGCAGCATCCTAGTAAACTTCTTCTGCACCTTCTCCAAAGCCTCAACAACCAGAACTGTATGCAATACTCCAGGTATGGCTTAACCATTTTCATAAAGTTGCAGGATCACCTCTGGACTTTTGAACTCAATGTCTCAACATATAAAAGCAAGGATTCCATAAGCCTTTTTAACTACACTATCGACTTGCGTAGCAGGTACGAACTTGGATCCCAAGACCTCTCTGCTCCGTAACACTGTTGAGGATTTTGAACTTTAACAGTGTACTCTCTCCTTGCATTTGCCTTACAAGTTGTAACACTCACAATTATCTGGGTTAAACTCCATCTGCCATTTCTTTGTCCATATCTGCAACTGGTCTACAGTATATTGTGCTGAATTCTTTATCAGTCTTCTACATTATCCACAATTCCAACAATCTTGTATAATCTGCAGACTTACTTACCCACCCATCTACATTTTCATCCAGATCATTTAAATAAATCATAAACAGCAGAGGTCACAGCACAAATCCCTACAAAACTCCACTAATTACAGGCCTCCAGCTGGAATAAGTCCTTTCAACCACTATCTTCAGTCATCTATGCATAAACCAGTTCTGAATCCAAACAGCCAATACGCTGTGGATCCCACGCATCTTAATCTTCTGGAATACCCTTCCATGAGGGACCTTGTCAAATGCCTATAATCCATGTAGACAAAATCCACTGCCCTACCTTCATTAATCTCTCTCGTCACCTTGTCAAAAAAACAATCAATTTCATAAGGCACAACCTGCCATGAACAAAGCCATGCTGGCTTTCCCTAATTAGGTCATGTGTTTCCAAATGCTCATACATCCCATCCCTAAGAATTTTCTCCAGCAATTTCTCTACAACTGACGCAGGACTTACCAAAACAGAGGTACAACATCAGCCACTCTCCAGTCCTCCGAGACCCCGCAATAGCTAGAGAGGACATGAAGATACTGGTCAAGGGCCCAGCAATCTCATCTCTTACCTCCTTCAGTAACCTCAGGTAAAACTTATCAGTCCCTGGGCACTTATCCACCTTAATATTCATTAGGAGGCCCAACACTTCCTCCTCAAACACTAAATGTCCTAGCCTATTTCAACAGGTACATTTAATGTCACGGAAATGCACACAATATACATCTTGAAATTCTTTTTCTTCACATACAGCACTGATCTCCTGGTCCCCCATACCCTTTTTGTTGGTAAATACTGAAGCAGAGTACCTCACTCACATTCTCTGCATCCAAGTAAATGTTCCTTCCCCCTCACCCCCCCATCCTAGAGTGGCCTATCCTCTCCCTAATTATCCTCTCACTCTTGACGTATGTATAGAATGCCCTGGGACTCACCTTAATCCTACTTGCCAAGGACTTGACACGGACCCTCTGGCTTTCCCAATCCCCTTCTTTAGTTCTTTTCTGGCTTCTTTGTACTCCTTATGTGCTTCATTTGATCCTAACTTCCAAAGCTCTACTCTTCCCTTTTCTTTGTGACTAAATTCATCAACTCTCTGCACATCCAAGATTATCTTTCCAGCCCTATCCTTTCTTCTAACAGGTACATACTTTTCCTGCATTCTGTGCAATTGATCTTTAAATACCTTCCACATGCCTGATGTGGACTTGCCAGAGAAAAGGCGTTTCCAAATTATGCTTCTTAATTCTGCCTAATGTCCTTGTAATTTGCTCTACTCCAATTTAAAACTCTTCCACTGGACCATACTTATCATTATCTATAGCTACCCTGAAAGTTAAGGAGTCTGTGGTTCCTGTTAGCTAACTATTCACCTATGGTCACCTGGCCAGGCTCATTACCTAACACCAGCTCCAATAAAGGCCCCTCCTCTCTTTAGACCATCCACATATTAATTTAAGAAATGTTCCTGGATGCACTTAACAAATTCTGCCCCATCTGAACTCCTTGCACTAAGAAGGTCCCAGTTTATATTAGGGATGTTGAAATCCCCTATGACAACAATCCTATTATTTTTACACATTTCTTCAATCTTGATTCAGAAGATAATGATGCATGCCATCTAAGATAAATTGCAAGTTTGGATTCACAACTGGCTTGCCTATAGAAGACAACGAGTAGGAGAGGAAGGTTATTATTCTAGCTGGAGCCCTGTGACCAGTAGTACTCTGCAAGTATCGGTGGTGGGACCTCTGTTGTGTGTGATATATTAATGATAAGGATGAAACTATAGATGGGTGGATTGGCAAGTTTGTGATGACACCAAGATTGGTGGAGTTTTGCCCAGTGTACAGGACTATCGAAGAATGCAGTGGGATAACAGTTCAGTTACAGATGTGGGCAGAGAGGAGGCAGATGGATTGTATTTATTTATTGAGATAAAGTGTGGAACAGGCCCTTCAAGCCATGCAGCTCAGTATCCCTATCCTAATTGCGGGACAATTTACAACTACCTATTAACCAGTATGTCTTTGGACTGTGGGAAGAAACACACTTGGTAATGGGAAAAACGTACAAAACTTCTTACAGGCAAACAGCCCCCCTCCTGTTCGCTGAGCAGAAGGCAAGCTGTATTGTGTTTAACTACAGACTGTTGCAATATTTATGGACTGAGGGGCTTGGCCTATATTATTTGTGTGACTCTATTTTACTCTTACCTTATATGTGATATATGTGCTGTGTATACTGGTGGTACTGTGTTTTGCACCTTGGCCCCGAACCGGACTAACGCTGCTTCATTTAGTTGTATTCATGTATGGTTGAATGACAATTAAATTTAAACTTGAACTTAAGATTGTAGCGAAGTGGTCACGCCTTAAGTGCAGGCTATAGGTGACCACCAAGAGAAGTAAAGGAAGTAAGCAAATAATGAAGGATTCCTCTGCACAGTTTAAAATAAAACTTGTTTTTCATGTTATCTTAAAAGCTTGTCTCTGCTGTTCGATATTTTTACCCTGGGAAAATGTTTCTCTCTATCTTATCTATGCCTCTCAGCATTTTGAAAAGCCTCTGTCAGATGTATGGACCAGCACTCTAGGGAGAACAACCCAAGTTTGTCCAACCTTTCTTTATAACTCATACCCTCTAAGCCAGGTGGCATCCTGACAAACTTGTTGGCCAGAAACAACTACAAATCAGTGAATTTGAGTGAATCAAGGACAGTGGAAGTAGACAAATCAATTGTCTTTGTCTTGCCATGAGGTCGAAGGAATAGAGGCTGCCAATTTGTGAAGCTACTCTATATCATTTTGTGAACTGCTTTTGCTCAGCTGAGTCAATGTTTTGAAGTAGACACAGTGATGCTCCTGGTAATGGGCTGGACAAGAGATCATTTCCAAATAAGAAGTTATTTGTGAGGAGTTCTTTGGTATGATATAATATGCAGGTTTGTGAATGGTGGGGTCTGTGTCTGCCCTGAATGATTCAAGCTGGTTACTGGTTTGGTAACTGTTTTAGAACAAAGAGCCATAGATTATCAGTTGTCACTTGTGGTAGAGAGCAATAAATGGATGCCGGCTTGGACCAGAGCCAATAAGGTGACACAGATCAGTCAGATGATCTCGAGCCAATAAGGCTGAACAACAATCAGCATCTGTGAATTAAAAAAACTGTTGACAGTTCATCAAAACTCTGGATCAGGATTGCAAGTGCAGAGGCAAGATAGCCAGTATAAAGAGGAGAATGGTGAGAAGGGAGTCTGAGGTAATTGGTGAACCTGAAAGACTGACAATTCATTTCCTCCCACAGATACTGTTGGACCTGCTGAATTCTTCCAGTAGATTGGTTATTGCTCTAGATTCCGGCATCTACAGTCACTCATGTCCCTATATTGTCTTGAAGCCTCATTCAGTAGAATTAGTTTCAATTAGCTCTATTAGTTCCCATAATACCATGAATATTTTAATCTAATTAGTCTTTATTTAAATTAGTCAGTGCAACCTTCATTTGTGCAAAGTCAGGTATCCAGAGTTTGTCATAATTTAGACATTTACACAACTTCCAAACAGATCCAAGGAACAAGACAAGTAGTTACCTGATAGTTGCTTTGACTGGAAGTTGGTCTTTGGTATCCAGTTGATGGAAAGTGGGGGTTCAGTGAGTCCTCTGATGAATTTACATTACTGTTCAAGGTTACTGTTGACCCAGGTGCTCTGAAATCGCCACTGGAATAGAACACACTTCCAGAAATATCCTTATTACTGGTCTGTACTGATCCAGAGCTTATGTGCCTCGCTGGCGTTACAACTGATGTATTTGTGCACTCCATTTCCTTTGATGTATTTGGTTCAGAAACTCGTGGATGATGCTTCAGCTCTGAACTCATTGATGCAAGCTCCTCCTCCCTTGCATACTCATCGACATCTCCAGTTTCCATGGCAATGGAAAAACACCCACTTTCCATATGACAGGAATTCCAAAATGCATGATCTCTGTTTCTGGGGGACTGCTTACTGCCTGCTAGTGAATATACATCACGAATTTGGAGAGAGCTGACAGCTGGGTCCCCTGCATTCCTTGTAATCTTTGAATCAGATATACAGCTAGACATACTTCTTGAGAAAGGAGGATCAGAACTGAGCTTCCGTGGACACTCTGCAATGGTTGAATTAAACTGTTTTGGCCATGCACCAACTGACTTAGCTGTTGCAGTCTGCCTATTTACTTCAGTTTGAACATAAACAGGACTGTAATTTTTTGCACTAGTTGTATTTATGGTGTTGGTAGGACTGTGAAGATTTAATGGTCTCGATCCAGGAATCATTTTCTCACAAAAAGTAATTGCAGGGTTTTTAGAGACAGGTTGTCTTTGACCAGAAACATGTTGTAATTCTATTTCTGAAATGGTTCGCCCAGTTGGCCTGGGTGCAAGATTAGAAACTTCACACCGGTGGGCATCCTTCTGGTGAGATAACCCTTGTCTACTTGTAGAATAAGTGGAATTAAGCACACCAGTTACCATTACATTTCTGCATGGTGATGTTAAAATAGTTTGCTGGCACTGGGATGGATAGACAAAGCTTGTGTTTTTGACAGGTGCATCAGATTTTCCCACTGTACCATTTCCTGCTGATCCCTGTGTTGACGGTGTATCATCCAAGCTGTATTTCGTAGAATTCAATTTTCGTCTTTTATTCCCAATCCAAGTCTGCAAAACAGGTGTAAATGGGCATTTAAAAAAAAATATATTTAACATTTAATCATTTCGAACATATTTTAAGTGAAAATTTTAAACTCAATGAAACTTGCTGGAAATAGCCTGGGGATAAAAGTAACAAAATCAACAAGTGATATTATTGATGTAGTTAACTTTACTTAAAAAAAACACAACTTTAACACAAATTTTATAAAACCACTTTTACTTGTAGGATTACATTCTCATTTTGGTAAAAAAATTAATGTATTTGATATCAGAGACAGAAACTCACAAAGATTCTAGTAATTTCCAAGCAGATCTGCTTGACCTAATTTGTCCTAATTTTTGGTTTTCATCAGAATAAAAGGATTACGAGAGATGCAATGATTAGTCAATGGAGCAAGATATGACATTGTAAGACAACTTGAAGATACCGTGGTCAATGCACCTCAGGTCAATAGTGCTTTTAAATTTATGCACCATTTGGAATTTTTAAACTCTATTGAAAAAAATTCACTTCTTAAAATAAGCATGGATACAAAACCATGGGCTGGATTGGAAAAAGGAGTTTGACTATAAAGCAAAATAAAACGGACCCCAGTTTGTGATTTAATTTACACACACACACACGCACGCGCGCTTCAAATGCCCAGAAGTGATTATGCCATAATAGCAAAGGCAAAAATTAAACAAGCTTCAAATTAATTCAACAACTTAAACAAATCCTTTAACTTTCTGTCCTACTGATTCCCATCTTCCAAGGTAGCACCTTTACTGAAAATGCACTTTTAACCAGAGTTAATACTTCTTCAAATTTCAATAACATTTGCTGTTGTAAAGCTTGCAAATTGTAAATGATAACCTAATATATACTTGTCTAACATTAGGGGGCCACTGAAATTACATTGCTGAGATGTTGGACATTTTATGATATTCTGGTACTTTGCAAGAACACATGCAATGACAAAAGATTTGATATAAATTAGTTCTAATCTCCTACCACCTTCCTCCTTTGTCTTATTTATTACCTTATGAAGATAACATTGAAGGAGGTCATAATACAAAGTAAATTTATGATCAATGGACATACATGTCATCATATATAATCCTGAGATTCTTGCAGGCATACAGGCAGACATACTTTATTGATCCCGAGGGAAATTGAGTTTTGTTACAGTTGCACCAACCAAAAATAGTGTAGAAATATAGCAATATAAAACCATAAATACACAGCAAATCCAAGACAAACAACCAACGTAAAGCAATGCAAAAGACAACGAACTGTGGAAATAAAAATGATGAAAACTAAACAAATAAGCAATAAATATCGAGAACATAAGAATCCTTGAAAGTGAGTCCATAGACTGTGGAAACAGTTCCCTGATGGGGTGAGTGCAGTTGAATGAAGTTATCCCCTCTGGTTCAAGAGCCTGATGGTTGAGGGGTAGTAACTGTTCCTGATTCTAGTGGTGTGAGCCTTGACGCTCTTGTACCTTCTTCCTAATGACAACAGTGAGAAGAGAGCTTAACCTGGGTGGTGGGGATCCCTGATGATAAGGCAGATAAAAAAGCCATAAGGAGAAAATAAATGAAATATGAAGGTAAGCTAGCCAATAATATAAAAGAAGATATCAAATATACGAAGAGTAAAAGAGGCAACAAGTGGATATTGGGCCGCTGGAAAATTACACTGGAGAGGTAGCAATGGGGGGGGGGGGGGGGAAGAAATGGCTGAGGAACTTAAGTATTTTGCATCATTCTTCACTATGGAAGATACTAGCAGTATACCAGATATTAGAGAGTTTCAGAGGGCCGAAGGGAGAGTTGCTGCTATTACTAAGGAAGATGGAAAGTCTGAAGGTACATAATCACCCAGACCAGATGGACTGGAAAATCACAAATGTCAATCCATTGTAAGAAGGGAGGAAAGCGGGAGGGAAATTATAGGTTAGTTAACCTGACTTCAGTCGTTGGGAAAATGTTGCAGTCCATTACTAAGAACGAGGTTTCAGGGTATTTGGAGGCACACGATAAATAGACCAAAGTCTGCATGGTT
This sequence comes from Hemitrygon akajei, assembly GCF_048418815.1. Classification (NCBI taxonomy): domain Eukaryota; kingdom Metazoa; phylum Chordata; class Chondrichthyes; order Myliobatiformes; family Dasyatidae; genus Hemitrygon; species Hemitrygon akajei. Next base: position 87,303,986 of record NC_133133.1, read on the forward strand.
TCCCAAGGGGAAAATCTTGCCTGACAAATCTGTTGCAATTCTTTGAGGAAATAACAGGCAAGGTAAACAAAGAAGAGTTGGTAGATGTTGTTTACTTGGATTTTCAGAAGGCCTTTGTCACAGGGCTGCTTACAAGATAATAGCCCATGGTATTACAGGAAAAATGCTAGCAAGTGAGTCTAGAATCAGAGGGCTGAGCCTCTAGACTAGAGAGACATCCATTTAGAACAGAGATGAGGAAGAACTTCTTTAGCCAGTGAAAGGTCACAGAAAGAAGGGGGTTCAGAGATAATAAATCAGCCATGATGGTCTGACAGTGCAGAATCAATGGGTTGAATGGCCTAATTCTGCTCTTATGTCTTACGGTCTAATGATGGATGCTGTTTTCCTGTAGTGCTGTGTATAGATGTGTGGGGAGGGCTTTACCTGTATCAGACTAGGCCGTAGCCATTACTATTTGTAGGATTTTCAATTCAAGTGCATTGTTGTTTCCAGTCCATGATGCAACCAGCCACCATATAGCTATAGCAGTTTGTGAAAGTTATAGACGACATGCTGAGTCTTCGCAAATGTCTAAGGAAGTAGAGGTGCTGTCGTGCTTTCTCTGTAATTGCACTTATGTGCTCGGCCCAGAATTGATCCTCCTAAATGAAAACACCGAGGAATTTGAAGTTGCTGACAGTCTCCACTTCCAATTCCCCAATGAAGGACTGGCTAATGCACCTCCAGTTTCCTCCTATCGAAGACAATAATCAGTTCCTTTGTCTTGCTGACATTGTGAGAGGTTGTTGTGTCTCCACTCAGCAATTCCTCACTTCCCTCCAACACAACAATCTCATCCTTAGGTCCTCTATTTTGTTCTCGAGTGACTGTGAATTTGCTACCAAGATGCTTGGTACAGGAACTTTCATTACTTGGCATTTCATCCTGGCCTGGACTCCCCCACCCTCCTCCAGCTATGGCGATGCAACTTCATCCGTTTAAAGCTGCCGCACTTGCATGCTTGAGAGTTAAGTCCGCCAAATCCTTCAGAAGATTGTGAAATCACTAGTTCATAAAGATAGTTCAAAAGTATGTTGCTTAAGAGGAAATTACAGGTTGTAGATTGCTGTGAGTGAGATTCAAAAGAGGTACACTGAGAAGTTTTGAAAGAGCCAGCAATATGTTGCCATGGGTCACCAGTGCCAACTTGGCCCATCACACAAATCAATGTGATCACATTAATATGAACACATGGACAGGAAAAGAAGTAAATTGACCCGGTTAAATTGCACTTCACAATTCTAACTTATTCAAATATTAACTATGTACAGTTTTAATAATGAATTTTTAAATCAATTTATCAGAATGATTTGAAACTGTATACCTGCATAATTTTAAATTAACAATGGAAAGTATATGCCTTACTGACAACCCACTTGGCATTAACAACCCAAAATCAGATCTGTGATGCTTTAAAGTAATCAACTAGAACCATAAAGTAATGCAGTATGGCCCAGCACATCCATGCTGATCATCAAATGCCCATTCCTACCAATCACATTTTTCAGCACTTGGCCCCGAGGTCTTCTACATCCTGGTGATTCAAGTGGTTAGCTAATTTCTTTTTAAATGTTATGAGAGTCTCTATCACCCTCTCCAGTATTAGGTTCCAGATTCACCTTCTGGGTGGTAAAATTCATCTTTAGGTCCCTCTAAACTTCCTACTCCTTCCTAAATCTATGCCCTCTGGTTTTAGTACAAAACATTTTTTATACTAGAAATTACCCATCTCCTTATCCATGCTTTATTCTTGTGGCAACTTTCAGATCATCTGTAAAATTCCTAATAATAAAACTAATGTCAAGATGACAGGTAATAAAGAACTTAAAACATTGCTTTCCTTTTAAACAATGCTACCAACTTATACCACAAATGTCAACAATCATATTAATCAAGAGCAAAATACAAATGTTGGAAATCTGAAACAAAACCAGTATTAACATTTGATGTAAACAGTTCATTGACTTCAAACACTGACATCGTTGATCCCTTCAGATGTGTGATCTGCTGATTTCTTCCATCATCTTCTGTATAGCATTTATTTGACTGCACATTAGACATCAAATTTTAAATTGCACAATAACGCTAGAATCATTTAATCTCAAATCATACACTTTATTAATGAAGAATGCACTCTTGTTGGTTATCTGCCTCCTTTCCTGAATCACCTAACTGTGGGAAAAAAAACATCAAAGTTCTCTCTGGGTTCAAAGAGTAGATGCAACACTTTGAAATTTAAAAAAATAGGAGTACTGGGTATATACAGATAATCGGAAGAGCTATACTAGGCCACCATTTGCTTACTCACACACCATCACATTATAAACTTAAAATATCTTGGATAGATAGAAATAATTTCTGCCAGTGGGCAAATTAGTTATTTGTGCATACAGATTTACGATAATTATCCATGGAACCAGAGTGGAGGAGAGGGGATGTTGCTTGAAATGAAGTGAACATATGATAGGGATATGGAAGGAGACTCAATAGTTACCTCAAAAATAAACTGGCTGCAAGCTAGATAAAATTATTTTCAAGTACAACTTTGAAAGTGTGGTGAATTTGATTGATTAGCAAAGTTAATCAGGAAAAGATGAGCAAGTAATAGTTTTCTTTGAGACAAAATGATTTGTAGTTAATGTCAAATTTTCTCCATCTCCAGTCTTTTTCATTGAATTTTTCAATTTTGCTTGATTCAGTATGCCTATTGGTCATTGCTTTCCCAGTCAATAGCTTTGAATATTCTAGCCTGTGACCTCACTTTTCAGTTCATGTGTTAAAATGAAATGCCAACCTGCAGCTGGTTTAGTACCAGAAATATATACAAATCAGTCAAAAAGCCAACTGTTGATTTCTTAAAATGATAACATTTGTTTCAGCTTAAATTTGCAGTCTGGAATTCAATGCTCACTTTACAAACTTACTAAACTGCCCTTTCACAAATGCATAATTCTTAAATTTCACTCTCTTTTAAGTTACTGTTATTAGGCACAGTCCTAAACCTTATTTAATGGTTTTATAAGATGAATGAACTAAGAAAAACCTTGCAACCTGACATATTTAAGCTAACGTCAGATACAGGTGGCCCACATGTTTTTCGAACGTTCGCTTTACGACAGCTCGCTGTTACAAAAGACCTACATTAGTTACCTGTTTTCACTAACAGAAGGTGTTTTCACTGTTACGAAAAAAAGGCAGCGTGCGACGAGCAGTCAAGCTCCTCCCCTGGAACTGCATTCTAGCTGCCATAGCATAAACACGTGCCTCTGAGCATCTGTGCTTTATGTCGATTTATTTTTTGCATCCGTTAGCAAGGTGAGTTCTAAGGTATCGGAAAAGCCTAAGAGAGCTCGTAAGGGTGTTACGCTTAGCGTAAAACTAGACATAATTAAGCGTTTCCATCGTGGTGAACGAAGTAAGGACATTGTCCATGCATTGAACAATTCGCACTATTTATATGCAGAAAGAATCTTGAAAGCTGCCGATGTTACTGTTGTTTCTGCTCGTAGCAAAGTGGTCTCTCTTAGTCGGCATCCAATAATGGATAAAATGGAAAGTCTATTGTTTGAGTGGATTGATGGGTGTACAAAGCATGGTGTTCCATAAAGTGTTCTTATACTTAAGGAGAAATCAGTCAGTCTTTTTAATAAACTGAAACAGAAAGCACTGGACAATGGTGATGTGAGTGTTGCAAAAGTGGAATTTAAGGGTAGTCAAAAATCACAGCACAGCAACAAGCCCTCTGGGCCAACTAGTCCATGCAGACCAAGATGCCCATCTAAGCTAGTCCCATTTGCCAGCATATGGTCCATAACCTTCCCAATCCTTGTGTTTGAGAGCCTTTTATAACTTGGTATTGTATGTGCCTCAACCACTTCATCAGGCAACTTATTCCACATACATACCACCCTTTTTTGGGGTTAAAAAAAGTATCCCTTCAAGCTCCTATTAAATTTTTCCTCTCAACTGAAACCTATGCCCCCAGTTTCCGGTTTCCCCAACAGTGGGGTAAAGACTAACTGCATTCACCCTGTCTCTGTCCCTCATGACTTTATATGCCTCTTTAAAGTCACCTCTACTCCAAGGAATAAAGTCCTGGCCTGGTCAACTGCTCCCTATAACTCAAGTTGTCCCTCAAATTCTACCAACATCCTTATAAACCTTTTCTGCACTTTTTCCAGTTTAATAACATCTTTCCTATAGCAAGGTGACCAAGACCGAAGTGTTCCAAGTGCAGTTTCAGAGCATCTTGTAATTGCATCATGACCTTCAACTCCTATACTCAGTCCCTTGACTGATGAAGGGTTGCTAAACTTTTGTCACCCTATCTACCAGCGATGCCACTTTCAGGGAACCTATGCAATGAGCTCCAAGGTCCTTCTGTTGTACAACACTCACCGGGGTCCTGCTTGTGAAAGACTTACTTGGAAATGACCTTACATAATGTAACTTCTCACACTTCAACTCTAAGTTAAACTCTATTTGTCATTCCTCAGTCACCTACTCAGCTGATCGGGATTCCCCAGTAAAGGTAGTCATGGGTGGTTTGATCGGTTTCTGAGGCGAGGGCAGCTTCATAGCTTAAAGTTTACTGGACAGAGTGCTTCAGCTGACACTGAAGCTGCCGAAAAGTTCCCAGCAGAACTGAAGAAAATAATTACAGAAGGTGGTTATTCGTATAAGCAAGTGTTTAACTGAGATGAAACCGCAATTTATTGGAAAAAATTGCTGACCACCCCAACCTCCGATGACTCAGCCTAAAACACCACCATCAGTGTGCTCGCTGTCTTCCCGATTCTTTTAAGTGAAACTACACTGTACCTACATTATTTCTACTTTATATTGGCTGTGTATTTTTATGTGTTATTTGGTATGATTTGGCAGCTTCATAGCTTAAAGGTTACTGGAGAGCGTGCTTCCAGTGAGACTGCTTCCGCTACGTAGTGAGATTATACGCTACATGAGATAGTACTATAATGATTGCAGAAAAATATTTCTACTTTATATAGCTGTGTATTTATATCATTCCTGCTTTTACTATATGTTACTGTTATTTTAGGTTTTATGTGTTATATGGCATGATTTTGTAGGTTATTTTTTGGGTCGGGGAACGCTCACAAATTTTTCTCATAAATAAGTGGTAATTGCTCCAAACTCCAACTTTGGGTTGCAATTTTGCTTTCTATCTTATCGGCAAGGTCAGGCGTGTTGAAATTAGGTGAAGAGAGCTCCTCATTTCATTTTATTAAGCTGCAGCCAATTTTTGAAGTTTGAACCTGTGAAACCTATAGACAGGTACCTAATTGAGGCAGTGTTGTACTCAGAAAAGTTCTAACTTCTCTGATGGCTTGGGAGCTAGTGTTCTTTGATGATCACTGGTTCTTAAATACGGTAGATCTTTTGGACTGCAATTCTGTAAAATATACTATAGGCTTGGCCAATTTTTTTTTACATCAGAATGGGGAAGAACTGTGATACAAGTGATGTCAGCTGTGGAATGACTGTTGGTGCCAAACGGGCGGTTTGTGTATCCCAGAAACTGCTGATCTCCTGGGATTTTCAAGTACAACAGATTCTAGAGTTTACAGCAAATGGTACAAAAAAAACCCAAAAACATCCCAGGAGTGGCAGTTCTGTGGGCTAAAACATCTTGGTTAACAAGAGAAGTCAGAGGAGAATGGTTAGACTGGTTAAAGCTGACAGGAAGGCAAAAGTAACTGAAATTAACTACCTTTCACAACAATTGTGTGATGAAGGGCATTTCTGAATATACATGTTGAACTTTGAAGTGAATGGGCTACAGCAGCAGAAGACCACAAACATACAGTGAGTTGTCATTTTATCAGGTAGAGAAGGTACAAAATAAAGTGGCCACTGTGTGTATCTGTATAAGCCCTTTGGATTCACCTTCACCTTTTCTGCCACAGCAATGTCATGCATTCTTTTAGCCCTCTTGATTTACTTAATTGTTCTTTTACATTTCTTATACTTTTGAAGCACCTCATGCCTATATCTACTATGCACCTCCTCCTTCTTCTTAACGAGGGCCTCATTATCTCTCGAAAACCAAGGTTTCCTAAACCTGTTAGAGTTTTGTTTTTGTCAGAATAAAAAGTAAGGCTGTTTCCTGGCAAAGGTATGCTTGGTAAGTGGGAGGTCCTCAAATGAAACTTTGAGTACAATCTGTCCTAATCCACATTGGTACCAGAAAAAGTCTGACACCATCAAATTCACCTTTCTCCAATTTAGAACCTCAACCAAAGGACCAGAACTATCCTTCTCCATAACTGTCTTGAAATGGAATTATGATCACCAAATCCAAAGTGTTTCCCTACACACACTTCTGTCACTTGCCATGTCCCATTCCTTAATAGGAAATCCAGAATTGTACTCTTTAGTTGGGACTTCAATACATTGATTAAGCTCTGGACCATCTGGGCAGTGAAGATGCATACATCAGGGTGCTCTTCACTGTTTACAGCTCTGCATTCAATACTATCATCCCCTCAAAACTAATCAATGAACTTCAAGACCTGGGCCTCAATACTACCTTGTGCAACTAAATCCTCAATTTCCTCGCTTGTAGACCCCAGTCATTTCTGATTGGCAACAACATCTCCTCTACAATCACCATCAACACTGTTGTACCATAAAACTGTGTCTTTAGCCCCTTGCTATACTCGCTTTATACCTATGACTGTGAGCCAAGCACAGCTCCTATGCCATACTTACATTTGCTGATGACACCATTGTTGTGCAGCAAAATAAATGTGGTGACAAATTAGCAAAAAGGAGGGAGAATGAGAATCTGGCTTAATGGTGCCACAACAACCGCCTCTTACTCAATATCAGCAAAACTGAAGAACTGATTATTGACTATAGGTGGAGGAAACCAGCGGTCCACGAGGCAGTCCTCATCAGGGGATCAGAGGTGGAAGGGTCAGCAACTTTAAATTCTTCAGCATTGTCATTTCAGAAGATCTGTCCTGGATCTAGCATGTAACTCTCATTACAAAGAAAGCCTGACAGCACATCTACTTCCTTAGAGGTCTGTGCAAATTCACATGTCATCTAAAACTTTGGTAAACCTTTGTAGATGCACAGTGGAGTCCAAACTGACTGGCTGCATCACGGCTTGGTATGGAATCATCAATGCCCTTGAATGGGAAAGATACAGTTCAGTCCATCACAGGTAAAGCCCTCCCCACCATTGAGCACATTTACAAGTAGCGCTGTTGCAGAAAAACAGCATCAATCATCAAGGATCCCCAAATTCTAGGCCATGCTCTGTTCTTGCTGCTGCCATCTAAACGGAAGTACAGGAGCCTCAAGTCTCTCACCACCAGGTACAGAACAGTTATTACACCTTAACCATCGGACTCTAGAACCAGCAGAGAGATGTTCAATCACCCCAACACCGAACCGATTCCACAACCTACAGCCTCACTTTTAAGGACTCTACAACTTGTGTTCTCAATATTTACTGCTTTTTTATTTTTCTTCCCTTTTCATTTTGTATTTGCAGTTTGTTGTCTTGAGCACATTGGTTATTTGTCCGTCTCTGTCATGTGCAGTTTTGCATTAATTCTATTGTGTTTCTTTCTATTTACTGTGAATGCCCATAAGAAAAATAATCTCAGGGTAGCATATGGTAACATACATGTTCTTTGATAATAAACTTTGAACTAAACTTTCTTGAACAGATTTGACAAGCTCTATCCCATTCAGCCCTTTTACAGTATGGAAGCCCCAGCCAATATATGGAAAGTTAAAAATCACCTATCACCTGTATGTTTCTTGCAACTGTCTGCAATGTCTCTACAAATGTGCTCTTCTAAATCTTGTTGACTATTAGGTGGTCTATAATAATCCCATAAACGTGGTCATCACTTTCTTAGTTCCACCCATCTTCTCCATTGATTGTCACCTTGTCGTGGTGGTGAAGCTTATGTGGTCCTGAGATCCCAAGAGTGATGCTGTCTGGAGCTATGCTCCTGGTAAGGTCACCAATGGTGGTAAGGTCAAGGGTGAGGTCCCTAACAAAGAACAATCCAACCAAGACCTCAATGGTGGAACAGGTGGACGAAGTTACTTCGAACTCAATGGCTGTGAAGGCAGATGAAGGCTGCAACAAATCCATCAGCTCCAATCATTGTGATTTTCACGCCATTTGAATCAGTTGGTTGATTTGTGAAGTATTGTGTCCTTCTAGGAGTGCAACATCAAGTACACATTAAACAAATACACACCCAGGTGTCTTCGCTCTGTGGAAACGGAACGAAGACCATCATCCTCGACCTCGAGGGATAGCCACGACGATGACGAGTTCCACCCCTATAGCCTCAGTAGAAGAGCTCTCCAGTCTGTCCTGTCTGAGCACTGTCGAGACATTTTCCCTGACTGGTAATGCCACCCCTCCCCCTTTAATCCATCCTGCTCTATGATGTCTAAAACAACAGAATCCCAGAACACTGAGCTGTCAGCCCTATCCCTCCTGCAACCAAGTCTCACTAATGGCTACCATGTCATAACTCAACATGCTGATCCATGCTCTAAGCCTATCGGTCTTCCTTACAATACTCTTTTCATTAAAATAGACAAATTCAGAATGTTATTGCTGCTGTGCTCAACCTTTTGACTCCTGTCTTTCTATGTAGGCCTAACAGTATCTATTCTCACCACCACTCTAACCATCTGCCCTGGCACTCTGGTTCCCAGCCCCTTGCAAAGTCTAGTTTAAACCTCCCAGTGCACCACTAGCAAACCTTCCCATCCGTACAGGTCTCATCTTCTTTGGAAAGGAGTCCATGATCAAAAAATGTAAAGCCCTCCCTCCTGCACCATCTCTTTAGCCACATATTAAACTGTATTATATTCCTATGCCTGGCGTCACTCGTGGCACGGTAGCAATTCTGGAGGTCCTGCCCTTTAACTTCGTACCCAGCTCCCTGAATTCACTTTGTAGTACTTCATCATCCTTCTTACCTTATTATTGGTACCAAGGTGGACCATGATCTTTGGCTGCTCACCCTCCCACTAAGAATACTATGGATTTGATCTGAGATGTTCTTGACCATGGCACCTGGGAGGCAATATACCAAATGGGAATCTTGTTCTGTCCACAGAACCTCCTGTCTGCTCCCCTAACCATTGAATCCCCTATCACTACAGTTCACCTCTCCTCTCCTCCCCCTTCCCTTCTGAGCCAGAGCCAGACTCAATACCAGAGACCTGACGACTATGGCTCTCCTTTGCTAGTCATCTACTCATCAATATCCAAAGTAGTATATCTGTTATTGAGGATAATAGCCACAGAACTGTACTGGCTGTCAATCCCTTTTCCCCCTCCTGGTGGTCGCCCAGTTCACTGTGTCCTCTACCTTGGGTGTAACTACCTCCCTGTATGTCTTTTCAATCAACACTCAGCCTCCTGAATGATCCGGAGCTCATCCAACTCCAAGTCCTTAACACAGTCTGTAAGAAGCTGCAGCTGGATGCACTGCTTGCTGTTGTAGTTGTCAGGGACACTGGAGGTCTCCCTGTCTTCCCACATGACACAAGAGGAGCATTCCCTCCTCCTGCCTGACATTACCACTGCTCTGACTGTGCACTCTAACTCTGAAAGAAAATTACCCAAAATCTAACCAGAGCCTCTGCCTTTTGGCTCCGGAGCCCTTTGAGGCTTTGTCTCATAACTCCCCATTCTTACACTGGCCCACTCACACAATGGCCACTCCTCTTAAATCTAATTTTTTTTAAAACTAGACCTTGTAAGGTGCCTAATTACCCCATGATCTGTGGCACGTAGAATGTCCTGACTGAACCCACTAACTCCCCCTCCCCCCCAAAAAAATCTTGTTCCTGCTACGCACAACCCAACAGCTCCTAGCAAGCTTTGGCATGTAGTATGTCCCAAAATGACTCCACTTGCTTTTTTCAAATCTTACTTCCTCTTGATTCAGTGTGTGGGCGATAGGTAAGTGGAATTAGGTGGGAGAAAATATTAGGGTGGGGAATGAAACTTGGTGATGGGGGGGCGGGGTGGAGATCTGATAGAAACTCTTTTAGATCAGAAGGGGAAAGAATGGAGCACAAGAAATGCAGATTCCCTGAAACTGAAAAATTCAGTGTTTACACTATTGGATTGTAGAATACGCAGCTGGAATTTGTTGTCGTTCTAATTTTGCGTTCAGCCTCACCTTGGCAGTGAAGTGGTCAGCATGGGAATGGGAAGAGGAATTGAAATGAACTGCAATCAGGAAGTCAGAATGGCCATTGTGGATGGAGAGAATGAAGGACAAGGAATGTACAGTACCTGAAATTGAAAAATTCAATGTTTACACTATTGGGCTGTAGACTACCTGGGTGGAATATGACATGTCATCCTTCTAGTTTTGCGTTTGGCCTCACCCTGTCTGTGGAGAAGGCCAAAGACAGATCAGTATGAGAATGGGAAGGGGAACTGAAATCTTGCCATCAGAGGTTAGGAGGTCATTGTAGACAAGTGCAGATACCCACAAAAGTTGCCTACATATGCTCTGCCCAGTGTAGATTAGGCCAGATAGTTGATCACTAAATCCTGTAGATGAGGTTGAAAGAGGTGCATAAGAAGCTTTCTGTGACCTGGAAGCGTTCTGTGACTCTGTGACACTGACAAATCTGTTAAGCTTAATAAATATTTTAGTACTTACAAAACTTGACTTATTATTTATATTGATCTTGTTTATAATAATCATCTTGCAATTACACAATGGGTACTATTCATAAGAACACACAAAATAGGAGGAGTAGGCCATCTGGCCTGTTGAGCCTGCTCCACCATTCAATAAGATACTGACTGATCTGACCATGGACTCATCTCCACCTACCTGCTTTTTCTCCATAACCCTTAATTCCCCTACTATGCAAAAGTTATTTTACACAGAAGGTATCAATTCAGCTGGAAATTCTCAATAGATCAGACACCCTATGTGCAGGGAGAAAAACAGAATTAACAGTACAGGTCAATGAACCTTCATCAGAATTTAAACTGTTTCTTTCTCCACAGATGCTGTCAGACTGCTGACTATTTCTAGCATGTTGCATGTATTTCCATTTTGTTTAGCATCTACAGCTTTTATTTCAATATTATTGTGGGAAAATTTTATTCTACTTACCCTGACTACATTAAAATCTAAACCTGTTTCACGAGCGCACTGTATTATTAATCCAAAGCAATTTTTACTCTGATTTGTCATTCCACTGTCATAATAACGTTGCAATACTCGTTGCTGTTCCTCTGTGAATATAGAGCGCAGATTCATCTAAAAAAGAAAGTACAGTAACTGTTACCACAATTTGAAAAGTATAAACAGCTGAAAAAGTACTTTAAAAACAGATTTATGACACACAAGAATACAATTTTTTTCTTTTATGTTAAAGGAAAATCTGATAAAATTAATTTCAAAACAAGGCCAGGTTCATGTTAAATTTTGCAAAATGCTTGCATTATCAATTTGTCATTCAATCAAAAAGCTAAAGGAAATATGTTCCATCTGGTTAATCATTAAAGGAGGGATTTTTAAAATATATTCTTTCCAAAGAAACCAAGTGCAATAATTGGCACAAGATGTATGAAAAGCTGCTTTCAAGAATTTAAAATCCAAAGTGCAACCAAAAATTAATGATTATATAAAAAAGTGATATATTTACGACTTTATGACTAACATGGAAGGAGACTAAGTCACATTTTTTAATTTCAGCTTGGTTTAAGTGAAAGAAGATACAAAGGAGAACAATCAGACTTTCAAAAAAAAGGGGAAACAAAGATCAATTCACTTTTATAACCATTATTTGCAGTTACTTCTATTAATAAAAAGTAGCATGTTTGCGACTTGCCACACAATGTGCATTCATAACACGATAAAAATTAAAATGGAATAAAATGGAATGAACTTGCCTCTTATGGCCAAGTTTTATTTGTTTTCTGGATTGTTGCTGACTAGCAGACTGAATATTTTACCTTATTTAAATCATTCATGGTGCATTTTGAAACTGATGTTGGAGATTATCAATGCAGAGATTTCATAAGTTATACAACTTTAAACCATTATATTAACTTTTTTTTGTCTGAATAAGGTTTTCTTACACAATGTAAATAGTGGGATGGGAAAGAAAAATGAAGTTCCCAAACACCACATGGATTTCACATTATTCAAGGTGCACATCAATCCCTTCAACAGCTTCAGCTCTCTGGCTGACGCTCCCCTAGACTAAACTCTGTCTGCTCAGAACAGTCAATAATGGAGCAACTCCATAATTTACATGCTCCTAGATTGACGGAAGAGCCCTGAATTAGTTCGCCCTCCCTCACCACCACAGAGAGAAAAATTAATTATACAGTATAAATATATTCTATAAAGTGCAAAACAGCCAGTCAATGTGTAAGTGAGAACTACATTTATGTTGTAGGCTTGCAGCTGGTTAAAGTCAGTTGTGAGACTTTCTCCTGGGAAAAATTAAAAAGAAATATTGTAAGACGATGAGGGATGCAGCAGGTGAGCACAATTCCTCCAGGTTGCCTTATTTGTGTATGCAGAGGGAAATGTACAAGGAGGGCAGCAGCGCCAATCTATTCAGTGAAGAAGCAAATTTAATTAATAAGGAAAATTGAGTCACTGTCAATGAGAAAGAAAAATATATTTCAGAGATAAAAATAGCACAAAACTTTGTAGTGGTAAAAATTTAAAATTTTAAAGAAGCTGCAAGACTGAATAAGTTGAGATAAGTTGAGGTGCTAAGAGTTAGGATGAATAATTTGCTAATCAGATGAAAATGTCCAAACTATAATAAAAACAATGATGGGATAAGTTCAAGTGTCTTCCATTTCCTCATCATGGTCATCTGTTGGATGAGTCCATGAGCAGCTGTCCAACATTGCATAAATCTTATGCTTTAATGGATCACATTTCTCTTTTGATAAAACATATGAAGTTTGCCATATAATGTTTCACTCTCCAATTCTGTTCCACTTAATGGTAACAAGAGTCCACAAAATTGCCAGATATTGCCAGAACAGTGTACCCTTCCATTATGGTGAGATTGCATTCCTAGAAAACAATTCATATTGCAACTTTCCATAATGCAAACTCTTTTTGTTCCCTTTGAATTGCGTGTTACAAGTAGGATAAGTTCCTATGGGAAGTTTTTCTCGAAAGTCACATCCCTTTAGGTGCACGAACTAAACAAGGGAATTGTGATTTGATGTACTATAATGAAGATGGAATGTGGTTTTAATTAACTCAAAATAGATGTTGCACTGTTTGACAGTGTATTATTCTACATTTATCAATAAAAAAGATGGTCAACTTCCAAATGAATCTCCTAAGTGGCATTCCACTGTGCGGCAGCAGCCTGCAATCATTGTCTTTGGTAAACTAGTTCAGTTCTCTGTATAACAAAACACACAAATTGCTGGTGGAACACAGCAGGCCAGGCAGCATCTATAAGGAGAAGCACTGTCGACGTTTCGGGCTGAGACACTTCATCAGGACTCGGGGTCCACCAGCATTTTGAGTGTGTTGTTTGAATTTCCAGCATCTGCAGATTTCCTCGTGTTTGCTCAGTTCTCTGTATATTTTTTTTATATACATAAATTCAACTTCATATCTCGATTTTTTCAATAGTGATTTGTGAATTCTGTAAGAGTGAATTTCTATTACTTGTACATGGGGGAACACTATATTTAAATTTTCAATAACCTCCTAGAATCATACATTGTTATGTACTGTGATGAGAACATTCAAACTGAAGAGCAAGAAAAAAAACTTGCACTTTGGTTGTGTCCAACATAGCAACATTCCCCGAAGTGTTTCATGGATACAACATGTAGGAGCTGTGATAAGAGATATTTTAATGAAAAAGAATGATTGATGAAGGTGTGTCAGTGCAGAGAGCAAAAGCAGAGAAAAAGACACAGCCAAAGAGGAAGAAAGAAGATGTAACATGCATCCAGAGAGAGACTGAGCATAGAAACATGAAGAACCACATTCTTATGCTAACTCAAAAGAACCTTGCAAATGTAAATGAACTGTAAAGCATGAACAATGAACATGCAAAAGGGCCAGTTAATTATAGAACAACTGTATCCTAAAAAAAACTGAGCCTTTAAGGTACAACACTGGTCCTTTTCTATACATGTCCTTGTGCTGCACCAAGAGTAATGGACCAGGTTTAAACTATACATCATTTTGCAGATCTTGGTCACACTAGCCTGATTGGAACAATTTGGAGCATTACCCTCAAATTATAGCTGGTATTCCAGCTACAAAGCTCCTTTGAACTGGATACCAACAACGTATAGAGTGGCAGGGCTGTGCCTGTGGTTAAATCTAATAGATCTCAATTGTGTTGAGATGCTCAATACCCTAGATGGAAGCATATAACCATTATGGTATCAATGGTTTAGTTGCCTTAGATGCAAAGATATGGTGTATTTTACTGAACAAACTGAAATAATAACATGAAACTATTTCAGTGATTTTTTTGCAGTTTCTCTGTAACACTGGTCAAAAGCTGAAGAAACAACTGATCCTGTGGCTTATCACTTCATCTCATCAAGATGTAAACACGCATAATTATCAAGATTGAAAGGCAGCTCTGCACACCAGCAGTCAGTCAGCACAGATTTTTCAGCTGGTTCATTAGGTTTACGGAGAAGATACCCTAGTTACTTATCATTTGCAAATCAAAATGCCATCATGCCAGCACAAGTTCTTGATTGGGCTCCTAAACAAGGGACACAAAAATTATCTAAAGTCTGAACAAGCAAGGATGTTATTCCAATTCCCTCACATCATTGGAGAGTGCTGAACTTGTCTAGTGCAAATTCTGACAATCCCTCAAACATCCAGCATTGGAGAAAATTTATTTCCATCTTTATGGTAAAATATCTCCAGGGAAGAGAGGTCATCTTAGACAAAGATCCACCATTGCCTTGACCCCCATTACTACCTCTGCAGCATCATTTTCCAGCAGTCCGATACACACTCTCACTTCTCTTTTATACCTTCAATATCTCAAGAAACTTTTGGTATCCTCATTAATATTACTGACTAGCTTACTTTCGTATTCCATCTTAACCTTCTTATTGACTTTTTAGTTGCCTTCTGTTAGTATTTGAAAGCTTCCCAATCCTTTAACTTCCCACTATTTTTTCCTCTATTATATGCACTCTCTTTGGCTTTCATGGTGGCTTTGACTTCTCGTTTATTTATGATTGTGTCATACTGCCTTTAAAATATTTCTTCCTCTTTGAGATGTACAGTTGCAAGAAAAAAATTTGTGTACCCTTTGCAGTTACCTAGTTTTATGCATTAATTACACATAAAATGTGGTCTCAAATGTGGGCTGGGCACATGGGCAGGCATGAAACACGGTGGAAGGGCAGGCTGGGCAAAGGAGAAATCAGTTGATTTTGTGTACTTAGCTTTTCAGAAAGTGTTTGACAAGGTGCCATACAAGGTTGCTTTACAAGCTACGAGCCCATAGGTATTACATGGAAGATTCTAGCATGGATAATATAGTGGCTGACTGGCAGGAGGCAGAGTGGGAATAAAGGGAGCCTCTTCTGGTTGGTGTTCCACAGGGGTCTGTGTTGGGATCAATTCTTTTAATGTTATATGTTAATGATTTGGATGATGAAATTGATGGCTATATTGCAAAGTTTGTAGACAATACGAAGATAGGTGGAGGGGCAGGTAGCCTTGAGGATGTAGAGAGGCTACAGAGGACTTAGACAGATTAGAAGAATGGGTAAATAAGTGGCAGATGGAATATAGTGTCAGGAAATGCACTTTGGTAGAAGAAACAAAAAGGTAGACCATTTTCTAAATGGAGAGAACATACAAAAAAGTGATGTGCAAAGGGACTTGGAATGCTTGTGCAGGATTCCCTTATGTGTAATTTGCAGGTCAAGTCTGTGGTGAGGAATTTCAAGAGGACTAGAATATAAAAGGATGTAATGTTGAGGCCTCACTTGGAGTATTGTGAGCAGTTTTGGGCTCCTTATATTAGAAAGGATGTGCTGAAACTGGAGTGGGTTCAAAGGTTTGAGAAAATAATTCCTGGTTTGAACGGTTTGTCACATATAGAGCGTTTGATAGCTCTGACCTGTATTCACTGGAAATAAGAATGAGAGGTAACCTCATTGAAACCTATCAAATGCTGAAAGGCTTTGATACAGTGGACGTGGAGAGGATGTTAGGTGAGAGAATCTAAGTCCAGAAAACACAACGTCAGAATAGAGGAGTGTCCTTTTAGAATGGAGATGAGGAGAAATTTCTTCAGCCAGAGAGTAGTGAATCTCTGGATTTCACTGCCACTGCAGCTGTGGAGGCCAAGTCCGTATGTATATTTAGGGCAGAGGTCGATAAGATTATTGATTGGTCAGGGCATGAAGGCATACAGGAAGAAGGCAGAAGATTGGGGCCAAAATTGGATCAGTCAGGATGAAATGGCAAAGCAGACTCGTTGGGTCAAATGGCCTAATTCTGCTCCTATATCTTATGGAAGTACATCCCCAGATAAAAGAGATAGACGGAGAGCATGTCAGTGAATTGAGAATGAAGTTTAAAGTACAACGGTAACTTTTCTTTGTAATGAAGGCTGGCCCTTGGATGTTGGTGATTAGTTGTGCAGATCAGAATAGAAAAATACTGGGGAAAATAGATGGAAAGGGATCTGAGAAAAGCCAGAGACATCAAGTTCCACACCTCAGTGGCAAGGCAGACCAGGGGGAAGAAAATCACAATGCTGGAAGGTAGCCATCCCAGTTGAATGGGGTGTGAACACACAAATGTTGGGCCAGTGACTGAAAGAATAGTTGGGAGAGGGTACCACCAGGACAAGGTCTTTGCAGCTATTTGAATAGAGACCACCCAAAACCCTCCTGTAGATCAATCAAAAAGACTGGTTGCAAACTTTTGGAACTTTTTATTGCTATCTCTGCACTGTCTTATAGGTAGCCAATTAGGGATGTTAGGTAGTGTAGATGTAAGTACACATAGGGGAATTGGGGAAGGGATTTGAAGTGAAGGGCATTTTTGATGCCTCACTTAATCAGATCCTCTTTAAACTTTGGCCCTCCTGGGATAGATTCCTGTCCTGGAGCTAAGAGGAAGGTATGGTGGGGAGTAATCTGAAGTTATGTGAATATAGCAGATATTAATTGAAACAAGAACCAGGTTTCAGTTCCTTTAGTAAATGTAAACAAGTCCAGGAAGTTTGTAATTAGCCTTCATTTTTTTGTAAATTGCAAGCAGTAAATTGAAGTTAAAACACAGGCTATTCCACTGTCTAAGAGATGGCATATGCAAGAGTAAATTGTTAAGACAACGGGGTTGGGTTAATTGGCTTGCATTAAACTAGGCAATATGGTTAAGTTATCTGCACCATTACGACTTCAGTACAAGCTGGGAGACTGGACAGATGTTGTCAATTAGCATATCAAACATGGTCAAAGGTATAGGCAATCAATAGTTTTTGTGTACTTACTATATCAAACAGCCCTGACAACATTGATTTTGGGTGTCTGGCTTTCTGTCATCAAAAGGTTTTAGAATTTTTAGTTTGTTTCCCCCAAATGCATTTGGACCTTCAGAGGTATCTTATCAATTACAAACTGCTTCCACTACGTATTTCAAAGGAGCCATATCATTGTAACTATTGAAATTGTATTGAATCACCTACTGTTATCATTGATTTTACGGGTATAAAAATATGATGTACCTTTGCGTTTGTGAGCCTCTACCGAGAAAGTCTCCAGAATGCTGCCTGCTTCTTGTGCTGAATAAAGACCTTCTATATCACCAGCTTCAGTGTCTCTCCAGTGACTTCGATCACAGTCACAACAGAACTCAGCAGGTCATGCAGCATCTATGGAGGGAATTGGACAATTGATGATTCCGGTCCAGACCCCTCATCTAACTGAAAGACAGAGGGGACACAGCCAGTATAAAAAGAGGAGAGGGGTGGAGCAGGAGCTGGTAGGTGATAGGCAGATTGTTGTGGTCTCCCCTGCATTGATAACACCGGATACAGACTTGCAAACACTTCGCCAAACACCTTCCCCATCTATCGGGATTTCTTATTAGCCAACCATATTAATTCTCCTTCCTATTCCCACAACAACATCTGTCCTCAGTCTCTTCAACTGCCAAGATGAGGCAAAATGCAAACTTCAGCAACAGCATGTCATATTGTGCTTGGGGTTAGATTACTATCTGGCTGCATTAATATGGAATTCTCCAACTTTCAATAACTACTCTCCCTTCTGTCTTGTCTCTCCTTCTCATCTATCTGCCCCTATTGCCATGTCTCTCTACCCTCCTGCACAGTCTCCATCTTCATATCTCCCATACGTTCCTTCCACCGGTCTTCTCATCCATTTTTCCTCCCCTGTGCCCTCTCCATTCCCTTCTGCATTCCATATGCCACCTTTCTCTCAAATCTGATTCCATCCCTTTGTTGCCTCCGTCCATTACCTCCCAGCTTCTGGCACTATCCCCACTCTCCCTTATCACCCCTTCTCACAAGATCTACCTGCAGCTCTTGCTCCACTCCTGTCCTTCACATTTATATGCTGCCTATCTCTCCTCTTGCTTTTAGTCCAGATGAAGGGTCTCAACCCAAAATGCTGAATGTCCATTTCCCTCCATAGATACTGACTGACCTGCTGCATTCTTCTAGTATTGCTAAAGTGAGAATCCAATCCACTTCTCTAGGCTGACCTGAATGGTGAACTTCATATACAGAGTCCCAATTATCAATGCAATCTAATAATTGAAAGGAAACTTGGAAAGTTCTTGAAAAATGAAGTCAGCAGCAGATTACATCCATAACTCACACAATCCACTGTATGAAAATTAGATTTCACTGTTTTTGAAGAAATTTTGAAATAAATTCAGAATAAAAACAACAGGGCTTGAGGTTATGTACTCAAGAGCTTACACTACTTACTGGGATGTTCCAAGAAACGCTGAGCCAGAAGTCCTTTTGGTTCAGAATTAAAATGTCTGAGCAAGTATACCTCACTCCTCTCCTAAGCTCTATTTTGAAAAATATAACCCTTCTACTTCTCCCCAAGATTTGAGGAACAGTCCCTGACCTGAAATATTAAGTGTTTTCTCTTTTCACACACTGAGTTCTACTGATATTTTCTATAATTTGTCAGAGCAAGCATATATATATATAAAGAAAGCGATGGTTAATGTTTGCTAGAAGTATCGATGACGGAACATATCTATAGAATAGTATTCGGTCCAGATGGTGAAAACATCTTTTTCTTTTAAATAGAATAGAATAGGAGAGAAGGAACATGTTGAATGGTGCAGACTGAAAACATCTTGGGAGTCGTACGAGTGGGAAATTTAATCAAGCTGCAATGTTGTTGTTTACATCCATCAAAAAATTAATGGTTTTGCATTACCATTTTGCATTAGGAATTTATGACAATTCATAAAAGCAAAGTGAACACTAAATGTGCCATTTCTTCTGCAATTCAGACAGATATTACAGGCTACCATGCTCCTATTGCTGAATATTTTAAGAAATCATGTATGTATTTGTGAGTGTTATATTCAAATCATACTCTGATACCTGCTTCACAAGTATTTCCACAGTTAATTGCCAGATGGAATAACAGTTCACAAAAACTTGTGCCCTCATTCAAGAACCATGTGACAAATTTCATTCACTCTGTCAGGATCACAATCTTGCTTGAAATCAGAAAGTAGCTAGGATCT
Organism: Hemitrygon akajei; assembly: GCF_048418815.1. Taxonomy (NCBI): domain Eukaryota; kingdom Metazoa; phylum Chordata; class Chondrichthyes; order Myliobatiformes; family Dasyatidae; genus Hemitrygon; species Hemitrygon akajei. Next base: position 87,323,809 of record NC_133133.1, read on the forward strand.
TGAGGCCAGATGATCTCCTGTCTTAATATAAAAGAACACAGTTCCATATTGCAACTCCAAAACAACTGGGTGATTTAGTGTTTCAGTTAACAGAGCCAGATACTCAGATTCAATCTTGGTGTTGAGGGAGATTGCATGTTCTCCCTCTGGCTGCATAGATTTCCTCTCATGTCCAAAAGGCATACCTATTGGTAGGTTAATTGACCCTTGTAAATTGTCCCTAATGTATGGGGGGGGGGGGGGGGAAGATCTGAAGAGCAGAGGGGATCAAATGACCTTGCTAGCGTGGATTTGGAGAGGCTGTTTCCTATAATGGGATAATGGGAGCATCTAAGACCAGAGGACACAGCCTCAGAATAGAGCAGCGTCCTTTTAGAACAGAGATGAGAAATAATTTCTTTAGCCAGAGAGTGGTGAATCTCTGGAATTCTTTGCCACTGGCAGCTATGAAGAGCAAGTCTTTATGTATATTCAAGGCAGAGGTTGATACGATTCTTGATTGGTCAGTGCATGAAGGGATATGAAAAGGAAGGAAGGAGATTGGGGCTGAGAGGAAAATTGGATCAGCCATAATGAAATGGCGGAGAAAACTTGATGGGCCAAATGGTCTAATTCTGCTCCTATAAATGGAAAGGGTATAAAATAGGAACATAAATAAGTGGTTTATGGTTGGCATGGGCGTGGTGGGTTGAAGGGCCTGGTTCCATGTAGAATAACTTTATGAATTAATTTTAAAGGATATCTTCCTATTATTCCATGCCTATCAGTAGCCATATTCTTCAGCAGCAAATTTTTAAAGCTTTGTCTTGGTATATGTTACTTGTGCAATTGAAAGGAGTATAGACAAAGATCATGACCTCAAAACTAAAACATTTTATAAATGTGCCAACTATTTTCAAATTCATTAATTGCAACATTAAAACTTAACTCACGAGCAGATCAGACATTTTGAATACCAAATGCATCAGACTCTTTAATGGACAGTCCTATCCTCTTCCATTTGTTCAACCCATGACTCAACTCACCCAACCATCCTCCTGCACGCACTTGGCCCCCCTTATGTTTTTTTTCTTTATCGCATTAAATATCTTTACATTTCACAGCACTAATGCACAGTTGAAGTCTGCCATTATAAATTAAGCTACTACAATATGGATAGTCGAAATCAGCAGAATTTGGCACTCACAGCTGAAATTAAGAAAGCATAAATGGAATATATTGATGTCACTTCTACTATGGTAAATGAAAATCAGCTCCCTTGCTATCATTTATTATCAGAACTGAACAAAATCATATGAGCTCACATGAGAATTCAGATACTAATGGCCTTTCGTTGGTTTGAATATGATTACATTCAAAACAAATTTCAGAAATGAAGGCTGGAAAAAAAACTGGACAGTTAAAGTAGCAAAAGTGGTCTAAAATATTTTCAACTGCCAGAACAAATTTCAGAAATAATTTCACTTTTATGAAATGTATACTCTTGAAATATGCTCTTCCACACAATACACTAATGTTTCTTGACATTCCATCTTTCTGGATAATTTCACATAAAAGTAAGGAATTTGCAATCACTTTTGGATTTTATTTCCACTTAATTACAAAATGCATCAATAATAGTTTCCTTATTAAAAAAGATACCAAAGAGCTCTATACTTTAGTAATTGTTTTAAACAGGAAACTAAAATGGGAATTAGAGAACTTAATGAAAATAAAAAACATGCATTTATATGCCCTTTTCAAAACTTACAAAGGACTTTATGAAGTACTTCATGAATTGTAGGCATTGATTAGTTTTCTCACAGATAGCTTCTAGAGACAGAAATGTGACCATCACCAATCTATTATTAGTGATATTGATTCAGTAATTAAATAAGGGCCCTGGGGATAGCTCCCTCGCCATTATCTGAAACGACGACACAGGATGTTTTACATCTGCCAAACAAAACAGTCATGAACTCATTTCAATCCCTTCTATATAAGGAGACTTGAGAGTGATGACCATCAGGAAAATGCTGGAAATTCTCAGGAGATTAGGGAGTGTAGAGAGAGAAAAACTGTTAATGTTTTTGTCAATAACAGTTTATTGGTTATCTGTTTTACTCTCTTTACAGAAGCTGTCTGACCTTCGATACATTTACTGATTTTCTATAAAGGTCACAGTATTTCATGCTCCCAGTGCATTGTCTACATCAGTGAGACCTAATGTACACTAGGGAATTGCTTCAAGGAGCTCCTCCTTTCTACTAACCACAAAAGGTTGGATTTCCTAATAGCCATCCATTTCAATTCAATGTCCCATTCCCACATGTTGGTCAATGGCCTCCTCTACTTCCAGGAGGAAGCCACACTCATTTTGGAGGAGCAACACCTCTTAATCCATCTGGGTAGTCCACAACCTGATTATTTCCATTGGTTTCCCTAAATTTCGGTAATTTCTCCTCTCTCCCCCGCTCTTTTTTCATTCCTCAATCTGGTTCTCCTACTCGCCTTTCTCTTTTTCTCACCTGCCAGTCACCTCCCTTGTGCTTCTCCTCATTCCCTTTCTTCCATGGTTTACTATCCTCTCCTTTCAGATTCCTTATTCTTCTGTCTTTTACCTCTTCCACTTATCATTTTCCAGCTTCTTACTTCATCTCTCCACCCACGCACACACAAAAACACACATAAGCACACACACACACAAAACAAACACACCTTTCCCCCTCACCTGTTTTCACAGTTTGTATTCCTCCTTCTCCCCCCACCTTTTTATTCTTGCTTCTGCCCTCTTCTTTTCCAGTTATAGAAAGGAAGAGGGCAGAAGCAAGCCTGAAGTGTCTACTTCCTATTCCCCTCCAAGGATGCTGCCTGACTTGCTGAGTTCCTTCCAACATTTTGTGCGAGTTGCTCATAACTGATTTTCTTTCCAATTTCTAGCCACTGCAGCATTTTGCTTTCTGATGATTTTACAGCCCTGAGAAGAGAATATAATTTCCTGTTGCAAAAGCACATACAAAGAAACCTCATTATATAAATGTACATATAAATATGGAAGATAATCTTAAATGGCCAGAACTCTACGAAATCATGTAAAGACTTTCTCACGTTGATATCAATTATCTGCATGGCAGTGTCTTACAACATCAGTGAGGTAAGCAAGCATTTTAATAGTTTAATTTAAATGCTGGTCTAGATATAACAGCCAATTGCCTTCTTCAAAAAGCACCATGGAATGTTTTATCCTGTACACAAATAGGCAAGTGCTTCTAAACCTCACAATTATAATTTTAATTTGCAACCAGACAGCAAACCAAGCAGTAATTCCACTAATGTAAAATCCAGGTGAGGTCCCAAAGGTTTCAGTAAAGCCTCTTATTATGCCTGCCCATGTCATGATTTATTTTTTTAGTGATACAGAGTGGAGGTACTGTAGGCCCTTCTGGTCCTTTGAGCCACACCACCCCTGCAACCCCACAACTCTGATTTAGCCTAATCATAGGACAATTTACAATAACTAATTAACCTACACAGTACACCTTTGGACTGTAGGAGGTAACTGGAGCGTCTGGGGAAAACCCATGCATTCCACAGTGAGGGCATGCAGAGACTCCTTACAGAGCAGCACCAGAATTGAACTCCGTACTCCAGAATGTCTCAAACTAAAAGTAGTACCCATGGTACCCATTTCCTGGATAATTTCTGTTATCCAGTAATCACTGGATAATGAATTACTTGATAAATCTCAAGAATCTTCTATGAATATACTACTTAAAAAGACACAAGACCTCCACAGCTTACAAACATCAACTCATGTGCAATTCATAACTCATATACAAATAAATGTTTGAGGGAATGAAAGAATGGATTTGCAGGTGACTGCTCTTGATAATAGTTGAAATTTTTCCACTTCAAAACTCAAGAATACATGCTGGTCAACATATTAAAGCAAACTTTGCAAATCCTATCGGGAGACACGCTGCCCAAGCCAACAGCAGTCTTCTTAAAATGTCAATAATATTTAAAACTTCATCTACAGTAAAATGCTATACAAGTATGTTATTAATCCATGATATTAACTTTTCTAACACTGGCTTTTATTATTAAAAATGACAGAACAAGATTTAAAATGCTTCTCTGGAGTATCTATTACTGTGGGATAACCCACCTTTTCAGGCATCTTTGGCTGTGTGGGAACTCGATTCACAATCGTATTTCCAACTTGCGAACTGTTTGGGTTACCAAGAGCTCTCAGAAACAGAACCCTGCCGTAACCTGGGGAGGACATATACCAGCTCCTGTAAAACATTGGCACAACCAAATCAATCCCAATCTTTTTGGTTTGAACAAAATATATACCCTTAGCTACACACAAAATACTGAGGGCAGCATCAATGGAGGAAAAAGAACAGTTAACACTTAGAAACACACACAAAATGCTGGAGGAACTCAGCAGGCCTCAGCATCTATGAAAGAAAATACAGTCAACATTTCAGGCCGAGACCCTCCGGCAGATTCTCAGCCCAATACGTCAACTATACTTCTTTGCATAGATGCTGCCTGGCCTGCTGAGTTCCTCCAGCATTGTGTGCATTGCTTGGATTTCCAGCATCTCCAGATCCCCATCTCTCCATTTTGTTTGTTAACAGTTAAGGCTGAGACCCTTCATCAGGTCCTACTGAAGGATGTTGGCCCAAAACGTAAACTGTTCATTTCCCACCATTGATGCTGACTAACCTGCTGAGTTTCCCCAGCAGTTTGTGTTGCTTCTAATTTCCAGCATCTGCAGTCTCCCATTTTTTACATGGATATCCTTTCTTATTGGCACCCAGAGATCCAAGTATATGGATTTTTACTCCTGTTTATGCATGGGATTGATTGAGATTTTGTTTTGAAAAGGTGATCAAATAGAGAGGACAACATAGTAGATATCACTTACGTAGACTTCAGCAAAGTCTTTGACAAGGTAGGCTGACTGTAATGGTTAGATCACATAGATGTAACCAAAGGGATACACAATTGGCTTGATGATAGGAACAGAGTGATGGTAGAGGAAGCTAATGACCTGCACTATGCTGCAGGGATTGGTGTTGGGTACACTGTTGTTCATCTTTTATATTAGTAATTTGGATGAGAATGTAGGTGGCAATAGTAAGCTGGCAAAATACATTAAAATTGGTGAGCTAGTGAACATTGAATTACAACAGGATCTTAATCAACTGTATTCCTGGGCCAAGGGATAGCATATAGTGTTTAATTCAAATAATTACCAGGTAGTGCATTTTGGTAGGGCAATCTAGGGCAGATCTTGCATAATAAACATAGAGGCCCCTGGGAGTCTTTTAAAACATAGTGCCTTGAAAGTAGTGTCATAGGTACACAGGGTGGAGTAGAAAGTGCTTGGCACAGAGTACAGGAATTGGAATGTCGTGTTGCTGTATAAGATATTGGTTAGGCTACATTTGGAGTACTGTGTGCAATTCTTGTGGTTCGATCAGTAAACCAGAAAGGATTAAAAAAACAAGGATGTTACTAGGACTGGAGGTTTTGAGTGACAAGGACCATCTGGATAGTTCTGGTTTTTTTCCTTGGAACACAGGAGGCCAAGAGGTGACCTCCTATGTAAGATGAATAGCCACAATTTTTTCCCTAGGGTAGGGGAATCCAGAACTCAAGGTATATGATAAAGGTGAACAGGGAAATATTTAAAAGGGATCTCATAAGTAATGTTTTCCACAGTGGTGTGTAGATGGAGAAAGGTAACTGATGAAGTAATGGAGGTGAACATTATTATGACATTTGGATAGGTACATGAATAGGCAAAGTTTAAAACAATAAAGGCTAAATGCATACCAATGGGACTAGTTCAGTTAGGCAACTTTGTCAGCTTGGATGTGTTCGGCCAACTATTTTGTTCTATGACTCTATAGCAATTCAGAAATTAAAATTTAGCCCGTTTAGATTTAAGATTGAAAACTTTTTTTACCTTCAATTATTTAAAAAAAACATTAGTTACCAAATATATCTCAAGGTATAAAATAATACAGAACCAGAAGGTACAACATTAAAGCACATGGAATTTTCTCAAGTGGATTAAAATGGAAATCAGAAACAACCAAAGAAATTAATAGGACTTTACCCAAAGCTACAGATAGTGATTAGAGGAATACTGCAGAGATCAGTATTTGGGCCCCACTTTTCATAGTGTTACATGAATTGAGGAAACAGAAAACATAAGATTGAAAATTTTAAGAAGAATGGAAACTAACTCCAAAGCAATTTAAATAACTAGTGGGAAAATGCCAAGTACAGTATTCCCATTATTTGGGACACATTGGGACTAGTACATTACACAGCCCCAATTAGCCGAAATTTCATGGAAATATTTAAAAAGGTATATTAAAAAATAGACAATCTACCATTTAACTGAGTAGCAAACTACACAATTAAATGAAATACAGAGTCAATTAGAAGACTACCACAGTACTATAAAACTATGTATTAGTTCTTAACAGTCACTGATGGGGGAATTCATTCAGCGTACACTGAGACAGGTTTTTTTTAAGTTGACTGTAGATGAACAAAATCAGTGCAGACACCTCGTGCAGATAGTGGACAGCCTTCAAACAGTGCTTTTGACGATTGCATTCTCCAAATCTTCATTTTCATAATAACATTCTTGTCGAACCCTTCAAATCCTCGTAGTTTCTAATTTGTTGAAGTTGTTTCTGGCATCTCCAAGCCTTGAAACTGCTTGAAACTGCAATGAGCAAAACAGTTCTGAATTGTCTTGCTGTTTATTATTCGCCAACTATCAGTGATAAAAAATATTGTTTTTTTGAACACAAACATGCAAGTAACACTATCAACTGTTCGCTCCAAGCATGGTATAGTGTTCAACAGCCACATGATGTGCACGCTAGTTAGAAAATGTCTGTTAACAGTCTCCTGCCCCAATTAAGCAGCGTAGTGTCCCAAATAAACAAAAGGAATCCTGACTATTTTCTCAACTTGTTTTTGGTCTTTAAGAGTTGTCCCAAATAAACAACTGATTAATTGATGGATCAATTAACTGGAATCCACTGTACATACCAGATTTGGTATAATGTGGATAAATGGGAATTATCATTGGAAAACAATTGAAGAGCAGAGTATCACTGAAATGGTGATACATTGTTAAACACTGACATAAAAAAGGCAATATCTATGGAAGGGAATATACAGTCAATGTTTCAGGCCAAAACCCTTCATCAAGATTGTTTATTCCTCTCCATATCTGCTTGCTGAGTTCCTCTAGCATTCCGTGTGTTCTGCCCAATATTTCTAGTATCTGCAGCATCTCTTGTGGTTGTGACATACTACATAAAGGCCTCCTGGAAGAGATTTTGAGTATAGGAGCAACGATGCACTGTTATGGTTTCACAGATCCTCGGTGAAACCACATGTGGTTTATTAATGAAGCTTTAGTCCCATTGCAAGTAAAAAAGGATCGGTGCATCATAGGACTGCAGTGGAGGTTCAAGAGACTCCTGCAATAGCAGGACCGTTGCGTGAGTGTTTAGGACAATTAGACCTCTATTTACTAGAGTTACAAGAATAAGCCGAATTTTATTGAAACAGGACTGGCAGAGAGATAATTTCTCTGGTTGCGCTGTCAAGAGTAAGTGGTCACAATTTCAGGCTACACAGTAACATATTAAAATTTCTTCAATCAGATGATGGTGAACTTGTAGAATTCTCTGCCATAGGTGACGGAGGCTAAATTGCGGAATATAAAGCGGATAGCTTTCTAGATACAAAATGCATCAAAGAGTCTGGGAAAACAGTAAAGTGGTTTTGAGAGAGGATCAGCCATGATTGCTCTGAATACTGAAGCAGGCCCAAAATACCAAACAGCATACACGATTTCTACTTTGCATGCTTCCATAACTGATAACACATGCAAGGAAATCAGAATCGGATTTATTATCAAGTCATATATGATGTGGATTTTGTTGTTTTGTGGCAGCTAAGTGTAGTGCTTAAAAAATCTACAACAAATTAAAAATAGTGCAAAGGAAAAAGGAATAATGTGTTAGAGTTCATGAGCCATTCAGAAATTTGATGGGGGAATGAGGTAGAAATGAAGATCTTAAAAGTCAACACAAGTACAATTTTTTTAGTACAGTTTTCTTTGAATTACACCTGGTCGATTTCCAGGAATTTGAAAGGCATCTGATTCAGCAGAACTAGCATGTTTATATAATGATATTTAAAAACAGGTATTTGTCAAGCATATATACAAGATCAATCTTCTAAGATCCTGTAGTCATAAAAGCATTCCCAAACTGTTCAGATTAATTAATTTTAAGTTGAAAAGTTGCTTGGGGTAAGTCATAGTCCAAGAGGTTAGCTTGAACAAAAGGGAAGCAAATATACAATTACTAAATATGAATAAATGTTCAGGTGATTTAAATTCTGAATTAGTTAATAGAATACATGAATTAATCCCAATCCAATGCATTGGCATCAGCTTAGAAGGCACTGTATGTCTGACTTAGTAATGACAAATGACATGGAAAGAATCTGAGGAACTGAAGCCAGAATCTTCCTTGTGGTTACATAGGACTGCTTCATATTGAAGGCTTATTGTTATGCCTTCTGCAAGGTGGTAACATTTTCGCTCCATCCACTTTACCAAAAAACAATCACAATTTTAAAACCTGACCCGCTAAGTATAAATCACTTCCGTCTCTGATGTGATAAGTAATTAGCATCACCTGCGAATTTGGAAGTTCTTTTTAATTCCAGAGTTTAAATTATAAATTTTGAACTGTAGAGGTACCATTATGACCCATTCTCCAACTGTGAAAGAATAACACTTTAATAACAGCCAGCAATCCCAGGTCTGCTACTTGGCTCTTGCCTCTGCACTCTCTGACCTTATTAATTTGAATATTATAAAATATATTAATGAAGGTCATTTAAAGATATAGAACACTGGATGGAATTTACTTATCACTACCTATTCTCTCCCTTTACTCCTGGAGCAAGACAATCTATAAGGTTGTTCAAATTATACAATTGTTTTGAACACTAGCTATTCATCTTCATGCTCCTTGTTTCTATCATTCCCCCTTAGGCAAGAATGAAACTATTTTACCAATTACCAAGCATAACCAAACTAATCTCCAGTTCTTAATTGTTCCACCCCCTCCCTAAATATAGGTATTACATTTCTTCCGGTGGCAACTTGTGCGAGCAGGTTTGATGGAAATAGACCCTAAGACCATTGGGCATGGGAGCAGAGTCTACCTCCTGGACTTTTTCTTCTATCTCCTAAACCTCAGTTCCTGACCTTCTCCCCGTAACCTTTGATGCCACATCCAATAAAGAACCCATCAATCTCTGCCTTGAATACATCTAACGACCTGGCCTCCACAGCTGTATGTGGCAACAAATTCCACAAATTCACCACCTTTGGCTAAATAAATTTCTCCGCATCTGTTTTGAAAGGGCGCCCCGCTATCCTGAAGCTGTGCCCTCTTGTCCTAGACTCTCCCACCATGGGAAACATCCTTTCCACATCTACTCTGTCTAGGCCTTTCAACATTCAAAAGGTTTCAATGAGATCCCCCCCCCCCCCCCCACCACATCCTTCTGAATTCCAATGAGTACAGACCCAGAGCCATCAAACATTTCTCATATGAGAACCCTTTCATTCCTGGAATCATCCTACTGAACCTCCTCTGGACCCTCTTCAATGCCAGCACATCTTTTCTAAGATGAGGGGCCCAAAACGGTTCACAAAATTCAAGGTGAGGACTCGCCAGTGCCTTACAAAGCCTCAGCATCACATCCCTGCTCTTGTATTCTAGACCTCTTGAAATGAATGCTAACATTGCATTTGCCTTCCTCACCACCAACTCAACCTGCAAGTTAACATGTCCAAGTCCCTTTGCATCTCAAGATTCCTGGATTTTCTCCACTACCGTTCTGATCAAAAATTTCCAAAGTCCAGGCCTCTGTCTGCAATGGGATTTTTGACTCCTCAGTCTGTGTAGATCAGAAATAACATCTCCACCTTGCTGATAATGCTGCTGCAACTCAGCGATATCTACTGTTCTACTCTCTCTCTCTCTCCACCCGTGACTGCGTGGTTAGGCACAGCTCAAATACCTCCTATAAATTTAATGATACAACTATTGTTGGCAGAATTTCAGATGGTGACAAGAAGGCAGTCAGGAGCAAGATAGATCAGCTGGTTGAGTGGTGTCACAGCAACAACCTTGTACTCATCATCAGTAAGACCAAGGAATTTATTACGGACTTCAGAAATGGTAAGATGAAGGAACACACACCAGTCCTCATCGAGGGGAGAGAGAAACAGCACAAGATCAAAATAAGCTGCAGAAAATTTAAAAGGTAGTCAGCTCCATCATGGGCACTACCAGCATCCATCATTAAGGACCCCCATCACTCAGGACAAGCCCTCTTCTCATCGCTACAATCAGGGAGGAGGTACAGGAGCCTGAAGACACACACTCAACAATTTAGAAATTACTACTTCTCCTCTACCATCAAATTTCTGAATGGACAGTGAACTCATGAATGCCACCTCACTACTTTTTTTTCCTCTTTCTGGACTACATATTTAAACTTAACTTTTTTAATATGTCTTACTGTCATTTACAGTTTTTATTATGTATTGCAATGTATTGCTGTCATATAACAACAAATTTCATGATATATGCCAGTGATATTAATCTGCCAATTCTGGTTCATTTGCTACTGTGTAGTAATGCCTCTTGTACATTTTCATCATAAACTTATTTGGAGCATGATTTTATTATTTAACATGTCTACCTTCTCCATCTTAAATTCACCTCATCATTTAACCTCAAATTATGACATTATATTTCTCTATTGTCATCTATCTTTTGATTCATTTGATTCATTGTCATCCACTTTCTTAAATTATTGTTATCTGAAAATATTTTGCAATTTTATGTTCCCTGAAAATTTTATTTCACAATTCCTGATTTTGACTTTTCCTTCAAACCCTTCATATTCTCTTAGCGTGCATTCCTCTGCTGTCAAAAGTAGCTAATGCATGCCTTCCCTTGCCCTCAAAATGTACTTTCACATCTTTATTTTAACTACTTCCCGCTTAATGTGTATTTTCTGTACTCTGTTGTAAACTGATTTTAGTTTTGCCTCATTACTGTTAGACCTGAAGTCCAGTTTGAATGATGAGTAGCTAGCTTTACAATTTTAAAATGTTGCTAGGGGAGTAATCCTACATGAATCAACGCATTAATTGCAGAATTTGAAGTCAGTTTTTCTTTTAAAAGAATTGAAAGCAAAGCTAGCAACTGTAAAGTTCATCAAATGTCTATCAAATTGTCCTTTAACATATCCATGAGGAAAATAAAACAGATTCCTTACCCAATAAGTCAGTCACACAGCATTAAAAATAGGCTATTTGGCCTATGTCTACGCCAACCAATTAACACCCACCTGAATTACTCCCTATAGTTCATTACTGACTCAATTCCTAAAGTTAAAAGGGTGACCATAAATTATTCTCAAAGAAATTCTTAACTTAATATCCACAAATTCTATTGAAATGCACAGCAATGTAAGTAAACAAGAAAGCTGGACATGGGCAATATATGTCAATCTAACATACCGCCCATTTCCAACAAATGAGTAATGTTCAATAAAAGTAAAGCTAGGCAAACTCTAACAGCCTGCGAGGTGAAACTTCCATCAATTCAAATCACTGGCTTGAGCAATGGTTGGAAAGTTCGAACTCAGTATTATTCCCTCCACACCAGCAAAAGAATCAAATAAAGATTTCTAATCTCAAAGTAGTGATAATTTAATGCAGCGAATATTGAAAGTATATTTTAGATAGATAGATAGATAGATACTTTATTCATCCCCATGGGGAAATTCAACATTTTTTTCCAATGTCCCATACACTTATTGTAGCAAAACTAATTACATACAATACTTAACTCAGTAAAAATATGATATGTATCTAAAATCACCCTCTCAAAAAACATTAATAATAGCTTTTAAAAAGTTCTTAAGTAGTTTACTTAAATACATTGAGTCCTAACCCCGGCACTTTAACATATCTTACTCTTGGCGGTAGAATTGTAAAGCCTAATGGCATTGGGGAGTATTGATCTCTTCATCCTGTCTGAGGAGCATTGCATCGATGGCAACCTGTCGCTGAAACTGCTTCTCTGTCTCTGGATGGTGCTATGTAGAGGATGTTCAGGGTTTTCCATAATTGACCGTAGCCTACTCAGCGCCCTTCGCTCTCCTACCGATGTTATACTCTCCAGTACTTTGCCCACGACAGAGCCCGCCTTCCTTACCAGCTTATTAAGACGTGAGGCGTCCCTCTTCTTAATGCTGCCTCCCCAACACACCACCACAAAGAAGAGGGCGCTCTCCACAACTGACCTATAGAACATCTTCAGCATCTCACTACAAACATTGAATGACGCCAACCTTCTAAGGAAGTACAGTCGACTCTGTGCCTTCCTGCACAAGGCATCTGTGTTGGCAGTCCAGTCTAGCTTCTCGTCTAACTGTACTCCCAGGTACTTGTAGGTCTTAACCTGCTCCACACATTCTCCATTAATGATCACTGGTTCCATATGAGGCCTAGATTTTGATATCATCTCAGTTATATTCATTTAGAAAGACCAATGAACACTGAGACACAAGGGATTACAAAATCCATAATCTAGAGTAAAAACACTGCTGGGGAAACTCAGCAGGTCAGAGGCATACACGAAGGCTTAAGGGATGGTCAACAGAAACATAGAAAACCTACAGCACAATACAGGCCCTTCGGCCCACAAAGTTGTGCTGAACATGTCCCTACCTTACTAGGCTTACCTATAGCCCTCTATTTTACTAAGCTCCATGTACCTATCTAAAAGTCTCTTGAAAGACGCTATCATATCCACCTCCACCACCATTGCTGGCAGCCCATTCCATGCACTATAGTTCAGCTTGAAAATATGTTGTGACTGTTTGTACCTATAGCTCACCAAACTTTGTTAGCAATGTGAATAATAGTTCAACTTAAGACTCTGCTTCAGGACCGATGAACTTGTTCTGAATGTGTTCTTCAGTAGAAGAACCATCTGCCAGTTTCTTCATATTTATTGAAGATGTCATTTTTAAGCTGTAAATCTGGATACTTACAAACGACATAGGGATATAATTTGTATCACCATAATGCTGTCAATGAGTTCCTATAGACGCTGCCAGATTTAAAAGAATACATCGGTAAAAATAACAGAAGGAATTAATAAAAGCTAAAAACAGATTCCACATAGAACTGAGAGTACATAAATTTAAATTTCAGAATTTAGAAAAAAATGCTTTACTAGACTCCCTGACTTAAAATAAAAAGAGTCTTATAGCATGGTGCAATTGGATTTGGAATAAGCCTTCACAAAGTTCTGCAGTAATTACTATAGTTCTAGCTTAAAACATTAATATACAACCATATCATTGGGAATCAATAAGAAATGGATTTAAGCATGGAAGCAATGTATGCCTCTTGAAGTGACATAAGTGTTGATTAAGTGTTCTACGTTGGTTGTTGCTAGCCATACAGTTTTTAATTCATATCAGTGATCCACATTTAGAAATCAATACTATCCACTAGAAGTGCAGTAAACTTTCATGTTACTTGCCAAGGACTGGAAAATCTATTCAAAGTGACTGAATCTGCTCCTGTTATTAATCTCGAAATTATCATCTGAAAATCTGAATAAATAACTTTTAGTTGCAGTCAGATTTGTAAAGCAATTTCAATCACCTAATTTTATTAAAATTCTGAGCTAAGTTTAGCATTCAAGCATACAAAGCATGACAGCAATTTGGATGACTAGACTGATCAATGGTGTAAGATGAGATGCACCCGTAGTGCTGTGTGCTGTAACTGCTGTGTTTCGTAAGACCGTAAGACACAGGAGCAGAATTAGGTCATTTGGCCCATCGAGTCTGTTCCATCCTGGCTGATCCTTTTCTCCCCTCCTCAGCCTTCTCCTGTAACCTTTGATGCTGTGTCCAATCAAGGCTGGCAAATGTAAAACTTGCCATGTTCACAAAACTACAGACTTGCAGAAGAAAGAGGAAGCTTGCAAATACAGAAACTAGAGTGGAAAGTTATGATCCTTGCTTTTTGGGGAAACTAAAAGGAATTTTCCAGTGCAAGAAGGTGGCTTTCTGCTGGCAGGTACAAAGATGTCACAGAGTGACTGCAAAGCAGCTCAAAGGAGTTTACAGGCCTGGGAAGGATGGTGCAAGAATGCAAGGAGAACTAGCCTGGGATCATGGCTCATTAAGTAAAAGGAGGACAAAATTCTTCAAGGGGATTTTAGAGAGCTAGGAAGAGGTTAAAACACATACCTTAAGCACTAGTAATATCTAGATGACTACTGGTTAATTATGGTGAATGGATAAATGGATAAAACAAGTTAGTGTGTAACTGAAGAGATTGTGTAAGAAGGGAGGCTCTAGTTTCTTGGGTCATCTGGGCTGGTTCTGGGTGAAGTGGGATCCATATAATTCTGTACAAGAATGAAACAGCTTGCCATTATTATTAAAGAAGATTTGGCACTGTGATGTGGAATTGTGAGAAACAACATGCTAACTAAGTTTGGTGAGCTATAGGTACAAACAGTCACAACGTATTTTCATTCTAGTTAACAACAACACAGTTTAAAGCAGGCCTGGGAGTACCTGATGGGAAAGCAGGCGGAAGATTGGTTTAGTAGAGAATTAGTCCAAGTGTACGCTTGATTTTGCCATGGCTTGGGACAACCAAACTGCCCGTGTTCATGTTTCATGAATGAGGACAGGATTGGGTTTTAAATATTCTTAAAGCTAAGGTAAGGAAATGTCAAGATTAGAAGTAAGGGATGGAGAGGCTGGTCAGCAATGGTCTTAAATGTTCAAGTTTATTGTCATTCAACTGTATACACGTATACCACCAAATGAAACTGCGTCCCTTCGGACCAACGTTTACAACACAGTACCTACAACTCACACACAAAGTAATGTTATCACAAATAATAAAATGCACTTAAAAAGAGCATTGCAAGGTACCCAGAAACAATTACATCTGGAATATATTGGTCAAAGTTGAGATACAGTACATTACTATTATGTCACTGGTTGTTGTATGGAATGCAAAGAGCAAGTCCAGGGAGACATTACAAGAATGTAGAACCATGGAAGTGATCATGGGGAATTTGAATGATAGCATGTCTGTTGAAAGAAAAACACACCAAAGGGGAAGAATTTCTGTACTGTTCAGGTACTTTGTCGTTCAATATTTCAAAACAAGCAAAGTGATACTGTTGTATCAAGTGAAGCAACATTTAAAAAGAAGCCTCATAGTACCTATGATTTGAGCTTCTAAGGAAAAGGACAATAAATAATTTAGAAGTAGAGAATACTGACAGACTTCAAGACATACCTTGTGAAAGGGATAGGCATATAAACTTTTAACGCCGAGAAGTCCAAACTGATATATTTTTGGTGAGAAGAATAACACAAAAAGGTCCAATTCTAAAAAGGATTGCCTAGCTATACACATGCACAGATCTTTGAAAATGATAGGAGAAACTGAGAAAGTAGATAATACAAAAATATAATTCTGGGACTCAAAAGCAAAAGGTACCAAGAACAAAATTAGAATTTTGGTCGATTTTGATATTTGGTTATTACTGCAGTTTTGGGACCAATTCTGGTCACCTGATTTTTCAAAGTGCAAAACTATGAAAAAAGTGTGCAGGCAGGAATATCAACTACATTGGTCATGAGTGAGATTGCAAAATCTCAAGAAACCTGTTCTGTCTTGTTACTAAAATAAGAATTTATGATCGTGTTAGAGTAACAACACACAAGATTCTGCAGGTGCTGGAAATCTTCAGCAATACTTACAAAATGCTGGAGGAACTCAGCAAGTCAGGCAGCATCTACAGAGTGGAATAAGCAGTCAACATTTCAGACTGAGACCCTTCATCAGGATTAGATAGGAAAGGGGCATAAACAAGAATTAGGTGGGGAGAGGAAAAGGAGTACAAGCTGGTAGCGAGAGCAGATAAGAGAGAAGATGTGTGGGTGGGTGCAGAGAGGGGAAATGTAGTAAGAAGCTGGGAGGAGATAAGTGGAAGAGGTAAAGGGATGATTAAGTAATCATTAGGACAGGACAGTGAAACACGGAAGAAAGGAAAAGACGACAGGCGCCAGATGGAGGCGATGGGCAGATGAGAAGAGAAGAGGCAACCAGAATAAGGAATGGAAAAAGAGAGAAGTTGGGGAGGGGGGGTGGAGTTAGAGAAATCAGTGCTCATGCCATCAGATTGGAGGCTACCCAGATGGAATATGAGATGTTGCTCCTCCAACTTTGGCCTTATCATGGCAGTAGAGGAGGCAATGGACCAACAAGTCAGAATGGGAATGGGAAGTCAAATTGAAATAGGTAGCGACAGGGAGATCTTGAGTTTTGCAGGGCAGAGTGCAAAGGTGCTCAACAAAGCAGTCTCCCAGTCTGCATCGGGTCACACCGATGTAGAGGAAGCCGCACCAGGATCACCAGAATATCAATAGTTTAGTACTGTATTTATCTGCAGAGCTTAAATTGCGTGCAGTGATCTCAATATGCTACACAAGGATTCAATAGGCAGAACAAATATTCTGTGTTGTATTGTTCAAAATCCCACCTCCTTAATAATTTATTCACTTAATAAAACATAAGATTTGGATAAACCCCTAAAGTCTGGAAACAATTGCCACAAATTCAGGATGGCCTCTGCTCAGCCAGATAAACGTATTCTGCAGCATTATATTTACAACACCGTGCACATATACGATCTCACCATCTTGAAAACTTCTCAAGAATAAGATTCAATCAAAATTATCACGAAACCAAGGTGGTTTGGATGGTTTTAAGGAGCATCTTATAAAAAAGAGAGATGGGCAGGAAAGTGTAAAAATTTAGGCAAGGATTTTCAAAGCTTGTAATTCAGATGACTGGACAAAACTACAGAATTTTTAAAGATCACCAGGATAATTCATTGGTGAGAGCATATTCTTTCAGTTGGGAGAAAAGTTAAGTATAGATTGACAGGTTCTTTTCACCCACAGCTGCTTCTCAAAATTCCAGGCCACAAACTGAATCTGAAGCATGGTTATGGAGCTTTCTCCAGCAGTCACTGTCATAACTGTAAATGCAAACTTGGCAACCTATTTAGATGTGACTAAATAATTTTATATGAATAAAGGTCCTTTGGCTCTAATCCACTGCTTAGAATTTTATCAGTTTAAATGAATCCACGGAAGACTTCACAGTACACTGCATCAGTGGCTAAAGTTGTAATTCACTTATGGTCAGAATAACATTGGAGCTTCAATAAAATATGCTAGCAAAACTCATAGAGCCATTATTTACTTATTGATTCATTTTTCATGATTCACATGTCAATCATATGACTGGCCTTTATTGATTTTTCATATCAGCAAGAAGGTGGTAATGAGCTGTGGTCTTGTACTGAAGCCCTTCTAGTTAAGTTGTTCTCACAATACTATTGGGTAAGGAATTCCCAGATTTAGACCCATCAAAGATAAAGAATAAAACACTGATGAGGTTAGACTAAACAGTGCAAAAGGAGAAAAAGCATAAACACTGGTTAGAAATTTAGTTCCCTAGATTATATAAACAAAACGGAATATAATTTAAATAAAGCTCACCAACTATAAATTGGCAAGTTTCTCCACTTTATCCCCAGTGAAGAGGGTCAGTATTTTGAAAAACACAATTCATTGCAAATTCATCTCTTTCCTAGAATAATACAAGGTAATGCAGTAAAATAAAGCCTTGAATTGTGTCTGGCTACCAGGTGATTTCTTTTCCTACCTTAATTCTTGACCTTGGCTCTCCTTTGTTTGATCTTGCACTCCCTCATCATTCTTGATATTGCACTTCAGTTAAATGCAGTAGAACCTTGTCAGTTCTCTCCAGTGACACTGCCTTCACTAGTGAGCATTAGCAGGATGGGGATATAGTGGCTGACTGGATATGCGATCAGAGTTGCAAGATCATTGATTCAAACACAGAAGTTAAAATTCCGAGACAATGGGAAATTTAAATTAAAGTAATTAAATAAATATGGAATTAAACAAGAGTTCAGTCTCAGTAAGGATAAGCACTAATCCACTGGACCATAAAAGTTCATCTGAGAAATATCCTTCAGAGGAAGAAACCTGGTGTCCTTACCTGCTCTGCTCTGTTTGTAACTCCAGACCCACCAATGTGATTGGCTCTTAAATATCACTTCAATTCCAGGGAAATGGACCATAAATGCCCATGAACCTGTGACTTTCATTTTCCATAAACAGTTAAGTTTTTATAAAACAGTTATAAACTTGTTATTAATTCTTTAAAAGCTTGGCTGAAATTCAGCTTCCAACTGAATCACACAAACAAAAATAAATCAATTTATTTTTCAAGAGTAAAAATATATTTGATAATAATAAAGAGTGGCATTTCAGATAATTCTCTAGCATAAAAGTACTGAAATCCTAAGGAAGTGCCAAAGCTCAAAATAGGTTCAAGTGAATATTTTACAACATTAAAACTTTTGACTGAGCATACAAGAAGTTGTACTGCTTTGTCTTTCATTCATCTCCCACCCAAATTCAAAAAGAAACTGAAATTATAAGTGTTTCAGAATCCTAGAAGCTTCAATAAACTCAGAGCTGGTGATGGATAATAAAAATATGTATTTTTTGTTATTCCGCATTTATTGAGCAGGTTCTTGTATTGAAAACTCCAATTAATGAGCTCAGCATTAAAGCTCATTTCCAAAAACGCTGAGGTACAAAAGATGTACAACTTAAACCTGTACAAGTGAACAGCTTTCAAACAACCTACAGAATAAAAGAATTACAAGTATTTTCCCTATCAATAATTTTTCATTCTCATTAAAACCTGATAAATGTTCTGCAGATTTGCTTGTGTTATCTCATTGAGATGTTCAAGTAGTTTATTGCAGCACCTTTTGTCCTATTAGCACAAAGGTCTCAGAAACACACAAGCTCAGCAGGTACATTAAGTAAACATATCACCATTAACTATATTTGGAAGTGACAGTTTAAGATCTGTACAGATCAAAAAGAGTAAAATTTCATTTGCCTATAAATAAAAGGAAGTACCAATACATTGATACTCAGCTTTCTCTGGACCAATAAGTGTCTTGAAGGGATCTGGAAATGAGTGCAAGGAATCGGCCTGGCTAATAAATATACATTTTAACAGGCACAGTACTGGAAAACTAGAACTTTCTCTTGACAACTTATTGAATAGGTCAATTATTGTTCTCATTTCTGAGAATTATGGTTTTGTTCAGCAAGGACGCAAGGAACTTGAAATCAAGGTTGCTAGACAGAACCTATATCAGCCATGATCTAATTATATGATAGATTAGGTCTACAAGGCTTAATTTCCAACTGCTATTCATATATTGCCTTAGCACCCAATGCTAGTTCATTTAAGTTTAATGTTACCATACAGTGATAATTCCTGTACAATTTCTACCTGTGTTATGGTAACAATAGTACAGGGTACAGTTGGTTTAGAATACTTGTTATTTTCTTTGCACCTTAAAAATTACCTGCTAGCACTTTTTATAAATACTTATATATATGTAACTGTTCAGCAAGTTTCCTAGTGGTCACAGTATGTATATGCAATTGCTCAGTGTGACCACTAATGGTTATAGTTGTTTGATTCTGGAAGATGCTCTTGGTATTATATTATGAGAATAAGGGTTATCTGACTGGTTGACTCAGCTAAGAATTTAAATGAAATGTTTCTTATCTATGGGGTATAAAGAGAACTGATTTCCAATTCTGTTTGTGGTATTAATGCTTAATAAAACGATTGTGAAGCAACAAGTTTTTTGCCTCTTTCCTGACTTCCAAACGAACCTTGGAATAAAAACATCAAAATCCAACAATTCAGCGTAGTCAGTAGGAATGGTTCCAAATATTTAAGGACCTGGAAGAATCACAGACAAAGTGAACATTTATAGTGCACAAACAAAAGGGGTAAGGGATTGGCCCTGATTCTAGTCTCTGAGAGGAAACTTAGTTCTGGCTTCAATACATCAACAGATGGTAGTTAGGAGTGAGGAACTATAATGCTGCTATTTTGAAAAACAAATCTGTGAAAACCAAGACGAGCACTGAAATTAATATCGGGCTGGGTCATATAAACCGGTAGGTCACGGGAGAATAGTTTGGTTGCAGGACAATCTATTGAAGTTTCCGTTCTGTGGCACGATCCATCAATACTTTGGCTGCTGGACAAACCATGGGTTACGATCTATTAACATCTTGAGATCTCAGAAATACGTACGATTAAAACAATGACCAAAGTCGTGAAACCAAGCTCCTACACGAACAAAATATCTCAGTTTGATAAAATTAATGAAAAAATCTGGAAATCTGGATGAAAAATACCAGCATTAAGAATAAGTTTATTAAGAATAAGAAGGCATGTGATCAGATCCTGAGGGCAAGGAAAAACCTGATGCAGTGGTGCTAGAAATTTTGTGAACTCTGTAGAATTTTCTCTATTTCTGCATAAGTATGACCTAAAATGTGATCAGATCTTCACAAGTCCTAAAATTAAATAAATAGACCTCAATTAAATAAATAGCACAAAACATTATACATGTTCATTTATTTATTGAGAAAATTGATCCAATATTACATGTATTTGTTGGAAAAAGTCTGTGAACCTCTTGGGAAATGCCTTCCACAAGAGCTACTTGGAGTCAAGTGTTCCCATTAATGAGATGAGATTGGAGCTGTGGTTTGTAGAGATGCCCTGCCCTATAAAAGAGATAAAGTCAGGTAATTAGCAGAGCCTGCCCTTCTCAAGAAAAAAAAAACTGTTCATGTGCACCATGCCTCGATCAAAACATATTTCAGAGGACACTAAAAGAACTATAGAGATGCATGAAGCTGGAAAAGGCTACAAAAGCATTACTGAAGATCTAAATGTTCATCAGTCCACAGTAAGAGAAAATGTCTACAAATGGAGGAAACTCAATACTGTTGCTACTCACCCTAGGAGTGAGCAACCAGCAAAGATTGTACCACGAGCAAAATGCACAATGTTGAAGGAGGTGAAAAAGAACCCAAGGGTAACAGCAAAAGAACTGCAGAAATCTCTAGAACTTGCTTAAGTCTCTGTTCATGTGTCCACTACAAGAAAAACATTAAACACGAATGGTGCTCATGGAAGGACAACACAGAGGAAACCATTGCTCTCAAGAAAAAAATTGCTGCACATCTCAAGTTTGCAGAAATCCACCTGGATATTCTTCAAAACATCTGGCACAATGTTCTGTGGACAGATGAGACAAAAATTGAACTTCTTGGCAGAAATGCACATTGCTATGTTTGAAGAAAAGGATGACTGCACACTAACACCAAAACCTCATCCCAACTGTGAAGCACGGTAGAAGGAGCATCATAGTTTGGGGCTGCTTTGCTGCCTCAGGGCCTGGAAAGCCTGCAATCATTGAGGGAACAATAAATTCAAAATTGTACCAAGACATTTCTCAGGATAATGTTTGTCACCTAAAGCTTAATAGACATTGGATAATGCAACAAGACAATGATCCGAAAGACAAATGTAAATTTGCAGTTTTGGAACGGCCAAGTCAAAGTCTTGACTTTAATCCTACAGAAATATTGTGGAAGGACCTGAAGCAAGCAGTTCATGCAAGAAAGCCCACCAACATCCCATAGTTGAAGCAGTTTTGTAAGGATGAATGGCCTAAAATTCCTCCAAGCTGATGTATAGGACTGCAGCATTACCAGAAACATTTGGTTGAAGTTAATTGCTGTACAAGGGGGTCACACCAGTTACTGAAAGCAAAGGTTCACATACTTTTCCAACAGATGCATAAATGGACAAGTATAATGTTTTTTGTGTCATTTAACTGGGTTCTTTCGATCTAGTTTTAATATTTGCATGAAGATCTGATCATATTTTAGGTTATATTTATGCAGAAATAGAGAAAATTCTACAGGGCTCACAAACTTACAAGTACCATTGTATGTGTGAGTTAAAGATAAGAACATGTGGTTGGTTTGATCAAATGTGAAAGCAAGCTAAAGTGTTACCCAACAAAGATAACAAATGGTGTGGTTAATGTGCTAGTAACCTCTGACACAGTGTGAATGCTGCTGGGCTACAGCGAGCAAATCATTAGCTGGCCAAAAGACCTTGAACAAAGTTGACAACTACTGGACATGATGAAGTTTATTCTAATATTAGTTGTTGTTATACTTTTGAAAATTTTCCTCAACTTACAATGACTACTAATATTCATGTTAATATGCTTGGTCAGTTTACATCTTTTTACTTGTATAATGGTGACTATTAATAAAATGGTTCAAACCCATGCAAGTGTGCCTACTAGTCTACCTAACCATGACAAAATCCAATGAATACTTTGAATATATAGCCTTTGATATTTTCAGAACTTAAGTATTTTTTCATTCTTTAATACTTAATGTAGATATCACAAACTTTTTTGCCTCTGAATTTTCTGATATAATGATTCTAAATGTGTAATTTGGAATCAAAGGAGAGATTGTCAGATTAGACTAAATAACTTACCGGTATTTACTTTGCAGCTTAACAAATTGCCTGCTAGTATTTTTTAAATAACTATTTATGTAGCGGTTCCTTGAAAACAAACCAAAACTACAGTGAGACTAAGTCAGGGTACCTGACACAGTAGGACAGACTTCCAAATAACTTATTTCCAAATCAAAAAGGTATGTTTGATCCTTTAATATGAAACCTGCAAACATGAATAATCTTGCAGCAATAAAAAAATTAATAAAACTAAATTAGTGATATAACCATTCAAATCAACACAACTAAATGTAGTTATCAAAATAGCAAAATTAGCAATCTCGTTAGCATTCCAATAACGGCCAAATTAGCATTCTATGTGTAACAAATTGGTGTATTTAAGCAGTCCAATGTTCCAATTAAGTCAGCAATCATCCCCCATGGCTTATTCACTCTTCACTAGACTAAACAACTTTTGAAAATACAGAACTACACTCATTTGCTTTTACCACACCTCAACTGTCATTACAGATTACCATAATAAATGCACCACAAACTACAATGCAGACAGAAAATAGGTATATGGCTCCTACAACTTAGTGGTCACATATTTATATACAATTGTTCAATGTGTCCCACACTGGTTGCATTTATATGATTTGGAAACTTCTCTTTGTATTGCATTATTTGAATAGGGACTACCTGACTGGTCGTCTCTCACTTACAAATTTGAAAGGAATATTACTCATATCTCTGGGGTATAAAAAAAGAGCTGACCATGAAATGACCTCCACCATCTTTTCCTTCTCTCTCCCTTAACTTCTATCGTTGTCCATTTCTCAATTTTTTTTGTTCTGTAACACTTAATAAAACAATCACGAAGCAACAAGTTTTGTGCCCCTTTCCTGTCTTCCGAAAGAACCTTGGATTAAAAACATCAGAATCCAATAGTATCATGTTGTACGCTAACAACCAATTGTGGGAAGATCTGCAAAATACAAAAAAAATCCAAACCAAATTGTATACTTTTTGTACTGTCAACATGGAAGCACTACATCAGTGGGATCAGATATGAATTTCAAAATATTGCAGAGTGAATGTAAGTTTCTTTAAATTAAGGACCTGAGTACTTGATTAACATCACTAGACACAATAACTTTCTGAAACCTCTACAAATAATAAACACAATATTTTGTGACAGGCTTTTGAAAACACATCTATATCAATCTCTGTAACTCTCTTATTACATTTTCAACACCTTAAAAAACATTCCATTTTGGAGCCAGACGCCATTAATTAATGAACATCACCAAGCCTTTTAAGTGCTTGCCATAAATGCCTGGTCACTCCAACTCATGGCCAAACTGTATACTTTTAGCCACAATCCCTAAATGATAACATCCCTTCCAAAGAAATTAACTCCTTTCTCCCTCCCCTCTCATACTGGTGGCTGGACAAGTGACTAGTGAAGTTGGGGTTTGAAAGCTTTTGGTTTCAGTTGCTGAAAATAATTAGCAGAGATTCTATCACCAAACCATCTGTTGAGAGATGTTGTGTTTTCTATTGGAACACTGGGCTTTATTGCAAATGGCGTTGGTATTTAGAAATAAGAAACTTTTGACACAATGTGTAGAGTGTTGGTGAGGCATCATTTTATCTAAGAGTGATATAGTATCATTGAAGGCAATCCAAACCAGATTGCCATGGTTATTCTCTGGGATGGAAAAATATCCTATCAAGAGAGGCTAAACTAGCTGGTGTGGATTCTTTGTTTTAGAAGAGTAAGAGGCAATCTTATTGACAGGGAAATCTTGAACAGTTAGAAGATAGGTGCTAGTCACTTAAGAACAAAGTATGAAGAAATTATTCTTCATACTTATTCATAATCTCTGGAATTCTCTGCCCAAGACTTGTGGAAGCAAGCTCATAATAAGTAGTTAAAGAGGAGGTAGATAATTTAAAAAAGACTAATGGAGTCGAGTGTTATGAGGATCTGTCACAGAAGATGAACCAATGTCCTAGAGTAGTTCCGATATGATCATACATAACAGTTTAAAAATTCCAAATAATCCATTTATGCTGCTATTTTGTGTTCTTGTACTTTTAAGTCAAATTATTTTTAAATAGAGACTAATACCACTACCCGCCTGCATTTAGTTGATAGTTGAACTACTCTACATATTTTTTTCTCTATGACCACAGAGAAAATATGAAAAATTACAGAACTTTGCAACAGTCTTTGGCACAAGTAAAACAATTCTGCAAAGCGAAGGTTTTCAAAAAAATAAAATAAAAAGTTTCTAAATATCAAAAAATATACTACAAGGAGCAGTAAACAGTGAAAAACTAAATCAAATCAATATTTGGTGTGATCACTTTTTGCCTTTAAAATGGCATCAATTCTCCTGGAGACACTATCATGCAGCTTTAAAATAAAATTGTCTGGTAGGTAATAATTGTCTGGCAATAAACTTGCCACAGTTCTTCGGCAGACTTTGGCTATCTCGCTTGCTTCTGTCTCTCCAGGTAATCCCAGAAAATATCCTGCCGAAGGGTTTCGGCCCGAAACACCAGCATTTTGAGTATGTTGCTCAGATATCCAGCATCTGCAGATTTTCTCTTAATTTGAAATCAGCTTCCATGATGCTGAGATCAGGGCTCTGTGGAGGCCATACCATCTGTTGCAGACCCCTTGTTCTTCTCTTCACTGAAGGTAGTTCTTTGTGACCTTGGCCATGTGTTTGAGATCATTGTCCTACTGCAGAATGATGTTGGGATAGATCAGACACCTCCCTGCTGGTATTGCGTAATAGATGAGAACCTGCTTGTACTTCTCAGGAATGAGGATTACATAATTGTGACCAGATCACTAACTCCATTTGGAGAAATGCAGCCCCAAAGCTGCAGGAAACCTCCGCCATGCATCACTGTTGGCTGCAGACACTCATCCATGTAGTGTTCTCCAGGTCTTTTACAAATTGGCTTCCGTTTGAGCCAAAAATTTCAAATCTGCACCTGTCAGTCCAGAGCACTTGCTGCCATTGTTCAGCACCACAGTCATTGTGTTCTTGTGCATAGGTGTGTCTCTTGGCTTTGTTTCCACTTTTGAGAAATGGCTTTTTGACAGCAGCTCTTCCATGAAGACCATTTCTGACAAGACTTCTCCAGACTATAGAGAGGAGTACTTGGGTTTCAGTGGTTTCCGTGAGTTCAGAGCTGATAGCAGTACAAGACTTCTTCCAAATTAGAAAGGATGACAGATTGATGTATCGCTTGTCTGCTGCACTCAGTTTCCATGGCCAACCACTGCATTTCTGGTCCTCAACCATTCCTGTTTCTTTGTGCTTCTTCTGAAGAGCTTGGACAGCACATATTAAAACTCCTGCCTGATGTGAAATTTCTGCTTAGGAGACCTTGCTGATGCAGGATGACCACCTTGTGCCCTGTTGCTATGTCTATTCCTGCCATGGTGTTAGAATAAATGAAGGTTTACATCTGCCACACCCTCACCTTTTAGTTTAGGTGTCCTTTGCCCAGTTTGATTCCTCTTCACCTGTTTCTGTTTCAGTTAATCAGTTTAGCTCATTCAACTCATTACATCATTGATCATTAGCACATTTGTTATCTTTGTTTAATCATGTACTGGGCTATGTACCTACAGAGTCATCAAGTTTTTATTTGGAAAATGGTCTATTGCATGATATGCAACTTTCCTTAAGGAAATACAAAAATTTCTCTAACATTTAATTTTTTGGAAAATGTATGTTTGGAAATCCAAATTTGCTCTTTTCTACTGACACACTAATGCAGAAGACAAAAAAAAAATCTAAAACAACATTTATATTAAAAAAAAACTAGGGTGCCTTAGACTTTTGCACAGTACTATACTAGATCAAAACTGAGCCATCAGGCAAAAACTGAACAGGCCCAGGATCCTAGCATAAACATCTGAAAAGTTTTGCTGGACAGTACGATCCATTTTGATGATGCAAAATATAAAACTATTATTGATTAACCTTTACCCAAGGGGTTTAGTTGCCATATATGGGCTAGATACAAAATGTTCACACACAGGATCAATTGTTGGAATTCCCATGTAAAAGAAATGATTCAGAGGTTAAATTATTAGACCATGACTTAAGAGACCTGCACTGACAATCCAGTGACAAGAGTTAAAATCCACCATGCTATGTGTGAGATTTAAATCCAATTGACATACAAGTTAATTTTAATAAGCCTGTATTAATAATGGTGATCTTGAAACTCATATGGCACGGTAGCGTTGCAGTTAGCACAATCGCTTCACACTACCAGCTTTAAGACTGGCATTCAATTCCCAGCACTGTCTGTAAGGAGTTTATATGTTTTCTCCATGACTGCGTGGGTTTCCTTTGGGTACTCTGATTTCCTCTCACATTCCAAACACTTAGTTAGGATTACTAAATTGTAGGCATGCTATGTTGGTGCCAGAAGCATGGCAACATTTGCAGGCTGCTCAGCATAATCCTCACTGATTTGATTTGACACTAACGATGCATTTAACCATATAATTCAATGTACATATGACAAATAAAGCTAATCTTTAACTACTTTGTAAAATGCCTTAAACTGTTCCAAAAAAACCCATTTGATTCAAAAATGCCATTCAGAAAAGATAATCTACTTCTCGTATGTTATGACTTCACAGTAACAGCAAGCTTGCTGCTCTTTGAAATAGCTGAACAAATCATTCAGTTGAATCTGTGTAAAATTTCCAACATTAGTTCCCTTGGCATTTAAAGGCTCAAAATTTATAACATCACTTAGAAAGGAAATTACAATTTTATCACAATTGCAATTAAGGCAAATTGATCAAGAACAGAGTATTTCTCCACGATGTATTCACGGTATGTTCTGCAGAACTACAATACAAAAATAAGAACGAGACAATTGGTCCAAACACTCCTTCTCAGCACTTTGGCTTCTATCAGGCCTCTGCCACTTACCTTAGCTAAATCAGCATAATCCTAATCCTCTGTTTCCTTCTTCACATGCTTCTTCAACCACTTTATGCAATAGTTTACTGTATATTCTAATCACTCTTTCAGCTAAGAAATTTCTCTTCAATTCTCTACTGGATGTTTTGGTGACAACTTTGTATTGTTAATCTCAAATTATACTCTTCACCACAAACAGAACTTATTCTCCTCACTCTATCAAAATTTTCAGATCTTAAAGAACTCTATTAGATTTACTTTTCCAAAAAAATACACAGAAAATCCTACACATCCTTTTAAAAGGTGATATAATCTTTATAAACTTACTTTGCGCTTACTCAAATGTCTTTAGATTTCATAATACGGTGAAGAGAACTGCAGACAGTATTCTTAATTTGCTCTAACCAATGCTCAAAATAGGTTAATTACAACTGCCATCCTTTTCAATTCCATTCTTCTGAAAATAAATCCAAGTGTCCGTTACTTTGATGGCTTAGCTAGCCTCTCGCACAACTTTTAGTGGCTGGTGCAGTTGCAGTCTGTCCCTCTACCCAGCAGGAATGTCGTATTTCTTATAATACCTCTTCAGACCTATAAAGAACCTTCCATCTGGCATCTACTTACATTCCATTTCCTTTGCCAAATATTTGCCCATTCTACAAACTTATTCATGGTTTCCTACAATCTATTCCTGTTTCATTCTGCCTATACTTCTCTCCCAATCAACATCCACTATAAGACTAAATTTCTAATGTAAAGCATGAGCAAGAGCAATCCTAGCACTGATCCTGATGGAATATCACTCTCCATGTTCTTACACTATGAATAGCTACCAATTCATCCCATTCTTTGGTTCATACCCTGCAGCCAGCCAGAAATCTCTTAAACAATGTATGTACTGACTCCATGTTCCGCAACTACGATATACAGTCGGCTCTCCTTAGCACGAGGGATTGGTTCCAGGACCCCTCACAGATACCAAAAAAACACGAATGCTCAAGTCCCTTATTCAACCTGTCTCAATGCAGTGAACTTAGGAACCAGCAGAACCCCAGACCTTATTTAACCTGTCTCAGTGCGGTGGACATTAGAACCTGGTGGCCAAGCTCTGAATCCACAGTGTTTCTGTTCACGAAAATAATCACGATCACGATTGAAAATAAAGTGGAAATAATAAAGCGATTGGAAAGAGGTGAGATGCCATCGGTCATTGGAAAAGCATTAGGCTACGGTCGGTCAATGATCAGAACAATTTTAAAGGATAGTGAGAACGGCCCTGCCCCGATGAAAGCTACAATTATTACTAAGCAACACAGTGATTTAATTATTGGGTTTTGATCCTCCACATCAACCAGGCACGGATGGAGAGCGCGCTCAGGCGTGGTCTGTCACTGGATCGAACTCGGGAACTTCTGTTCCCGAGCCCGGCGCTGAAACAGATGTTCTTAAGTGTTTTATATGCATAGAGAAGTAAAATATATACTATATACTAAGACAAACATTTGACTAACTGATGCTAAATAATACCAGATGTACCAGTTCCAACTTACTTAGTAAGAGAACTTCCAATTTTTTTATTTTTTTTATATAATCGATCCCGATCCACGCACATCCTCTCGTATACTTCAAATCATCACTAGATTACTTACAATATCTAATACAATGTAAATGCTATGTAAAATAGTTATTATACTGCATTGTTTAGGGAATAATGACAAGGAAAAAAAAGTCTGTACATGCTCGAACAACAAGTGCACTTCTGGGTTTTCGCGATTCGCGGTTGGGTGAATTCGCGCATGCGGAACTCGCGTATAAGGAGGGCTGACTGTATTAGCTTATTATAGAGAGCATTATCACAGATCGTTTGAAAGTCTAGGTAAAATTACAACAACTAGGTTATTAACTCGTGAATAATTGACACTGCCACAGATATCCAAAAAGAAAGTTTTCCCAACAGTAATTTCTTTCAATTGAACACCGACAAATTGCATCCCTTTGAATTAAGGCATATTTGATGCTTATTTTTACTACCATCAGTGTGAAGCAAATGGTATTTTTGCTAACACTAGCTTTTTAATTATAGGGCATTAGTTTAAAACTTGTTGAAAACTTGTTCAACTTGGCTGACGTGTAAATGTACCTGAAAAATGACACCTGTTACTCTAAACAGTATGCAGCAGATTTTAAGATTTATACAGCCAGGTGAATTATTGTCCAACTTTCCACCTTTCAGTTATATCTATACTTCAAGTGTTGTACAACAAGCTAGAACTAATACAATTACAATATGTTTTGGGTGCCTGTGATAGTTCATTCATACCGCGAATCTTTGATTCATCAATCACTGGAAGATTTATTATTGGTGCCTCATCAAATAAAACAAAATGACTTTGAGACAAAATCATCAGCAAATTTGCTGATGATACTAAGCTGGGTAGCAGTGTGACATGTGATGAGGATGTTAGGAGAATTCAGGGTGACTTGGATAGGCTGGGTGAGTGGGCAGATACTTGGCAGATGGCGTTTAATGTGAATAAGTGTGAGGTTATCCACTTTGGGAGTAAGAACAGGAAGGCAGATTATTATCTGAACGGTGTAGAATTGGGTAAGGGAGAAATACAAAGAGATCTCGGAGTCCTTGTTCATCAGTCACTGAAGGTGAATGAGCAAGTGCAGCAGGCAGTGAAGAAGGCTAATGGAATGTTGGCCTTTATTACAAAGAGAATTGAGTACAAGAGCAAGGAAATCCTCTTGCATTTGTACAGAGCCCTGGTGAGACCACACCTGGAGTATTGTGTACAGTTTTGGTCTCCAGGGTTAAGGAAGGACATCCTGGCTGTAGAGGAAATGCAGCGTAGATTCACGAGGTTAATTCCTGGGATGTCTGGACTGTCTTACGCAGAGAGGTTAGAGAGACTGGGCTTGTACACGCTGGAATTAAGGAGATTGAGAGGGGATCTGATTGAAACATATAAGATTATTAAGGGATTGGACAAGATAGAGGCAGGAAATATGTTCCAGATGCTGGGAGAGTCCAGTACCAGAGGGCATGGTTTGAGAATAAGGGGTAGGTCATTTAGGACAGAGTTAAGGAAAAACTTCTCCCAGAGAGTTGTGGGGGTCTGGAATGCACTGCCTTGGAAGGTAGTGGAGGCCAATTCTCTGGATGCTTTCAAGAAGGAGCTAGATAGGTATCTTATGGATAGGGGAATCAAGGGATATGGGGACAAGGCAGGAACTGGGTATTGATAGTAATTGATCAGCCATGATCTCAAAATGGCGGTGCAGGCTCGAAGGGCCGAATGGTCTACTTCTGCACCTATTGTCTATTGTCTAAAAGCTGAGGCAACTGAAGCCCTCCGTTGTTCGGGGTCGATCATGGATGTCATGTGCCAGCTATCTAAATGATACACAAGCCTGGACAGCAAGCTGTTGCCAATGTAACAGGCTCCCTCCCCGCGCTCTATACAGCTGATGAATCCAGAGACCAACACAATTTGGCACAAGTGGTGTCACAAGAGTTGCCAGTCAGCGTCTCCTGAGGGATTGCACATTTTTGCTCATGGTTTACTCCCAAAGCCTTCCCCGTGAGTGGGTTTGAGATCAGAGTTTTGCTTCTCCTAATAAGCTGCCAACCATGACTGAAGAGTCCCACCTGCCCCAAGTGACTGGTTTTAAAGTGCCAGTAAACTGCCTTTGTCCCTTCTGTCAGTAGAAACTGTTCCACTGGACTAAGCCACACTTGAAAGCCAAGAGCTGAACTTGGTTGTCAGAGGCTATTTGAGACGCATGCCATTGGGAGCATTTAATAGTGGAAGCTTATCCCCACTACCACCCCCAGCCCCCCAGCTCTGACCACCTTAAGAAACCAAGTTGCTATCAACGCAGTGACTCAGGTGCAAGAGGAATAGAGACATTTAGGGAACTCTGGCAACAGAAAATGCAGACATCAATATTAATTAAACTTCTGAGAGGACAGAATTAGTGGAACTCAGAAGGTTCTAGGGCTGGAAGTACCCGGGGAGTGATTACAGAAAGCACAGACTTGGAATATAGTTTCAAAATTCCCACTCTCAGGTTGTTGCTTTTAACAATATAGGGCTTCTTGCAGAGTCAATGGCCTTCATTGATAATTAACATGATGGTTTACATTAAGCAGAAAAACAAATAATAGTTTAAAGATATTGGATAAATCATGTCAAGAGGACATGATTTAAGAGTTAGAGGGCAAAAGTTTAAGGGTAACACGAGGGGGAATGAGTGGAATGAGCTTCCAGTAGAAGTGGTAGAGGCAGGTTCGGTATTGTCATTTAAAATAAAATTGGATAGGTATATGGACAGGAAAGGAATGGAGGGTTATGGGCTGAGTGCGGGTCAGTGGGACTAGGTGAGTGTAAGTGTCAGCATGGACTAGAAGGGCCGAGATGGCCTGTTTCCGTGCTGTAATTGTTATATGGTTATATGCAATAATCAAGTCTAGGGATAACAAATACATGAACAAATTTTTTGAAGGGAAGCAAGGGAGTAGTCAGGCCATACTATAGAAGAAAGGACCTTTTTAAAAAAGAAAATTGTTGGTATGTTGTCCTCGTAATTGTCGTGAAGTATGACACTCAGGTTGCAGCTTCAGATATTGAGCGGGGAAGGTATGGAGCCAGAAATCAGGGAACATTGTGGTATGGAACGATGATCAAACTTTCATTTTGCAGTTGTTTGGAGGAGGAACTTTGAGCAAGTATTGGATGTTAGCCAGCTAATCTAACAATTAAGAGATAACAGAGACATCAAGAACAACAGTGGGATGCTGAAGAAAATAAAACATATATTAGGACAGAAAACAGATACAGCTCCAACTACAAATACCCAAAAGTAATCCTACAAATGTGGTCCCATTCAACCAGATAGCGGTAAGAAGTATTCACAGGAAGACAGAATTATCAGTGACTTATATGACATGAAATTTGTTGCTTTGCATCAGATTTGTGGCCCTGCTGGTAAAGAATGGCATCAAAACAGTAGAAGGATATGACATTGGATTGGAAGATGTTGAATCCTTGTGGACTGAGTTAAGAAACTGCAAGGGTAAAAGGACCCTGATGGCATTTATATACAGGCCTCCCAACAATAGCAGTAATATGGACCACAGATTACAACAGGCAATAGAAAAGGCCTGTCAAAAGGACAATGTTCTGATAAGTGATGGGAGATTTCAACATGCAGGTTAATTGGGAAAATCAGGGTAATGGATCTCAAGAGAGTGAGTTTGTTGAATGCCTATGAGATGGCTTTTTAGAGCAGTTTGTCATCAAGCTGACTGGAATGAACTGGAGGTGATTAGGGAGCTAAAGGTAAAAGAATCCTTAGGAGGCAGTGATCACAGTATGATTAAGTTCAACTTGAAATTTGATAGGGAGAAAGTAAAGTCTGACTTAGCAGTATTTCAGTGGAGTAAAGAACATTTCAGTGGTATGAGAGAGGAGTTGGCCAAAGTAAATTGGAAGGAGATGCTGGCAGAGATGACAGCAGAGCAGCAATGGCGTGAGTTTCTGGAAATAACAAGGAAGGTGCAGGATAGATGTATTCCAAAAACAAAGAAATACTCAGGTGGCAAAATAGTACAACCGTGGCTGACAAGGGAAGTCACAGCTAATATAAAAGCAAAAGAGAAGGCATACAGCAAAGCAAAAATTAGTGAGAAGACAGAGGATTGGAAAGATTTTAAAAACCTACATAGAGCAACTAGAAGAATCATTAGGAATGAAAAGATGATATATGAAAGCAAGCTAGTAAATGGATAGTAAAAGTGTCTTCAAGTGTGCAAAAAAAGGACAGATGATAGTGGATATAGGACCACTAGGAAAAGAAGCCAGAGAAATAACAGAAGCCAAGGAGATGGCAGATGAACTAAATGAGGATTTTGCATCAGTCTTCACTGTGAAGACACTAGCAGTGTGCCAGGTGTTGAAGGGTGTGAGGGAACAGAGGTGAGTGTAGATACTAATACAAGGTAGAAGGTGCTTAAAAAGTTTCGCTTTGCTTAAAAAGCTGAAAGACCTAAGGGTACACAAGTCACCTGGACAAGATGAACCGTACCCTTGGGTTCTGAAAGAGGTAATGGTAGAGATTGTGGAGGCATTAGTAATGATCTTTCAAAAATTATTGGCCCTGGCATGGTGCCAGAGGACTGGAAAATTCCAAATGTCACTCCACTCTTCCAGGAGGAAGGCAGCAGAAAGAAAATTATAGACCAGTTAGCTTGACCTTAGTGGTTGGGAAGATGTTGGAATCAATTGTTAAAGATGAAGTTATGGAGTACTTGGTGACACAGGACAAGATAGGACAAAGTCAATATGGTTTCCTTAAGGGAAAATCCTGCCTGACAAACCTGTTGGAATTCTTTGAGGAGATTACAACTAGGATATATAAAGGGGATGCATGTTGGATATTTGGACTTTCAGAAGGCTTTTGACAAGGTGCCACACATGAGACTGCTTACCAAGTTAAAAGCCTATGGTATTACAGGAAAATTATTGGTATGCTTATAGCATTGGCTGATTGGTAGGAGGTAACGAGTGGGAATAAAAGGATCCTTTTCTGGTTGGCTGCCAGTAATTAGTGGTGCTCCGCAGGGGTCGGTGTTACCACCATTTCTTTTTATGCTGTATATCAATGATTTAGATGATGGAATAGATGGCTTTGTTGCTGTTTGCAGATGATATGAAGATTAGTGTAGGTACTGTTGAGGAAACAAGTAGGCTACAGAATGACAGATTAGGAGAATGGGCAAGAGAGTGGCAAATGAAATACAATGTTGTAAAATGCATGGTCATGCACTTTAGTAGAAGAAATAAATGTGCAGATTATTTTCTAAATGGGGAGAAAATCCAAAAATCTGAAATGCAGATCACCCTAAAGGTTAACTTACAAGTAGAGTCGATGGTGAGGAAGGCTAATGCAATGTTAGCATTCATTTCAAGAGCTCTAGAATACAAGAGCAGGGAAGTGATGCTGAAGCTTTATAAGGCACTGGTGAGGCCCCACCTTCTGTATTGTTAACAGTGTTGGGCCCCTCATCTAAGAAAGTATGTGCTGGCATTGGAGAGAGTTCAGAGGAAATTCACAACGATAATTCCGGGAATGAAAGGGTTATTATACAAGGAACCTTGATATCTCTGGGTCTGTACTCAGTGGAATTCAGAAAGATGGGGGGTGGGGGGGGTGGAATCTCATTGAAACCTTTTGAATGTTAAAAGGCCTAGGCAGAGTAATGTGGAAAGGCTATTTCCTATGGTGTGGGAGTCTAGGACAAGAGGGCACAGTCCCACGATAGAGGGGCATCCAATTAAAACAGAGATGCAGAGAAATTTCTTTATCTAGAGGATTGAGAATTTGTGGAATTTATTAACACATGCAGTTGTGGAGGCCAGGTTGTTGGGTGTATTTAAGGAAGACTTTAATAGGTTCTTTATTGGACACAGCATCAAAGGTCACAGGGAGAAGGCCAGGGAGTGGGACTGAGGAGGGGAAAAAATGGATCAGCCATAATTGAATGGTGGAGTAGAATCGATGTGCCAAATGGCTTAATTCTGCTCCTATGTCTTGTGGTCTTATGGTCTAAAGTGGTTTCTTTGATATTGGCACATTATTAATAACCGCCAGTTCAATACCATGGTAAAGGGTAGAAATGAGGAGCCCTTTGGTACAAAATCTATGAAACTTTAGAGGGAAAAAAACAAATATGGAGGAAGGTTAATTGAAAGGCAACGGAAGAGCAGGAAAAAAGTCAGATAACAATGAACTTGCTGGGAATTGGGAATAAGGTTGGAGGAGCATAGTGGACAAAATGAATGGATGAAGAAAAGACAATAAAAACCTCAAAAGTTGTTATTATAAACAGCCAAAGTTAGTTTGAAGTGGACAATGTCAAATATTCAACCTTGAGAAAGCAATTTATTACCTGTGTCTGTACTGTTTTGATTTGGTGTCAAATCATTTTGATAAAGAGCCAAATACACTGGAAAACATTAATATTGAGTTAGAGCAGCTGAACTCAGGTTATAGTGAGGGCAAATGAATTAAATTTACTGTCGTTTGGTAGGATCATAATAACAATGCTATAAAGACAATTTGTGTACCATTCTGATTAGAGTTTGAGGCTGGAACAGGAGAATAAACTCAAAACACAGTTTTCTATGTAAAATGCCACTTAGCATCAGCAGTTTACTAAAACAATTTTGGAAGTATCAAAGGTGTTACCCAGTATCACATGAGGAAAACTTCAATGGATAAGAAAAAGGTACAAGAAGGAAACCTGCATGGGACTTGGGAATCAAAGCAATAACTAGTTGTCTTTAAGTTACTTAGATGCACAATTTGCTTCCTTACTCCAAAGTCAAACAAGTGCATGCCAAAGACTACAATAAACTAAGTCACAATGTTTTCTTTTTATGAGTACAAGAAGTCAATTAGAAAAAAAAGTAAAATCACAACAGTCCTAATCCCATTAAGAAACTCAACCCATTTCCAAACATACCCCTTTCACTGTGATAATTATTACAGGAATTTATCCTTATTCATACAGCTACACCACAATAAGACAATGAAGAGCAATATGCAGAGGGGCTTTCTAATCCGAGCTACTGTAATTGCCATTTACTTTCTTTACAATACAAATAACTATTTTACAATAAGGCTTTGACAAAAGGGTTAATTTATTTATAATTTTAACTGCAGTATTCAAGGAGCATAAAAGATTGAAGCAAACAAATTTAAAGGAATCAAAACCTACATTGCAGTGCTTTGAATTAGATCATGTTGCACATTAAATTGTATGATGTGCTTTGAATCAAATCATGCTGTGCAAAATGATATTCTATCAATTACATTTTTGAGTATTAAACAAATGCTGAACTGCATTGCACTAAATTACAGTCCATCTATTTGTTACATCATGCCAAGTAAATTTGCACTGAATTTTAAGAGATTATGTTGTGAACTTTATATTCCGATTTATTAATTACTCTGCAATGGCACAAAGTGCTTTCACACAACAGTTTAAACTGATGCCAAATTGTACAGTTACTCGTGACATTCTCTACTATAATTATGCAAAAACAATAATTCTGTCGCACTGTGTGATGCACTAAACTACATTAGTCCCAGCGTGCGACTGCCCTATATAACAATGCAATGTTTTGTGCTTCGCTGTATTTGTATGTGCTGAACAACGTTTATATTCCACACAGAGAACGTGTTGTACTCCCTCGGTTTGCATTAAAGCAGACTGTGTTTTGGTTACTCTCGGATCATTCCAGAACACTGCTGCACTAAGCGCTGATTATCCACTACATTCAGAGCGCCTGGCCGGGCACTGTGCTGGGCAGACAGGATGTTGTCCCCTCCCCCACACGTGACAGCCGCCAGCCACACTGCGCATGGGCAGAGTCAAGTGCCCGGGCCGCTCCGCTTTCGTGAAATCTTCCCTGAGCAGCCTCGCACGCGACAGAGGGAGGGAAGAGTTGGAGTGTGGAGTGCGATGGGGTAGGGACGGCCATGAGGAGGAGTGGCGGCCGACGGGGAGGGGGTGGCGGCGTGGAGCAGCAGCGCGGGCCAGTTAACGGAAAGTTTGCGCGTGGCGGCGCCATGACTTGATTTCGGAAGTCTGAACTTGAATATTCAATGGGTGGATGACCTACCAGCAGCCGGCGGGCAGGCCACACTCAACTGCCAACTTTAGCCACTTTTACCGACCCTCCTGTCCACCACCGCAACCCGAGAAAGGCGCGGGTTGAAAAAAAAACTTCTAAATTCAGTTGAATTCATGGTAAAATCAGCTGCGCGTACCTTGAAGCCCTGCAAAAATCAGAAGAATATCAATTCAGCAGAATTCTGCTCTCCGAGCCAGACAATAAAATCAACCACGTCCAATCACACCTGCTCTCATGATCATGACGTACATAGCAACATCAGCCAATGGCAGCCCGCCCTGCGCTGAACCTACCAAATGACTCGAGCGCCGAGTGCGCATGTGCGGTCGGAAATAATCTCCCTCGCCCCGGGCGTTCTTACTCCACGGTGTCGGGGCCCGGGCAGGCTCCAGTTTCTGAAACAGAGAAACATTAGACTAGATTCCATTAATCGAGGCTGCAGAGTGTGCATAAATCATGAGGTAACGATTAAAGAGATTGGTGGCATGTATCATGGCCCTTTATGTTTTTTCCCTGATTAACACCATCGGTGCTTTTATATTATAATACAACCTATTGATGCTAAGGCAATACTTTTAAGCATATCAATTGAAATCAAGATTGAGTGTTTTTGTTTCTAAATCAATTTATCAACACAGCCTGAAGAAAGTTTTGGACTTCTTGAGTGCTGTAATCATCGGACTTACTAAGAGTTCTAGGATATCTCTGAAAACATGGAGGTATTTAAACATATTAATTTAAAAGATGTTTTATCTTTGGTAAAAGTTAATTTCTCATTTGTAACATCTTAAGTATAGTTACAATTGAAGACAAATTGATGCATATAGGGCAATATGTTCAGAAGAAATTTCCAAGGGAAGGCTGAAGAAAGAACAAAATTGCAAGTTTTATGAAGTAAATTATTGAATCTCACTTTAATAGAAATTAGTAATTGTGGAGCATTTGGTTCTTGAAGCCTGGGCTGTTGTTCAATGTGATCATAGTTAATTCTCTATGTTAACACTATATTCATACCATGCATCTTGATTTTTTTTGTGTCTTTAGAAATGTATCCATCTCCTTAAATAAATTCATTTGCTTGGCCAAGAATACTGTGGGTTCAACATCCTTGAGTGAACATATTTTTCCTTGTCCAAATTCTGACTTTGCAGCCAGGAGAAACAACACCCAATCTTGCAATGGACCACGTACCTTTTTAATAGCTTGCTGTACTTGTGTTTGCTTTCAGTGACTGATTTACAAGGTATCTGGGTTCTTTTGTACATCAACAAAAGTTTGGGAAACTATCACCTTTAAAATATGTGGACTTCACATTATCCATGTTATACTGTATCTGTTCACTCACTCAGCTTGTCCAAATTGTTTTGAAGCTCTCTTCACAACTGCATCAAGTTCTATAGTCAGCAAACTGAGAAATAGGAATTTTTGATTTGCTCATCAAAATCATTGTATACTGTGAACAGCAGAGCTCAAGCACTCATCTGTGATACCCAATAATTACCACTTGCCATACAAAAATAAAGACCTGTTTATCTTTACTCATTGTTTCTTGTCTATCAGCCAGACCAGATATTTGCTTATGTGTAAAACTAAAACCTCACTCGACCACTGCAAATCTGAATCCAACCTTGGTCTCGATGAAGAGTCTTGGCCCAAAATGTTGACTGTTAATTCCCCTCCATAGATGGTGCTTAACCTGTTGAGTTCCTCCAGGATTTCATGTGTGTTGCTTACAATTTCCTGCATCTGCAGAATCTTTTGTGAATAAAGACAGAATTTTTTTACGTAAAAACAGAATGCTGTCTAACATACGGAGTAACCCAGCATTTTCTTATTTTTTGTAATTTTAAATTCCCAGTGTGTGTAGTTTTCTGATTTTTCAGTTTCTTTTAATACCTGACTCAAATGCAGTACACACAGTTCATTAATCCGGCCTGGTAACCATGTTTCGAGGAAGTGGATTCGGTAAATGGGACAGAAGACACATTGCAAGTAAGCATGTTAACTCTTTAACACTATGTCAAACGAGTACCTGTCTAAGGCCCATAAGTTACAAAATCTACACCACCAGACATTCAGTAATACTACTTGTAATTCAACAGGTACTTTGTTAAGACACCAAGTTACACAACTACAACACCAAACATTCAACAAACAGGTACTTAATGAAGTGTGCACATGGGCCCTCTTATCTGCAGCACTTTTTCCCAATGGTTTTTCAGCTCTGATTGTGATCGGTCTGATGGGAGCCCCTAGCTAAAAAGAGAGAGAGTGTCCCCCACACACACTTTTATTATACCTCTGGGGGTGGCCAAAACCAGAAGCTGGTGCCATGGCAGGAGAGCCAGCCAATGGTAGAAAGCCACCACATCCTTTTGATTGGAGCAGTCAGTGACCGAGAAGGTGGAAGCAACTTTTGACTGGCAGGTAAGTTAACCCTTTATGTTACACCATCATCTTAAATGAATTAGTGCATTTATTTACAAGAAGCAAACCTAGCCCAAATACTTAATAAAAGTGTTACAGAATGGAAGGAGACCATTGAGCCTGTTGAATCTATATCACGTCTGGAAAAACCCAAATTCTGTCCCACTCACTAGGCTTTTACATTGTCCTGCAGATTTTTCCCTTTCAGATATTTATCTAGCTCTCTTTACAATGTTTCAGTTGAGTCTTTCATTGCTATGGCTGGCAGTGCATTTACAGACCTTAGCCATTTACAATTTTTAGCTTAAGTCCAAATGGCTTTTTTTTGCCAATTACCAGGGTGCACAGAGTAGAGAAGGGTCCTGTGACCTACCACATCCAAACCAAAGCTCTTGCCCATTTCCATTAATCCCATTTGTCTTCATAAGAAATGTATCGTGTGAGTGCCAATTTAAATGTTGTGTCTAAATGCCTCTTAAAAGTTATATCTGATTCCATCATTTCCTCTGACAACATGTTACAGACATTACCCACCCTCTTTCTGCGCAATAATAAAGGTACCACTCTGTATGAAGTAGGTAACTGCACCAGAATTCATGATTAGATGCCAGTGCTATTAATGTGTCTTTAGTGCTAAGAAAAATTAGTTGAAATGCCTCAAGAGACAGGAACAATATGATGGGTGCATCCGAAGCTGTGGGAATCCATGCAGTCATTCCAAACTTGTTCATTTCTCCATAACTCAGCCATTTGGCTACTTCTGCTGCACTCAGGAGACATC
Source organism: Hemitrygon akajei (assembly GCF_048418815.1). NCBI lineage: Eukaryota > Metazoa > Chordata > Chondrichthyes > Myliobatiformes > Dasyatidae > Hemitrygon > Hemitrygon akajei. The sequence continues at coordinate 87,364,363 of NC_133133.1, forward strand.
TTACAAAAGTCTATTGCTTTCAGGCTTTAATGCATCTACTCTTTTTAGAGAGAGAATTATGGATATCTGTACTCCATTTGATCTCTCATCATGAATCTATCTCTGGTTTCGTCAGTAATTTGTTATTTGTACATTTGAGTCGCCTCTCAAGCTTTTAATACATTTTGTTTGTTATTAGAAACTTTCTTTCTATTTACTCTTGTATATCTACGCAATTTTAATTACCTTCATCTCATACTCTTAAAGGCTTATTTGTTCCAAAAAGAATGGCCAAAGTTTCTCCACACTAGGCATGTAACTAAAAATCCTCTCCCTGGAATCATTTTGGTGTATCTTTTTATATCCTCTTTAAACCTTTACATCTTGTCAAAAAGTGCTTTGCTCAGAAATGGGTGCTCCAGTTGTGGTTGAACCGGTGTTTTATGAAGATTCATCATTGCTTCCTTCCTTGTATATGCAATGTAATGCTTTCTGAAGTCTAGGATCATATACAGTGGCATGCAAAAGTTAGGGCACCCCTGGTCAAAAGTTCTGTTACTGTGAATAGTTAAGTGAGTAGAAGATGAATTGATTCCCAAAAGTCATAAAGTTAAAGATGAAACATTCTTTTCAACATTTTCAGCAAGATTAGTGTATTATTTTTGTTTTGTACAATTTTAGAGTGGGGAAAAAAGGAAAGGAGCACCGTGCAAAAGTTTGGACATCCCAAGAGATTTGAGCTCTCATAACTTTCACCAAGGTCTCAGACCTTAATTAGCTTGTTAGGGCTATGGCTTGTTTACAGTCATCGTTAGGAAAGGCCAGGTGATGAAAATTTCAAAGCTTTATAAATACCCTGACTCCTCAAACCTTGTCCCAACAATCAGCAGCCATGGGCTCCTCTAAGCAGCTGCCTAGCACTCTGAAAATTAAAATAAATGATGCCCACAAAGCAGGAGAAGGCTATAAGAGGATAGCATAGCGTTCTCAGGTAGCCATTTCCTCAGGTCATAATGTAATTAAGAAATGGCAGTTAACAGGAATGGTGGAGGTCAAGTTGTGGTCTGGAAGACCAAGAAGACTTTGCAAGAGAACTACTCATAGGATTGCTAGAAAGGCAAATCAAGACCTCTGTTTAACTACAAAAGACCTTCAGGAAGATTTAGCAAACTCTGGAGTGGTGGTGCACTGTTCTACTGTGCAGTGACACCTACACAAATATGACCTTCATGGAAGAGTCATCAGAAGAAAACCTCTCCTGCGTCCTCATCACAAAATTCAGCATCAAAAGTTTGCAAAGGAACATCTAAACAAGCTTGATGCATTTTGGAAATAAGTCCTGTGGACTGATGAAGTTAAAATAGAACTTATTGACCGCAATGAGCAAAGGTATATTTGGAGAAAAAAGGGTGCAGAATTTCATGAAAAGAACACCTCTCCAACTGTTAAGCACGGGGGTGGATTGATCATGCTTTGGGCTTGTGTTGCAGACAGTGACACAGAACATTTCACTGGTAGAGGAAAGAATGAATTCAATTAAATACCAGCAAATTCTGGAAGCAAACATCACACCATCTGTAAAAAAAGCTGGAGATGAAAAAAGGGTGGCTTCTACAACAGATTAGTGATCCTAAACACACCTCAAAATCCACAATGGAATATTGGTACCTCAAGAGGCGCAAACTGAAAGTTCTGCCATGGCCCTCACAGTCTCGTGACTTAAACATCATCGAAAATCTGGATAGACCTCAAAAGAGCAGTGCATGCAAGACGGCCCAAGAATCTCACAGAACGAGAAGCCTTTTGCAAGGAAGAATGGGCGCAAATCCCCCAAACAAGAATTTAAAGGCTCTTAGTTGGCTACAGAAAGCATTTACAAGCTGTGATACTTGCCAAAGGGGGTATTACTAAGTACTGGCCATGCAGGGTGGCCAAACTTTTGTTTTGGACCTTTTCCCTTTTTTGTTATTTTGAAACTGTAAAAGATGGAAATAAAAAAAGTGATCTTGCTTAAAATATTAAAGGAATGTGTCATTTTTAACTTTATGCCTTTTGGAAATCAGGTCATCTTTTACTCGCTTAGCTATTTACAGTAATAGAAATTTTGACCGGGGTGCCCAAACATTCGCATGCCACTATATATATGCTTTCTAATTGTTGCCTCTACCTGCCCTGAAAGTTTTGATAATTTGTGGACAAATACCTGTAGTTCTGTGGTATTTTAGTCTTTTTAGATTGTCTCTTTTCATTCTTCATTCATACTAAAACTTCACATTATTTAGTTCATCTGCCATCTATCAGTCAATTCTACCTAACTTTGTATTGAAGTTTACTTGAAATCTATTCTATACTTCTTCACAGTCTCTACTACCCTCTCCCAATTTTGTGTAATCTTCAGATTTGGGAACTGCCCTGTACACCCAAGTTCAGGTAATTAAAATATTCTATAGAGTCATACAGCATAGAAATGGGCCTCTCCACCCACAATGTCTGAGCTGGCAATCAAGTACCAACTTTTACTTAACCTGTAGTCTTCTGTGTGATAGCTTTTCAATGCTCAACTAAGTGCTACTTTAAATGTTGTGAGAATGCCCATCTTCTCTCCCATTCCCCCTGGTAATGCATTCCAAATTTCAGCCATCGTCGTTTCTCACTCTCTCTCAGGTCCTATACCACCAGGTTCAGGAACTGTTACTACCATCCAATCCTGAACCAGTGTGGAAACTTCACTCACTTCAACACTGAACTGATTCCACAACCTATGGATTCAATTTCAAAGACAACTACAACTCATATTCTTAGTATTATTTATTGATTTTTTATTATAGTAATTTTTTTGCATTTGTGCAGATCTTTTCCACATTGGTTGTTTGTCAGTCTGTGCAGTGTTTCATTGATTCTATTGAATTTCTCTGCTCTACTGTGAATGCCTACAAGAAAATAAATCTCATGTACTTTGTTGATGAATTTATTTTGAACTTTGAACCAAAATCTCTTTATCTTTCAGTAATTCATTATATCCAACCATTCAATGTGTTTATCCTCACCATATTAATCCTCACAAAATGCACCACTTCTCATAATTTTCAGAATTAAATTCCATCTGCCATTGCTCTGCCCATTTAATAAAAGTTTATCAATACACAAGAGGCTATAGATGCTGTAATAAGAGAAAATCAAAGCGCTGGAGGAACTCAAAGTCAGGCAACATGGACAAGGGTGATCAATATTTGGGGTCAACAGCCAGAATCAGAAGTGAGAGGCAAGGTGCAAGATAGGCAGTATGAAGAGATTAGGATGGGGTAGAGATGATGGTGGTGAGACGGGCTGATAGGTGGTACGTGGAACTAAGTGAGGAGGGAGATAATTGGGCAAATAAAGCTGGTTGAGGAAGGGTTGGAGTTAAGACATGGTGGCTGATGGATGATAGGTAGAAACGGATAAGGGAAGAGAAAGGGAGCAGGTGAAGTCAAGTCAGGAATGGAGTGTGGAGTTAGGGGCAGGAACATGATGGTGATAACTGGAAGCTGCAAATGCTGAAATCTGATAAGTAAGGAAGATGATGCGGAACCAGACTAGGGCAGAATGATATGCAGGTGCAACCAGTTGGGAAAGAATAAGAAACCTATAGGTTAAGTGTTTAGGTGATAGGCAGATGGCACTGTAGTGGAGGGGAAGGAAACTGAGTGACGGGGGAGTGGGGCTGGGAGAATCTAGGTGAATCAAAAGGAGCAAGAAAAGAGCAGAAGGACTTCAGGTATTTGAAATTGAAAAATTCTATGTTTATACAATAAGGCTGTAGATGACCAGACATGAGATGCTGTTCGAAGATATACATCCAGCTCCTTCGATTTCATCTACAGCATTTAATGGTCTCGATGTGGATTTTTCTGTATCTGCAAGACCAAATGTAGACTAAGCGACTGTTTTATGGATCGTGTGCTGTGTTCACAATGGACTATTTGAGTTCCCATTTGTATGCCATTTCAACTTTACTCCCCTTTCCCACACCGACCTGTCTATTCTTAGTTTTCTCCACAGCAAGAATGGGCTAGATGCAAAGTAGAAGAACGACAGCTCATCATAATCAACTGAGTTACATAATTGCTTTGTACTGCTGAGGATCTTCACTAACAAGCTGTACTGAAAAAGGATCTCTCCAGGCATGGTTTATTCTGGAGCACTTTGCAATATACTATAGCAGAGATGTTACTGAACCCTCTTGCCTTTGTTATGTATTCAACCATGTTTTTTTTTTCACATGGGGTGAATCAGATTTTCTGTCAACTAGATTCTATGACAGTGAAAGCCTCAGAAGGAGCATACATGTCCAAATCAGGCTGAAGTTTGTTGCAGATGCTTCAGCTTTTTGCACACAATTGGTCTCCACTGTTGGAATGGGTTTGGAAACTTCTCTTTGTGTTAGTTACTTAATTGTCCACGATGCCTTCATGTTGACCAAAGTCTGAGGCTGTACTCTGATCTGATTTGCTGGTTGTGAGATTCTGCTGTTTTTACTCTCAGTACGCTTGTGGACCTTGTTGTAATTTGGCCATCTTTGCACTTCATTTCTTTGCACACATGGTACTATCCTTCTACATTCCTAGCTGAAACAGAGGTGATCGACTGGCCTGATGGTAACAGCAGAGTAAGGGACGTGTGGCCAGGCAGTGAGGTTACTGGTTGTGGTATAGCATTTCTGTCAAAAATAGTTCAAGCTATTGGATCTGTTCTGGTTCAGTCCCATTTAGCATGATGGTACCAAGAAATGATATATATTTTTACTACTAAATTATATAATTAACTGGATTTAAATTTCTAAGTTGAAATTTGAACTTGAGTATCCAGATCATTTGTTTTGTATTATTAGATACTTAGTCCAATGATTAAACCATGTACAGTAGTTCCTACTCTCCAATATTTAAAACCATATTTATTGAACTGTAATACAGTAATGATTTCTCTCGCAACTACTTTATACATTATGTATATGTGTTGTATGTACTGTTTGTGCACCCTTGTCCGGAAGAATGGTTTTTTTTGGTGGTATACATGTGCACAGTTGAATGACAATAAACTGAACTTGTACTTGTACCTGCTGAATATTTCCAGCATTTTCATTTTGCATCTCAGACAGTTCCAGGATCAATCACTTGAATTTCATACTATAAGATGAAGAGCATTGCTCAAGAATTTTAAGCCTTGAATTAAACCTTGGACTACCAGTCGCATACTTCCAATTAGTATGAATTACAGGTGTCAGCTTGGCATATGCATACCAATTCTGCCATTGAATCAGATGCTAAAACTTGTGTTCTGCCCCATGACTTGAGAAAATAATCATGGCTAATATTTCAAAGTAACACTGAGATACTATTTTCAGGTCAGTAATTCATGAGAATTGGGAAATGTTAGAAAGGTGACATGTTTTAGATAGATATTGAAACACAGAAAAGATGATTTTAAAAAAGCATGTGATTGTGTCGAAGATAGAAGTGATTAAGTTACAAACAGGATAATGGTTCCAAGCAAGGAGTTCCCTCCAGTGTTCGCTCAATGGAAGAACGTGCTGGAATAGACCAAGACTACAATCATGCCACTCGGATTTGGGCAATATATATATAGTTTTTTCTTTTACTTTGTTACTGTATGCTTTTCTAAAAGTGTAACCATATGTGCAATGTGTTGTTGGGAATGTGTGTTGCACTTTGGCTTCGGAGGAGTGCTGTTTCATTTGGCTGAATGATAACTCAACTGGAATGTGAAAGTGGAATGTTAGTAGCACAAGAACAGTAATGCTTTTGATCTCTCTGCTTGCCACTTTTTTCAGGAAAACAGCAATTAGTTCACACTACTTAAAACTTGTAGCCAGCTAGTGGTATAGAGCTTCAGTGCCAGACTTAGAGGCCAGTGGTCCTGGGTTCGAGTCTGGCCAGCTTCTTGCATGCCATCCATGCTGGGTTGAGCATTGAGCTAAGAACTTGGCATCTTAAAAAATAGACAAATGCTAAGGAACCGACAAAAAAAGGCTGCCTGATGCGCCACAAGGTGTGAAAAGAAGCAACATGTAATTTGTATACTGCACTAAATAAAAACCATACTTGCATTTATATGTGCAACAGAAATCATAAAGCATTTTTGAAATTAGAAACATAGAAAACCTACAGCACAATACAGTCCCTTTGGCCCTTACCTTTGAACTACCTAGGCTTGCCCATAGCCCTCCATTTTTCTGAGGTCCATGTACTCATCCAAGTGTCTCTTAAATGATCCTATGGTTTCCACCTCCACCACTGTCACCAGCAGCCCATTCCACTCACTCACCACTCTGAGTAAAAAGACTTACCCCTGACATCTCCTCTGTACCTACTGCCAAGCACTTTAAAACTATGCCCTCTCGTGCTAGCCATTTCAGCCCTGGGGAAAAGTCTCTGACTATCCATACAATCAATGCTCTCATTATTTTGTACACCTCTATATGGAAAATATAACAGCCAGTTTACACAAAGCAAGATCCTGTAAACAATAATATGACAGATGAACAAGAGAAAATCTGTAGATGCTGGAAGTCCAAGCAACATATGCAAAATGCTGGAGAAACCAGGCAGCAACTATGGAAAAGAGTGCAGTCGACGTTTTGAGCTGACACCCTCTGGCAGGACTGGAGAAAAAAAGATGAGTAGATTTAAAAGGTGGAGGAGGGAGAAACACAGGGTGATGGGTGAAACCGGGAGGGGGAGGGATGAAGTAAAGAGCTGGAAAGTTGATTGGTGAAAGGTCTGGAGAAGGGGTAGTCTGAAAGGAGAGGTCAGAAGGCTATGGAAGAAAGAAAAGAGGGGGAGGAGTAACAGAAGGAGGCATTGGGCAGGCAAAGAAATAAGTTGAGAGAGGGAAAAGAGGATGGGGAATGGAGAAGATGGGTGAGGGGGCATTACCAGAAGTTCAAGAAATCGATGTTCATGCCATCAGTTTGGAGGCTACCCAGACAGAATATAAGGTGGTGTTTCTCCAACCTGAATGTGGCCTCATCGTGACATATTGGAATGGAAATGGGAAGTGGAATTAAAATTGGTGGCCACTGGGACATCCCGCTTCTTCTGGCGGGCGGAGCATAGATGCTCGGTGAAACAACCTCCCAATCTACATCGGGTCTGACCGATATACAGGAGGCCACACCAGGAGCAGTATATGACACCAACAGACTCGCAGGTGAAGTGTCACCTTACCTGGAAGGATTGTTTGGGGCGCTGAATGGTAGTGAGGGAGGAGGTGTAGGGGCAGGTGTAGCACTTGTTCTGCTTGCAAGGAAAAGTGCCAGGAGGTAGATTTGTGGGGAGGGGCGAGTGGACAAGGGAGTCATGTGGGGAGCAATATGAGCAGATCTGATTTGAAAATACTGCAATGAAGAAATGTTGGCTAGAACAATATACTGGAAAGAAGAACAGTTTGATCAGATCCTCTTCATCGACTACAACTTGGAATTCAATACCATCATCCCCTCCAAACTAAAATAAACTCCTAGATCTTGGCCTCAATACATTCTTGTGCAATTGGATCCTTGATTTTGTCCCTTGCAGACCCCAGTCAGTTTGAATTGCCAACAACATCTCCATGATCTCCATCAGTACAGGTACACCACAAAGCTGTGTGGAGCTCCCTGCTCTACCTACCTGCTTTACACTTATGACTGTGTGCCTAAGCACAGTTCCAATGATGAGTCAGCTTACAGAGAGGAGGTGCAGCGGCTAACGGACTGGTGCAGAGCCAACAACCTGTCTCTTAACGTGAACAAAACAAAAGAGATGGTTGTTGACTTCAGGAGGGCACGGAGCGACCACTCCCTGCTGAACATCGACGGCTCCTCAGTGGAGATCGTAAAGAGCACCAAATTTCTTGGTGTTCACCTGATGGAGAATCTCACCTGGTCCCTCAACACCAGCTCCATAGCAAAGAAAGCCCAGCAGCATCTCTACTTTTTGCAAAGGCTGAGGAAAGTCCATCTCCCACCCCCCATCCTCATCACATTCTACAGGGGTTGTAGTGAGAGCATCCTGAGCAGCTGCATCACTGCCTGGTTCGGAAATTGCACCATCTTGGATCGTGAGACCCTGCAGCGGATAGTGAGGTCAGCTGAGAAGATCAACGGGGTCTCTCTTCCCGCCATCATGGACATTTACACTACACGCTGCATCCGCAAAGGAAACAGCATTATGAAGGACCCCATGCACCCCTCATACAATCTCTTCTCCCTCCTGCCATCTGGGAAAAGGCTCTGAAGCATTCGGGCTTTCACGACCAGACTGTGTAACAGTTTCTTCCCCCAAGCTACCAGACTCCTCAATACCCGAAGCCTGGACTGACACCTTGCCCTACTGTCCTGTTTATTATTTATTGTAATGCCTGCACTGTTTTTGTGCACTTTATGCAGTCCTGTGCAGGTCTGTAGTCTAGTATAGCTTTCTCTGCTTTTTTTTATTACGTAATTCAGTCTAGTTTTTTGTACTGTGTCATGTAAACCATGGTCCTGAAAAACGGTGTCTCATTTTTACTATGCATTGTACCAGCAGTTATGGTCGAAATGACAATAAAAGTTGACTTGATATTCAGGTTTGCTGATGACACCACTGTTGGAAGCAAAACCAAAGAGCTGATTAGTGGCTTCAGGAGAAGGAAACTGGAGGTCCATGAGCCAGTTCTCATCAGAGGATCAGAGGTGGACAGGGTCAGCAAATTTATATTCCTCAGTGTTAATATTTCAGAGGACCTGTCCTGGACCTAGCACAGAAGTGCAATTACAAAGAAAGCACAGCAGCACCTCTACTTCCTTAGGAGTTTGTGAAGATTTGACATGACATCTAAAACTTAGACCAATTTTCATAGATATGTGGTGGAGAGTATATTGACTGGCTGTTTCAGAATCAGGTTTATTATCACCGGCATGTGTTGTGAAATTTGTTAACTTAGCAGCAACAGTTCAATGCAATAAATAATATAGAAGAATAAAAGTAAAACTAAATAAGTGTATCAATTACATTATGTGTATATTGAATAGATTAAACATTGTGCAAAAACCAGAAATAATATACAATAGTGAGGTAATTTTCATGGGTTCAATGTCCATTTAGGAATCAGATGGCAAAGGGGAAGAAGCTGTTTCTGAATCACTGAGTACGTGCCTTCAGGCTTCTGTATCTTCTACCTGATACTAGCAATGAGAAAAGGGCATATTCTGGGTGCTGGTGGCCCTTAATAATGGATGATGCCTTTCTGAGACACCACTCTTTCAAAGTGTCCGCATTCTTCGTAGGCTAGCACCCAAGATGGAGCTAGCTCAATTTACAACACTCTGCAGCTTCTTTCGGTCCTGTGCTGTAGCCTCCTCCATACCAGACAGTGATGCAGCCTGTCAGAATGCTCTCCACAGTACATCTATAGAAGTTTATGAGTGTATTTGTTGACATGCCAAATCTCTTTAAACTCCCAATGAAGTATAGTCGCTGTCTTGCCTTCTTTATGGCTGCATCAATATGTTGGGACCAAGTTAGGTCCTTAGAGATCTTGACAATCAGGAACTCACTTTCTCCACTTCTGATCCCTCGATGAGGATTGGTATGTGTTCCTTTGTCCGATGTTGCCCCAACCTTGTCACAGCTTGGTATGGAAACACCAATGCCCTTGAATGGAAAATCCTACAAAAGGTAGTGGATATGGCCCAATTCCTCATGAGATATTTCTCCCCACCATTGAGCACATCTATATGAATTGCTATTGTAGGAAAGCAGCATCCATCATCAGGGACTCCCATCACCAAGGCCATGCTGTCTTCTCGCTGCTGCCATCAGGAAGAATGTACAAGAGCCTCAGGACTCACTCCACTAGGTTCAGGAGCAGTTACTATCCCTCAACCATAAGAATCTTGATCCAAAGGAGATAGCTTAATTCAGTTTCTTTTGCCTCATTATTGAAATGTTTCCACAACCAATGGACTCACTTTCAAGGACTCTTCATCTCATGTTCTCTATTTGTTTGTTATTTATTTATTGTTATTATTTCTTTCTTTTTGTATATGCATAGTTTGTTGTCTTTTGCACACTGGTTGAATGCTCAAGTTGGTGCAGTCTTTCAATGATTCTGTTATGGTTATTAATCTTTGGATTTATTAAGTATGCCTGCAAGGAAATAAATATTAGGTTTGTGTATGGCGATATATATGTGTAGATTTTTGCAAATAAAACAATGTGAGGCACTTTATCTTTAAGGAAAACCATAACAACTCATTTATTTTACCTCAGAACTTCATGGAATGCATCATTGTGTAAGACCAGCCTCTTGAAGTGAACCTCAACTTAATGTCAGTGGTTGTGAATTGTGTACATTACCCTACACAGGCCCCTTCAGAATTCAGTAAAACTGGCACTGTGAGCCTGTCCGCAGCTCAGACTGGTTAGGGTCCTGTGTTCCATGAGTGGAGAAACAGCAGCTGCCTCTGGCTCATCAACAGGTGTGTTGACATGTCATGTTGTGATGCTAGGGACACAGTAGTGGAATCCTCCAAATCTTGGCCTGGTGAAGTTGATTGACCGAAATACATTTGGGTTTTCCCCACTTATCTATGATGAAAGTCTTCTCTCTCCGTTCTAGAACAGGTCATCGTGTGGGACTGAAGGGGATGTTGGTGAGCATCATGGTGGACAAAAACAAATGAGGCAGAATGTAGGTCAACAGGAACACAAGAGTGCTGTATGCCATGATGGGAGGTAGGAATAGGTGCAAAGGAATGAAGATGAAGAGTCCTTGAAAGTGAGTCCATAGGTTGCTGCAACATTTCAATGATGGACAAGTGAACTTGAATGAAGTTATCCCCTTTGGTTCATAAGCCTGATGGTTGAGGGGTAATATCTGTTCTTGAACCTGGTGGTGAGAGCCCTGAGGCTCTTGTACCTTCTTCCTGATGGTTGCAACTAGAAGAGTGTATGTTCTGGGTGGTGGGGTTCCCTAATGACAGATGCTGCTTTCCTGCAACAACAATTCATGTAGATGTGTTCAGTAATGGGGAGGGCTTTACCAGTGATTGACTGGGCCATTTCCGCTACTTTTTGTACGATATTCTGTTCAAAGGCATTGGCATTTCCATACCAGGCTGTGATGCAGCCAGTCAATACATTCTCCACTACACATATAGAAAAATTTGTCAAAGTTTTAGATGTCATGCTGAATCATCATGAACTCTTAAGGAAGTAGAGGCACTGCTACGCTTCTTTCATAATTGCACTTAGGATCTGGGCCCAGGATAGGTCCTCCAAAATAATAACACCAAGAAACTTAAAGTTGCTGACTCTCTCCACCTCTGATCCTCTGATGAGGACTGGCTCATGGACTTCTGGCTTTCTTCTTTAGAAGTCAATAATCAGCTCCTTGATGTTGTTGACACCTCTCAGCCAGTCTTCCAATCTCCCTCCTATATGCTGATTCAGCACCATTGTTGATTCGGTCATTAACAGTGGTGTCATTGGCATTCTTGAAATGGCATTAGAGTTGTGCTTAGGCACAAGGTCATAAGTGTAGAGCAAGTAGGGCAGCGTTGTGGTGCACCTGTGCTGGTGGACATCATCGAAGAGATGTTGTTGCCAATCCAAAATGACTGGGGTCTACAGGTGTGGAAATTGAGGATCCAATTGCACAAGAAAGTATTTATGTCAAGGTCTTGAAGCTTGTTGATTAGTTTTGAGGGGATAATGATATTGAATGCTGAGCTGTAGTCAATAAAGAGCATCCTGATACATACATCTGGGTTGAGTGATAAGCCAATGAGATGGCATCCATTGTGGGTGTGTTGCTCTGGTAGGCAAATTGGAGTGGATCCAAGTAGCTTCTCAGGCAGGAGTTGATATTTTCCATCAGTGTGGATGTAAGTGCTACTGGACAATAGTCATTGAGGTAGGTCACCATGTTCTTCTTAGGCACCGGTATAATTAGGCACCAGCAGAACACACTACACTAACATTGAATCAGAAGCTTGCCAATTTCCTCCTTGCATATCGCAATGTAGCACACTCCACAACTCACCAGCTATGCTGTTCCTGGGTCAGCCCTTGTGCTCACGCTTGGATCTCCTCAAACTCAATCTCAGAAAGGGTATGCAGGGCAAACAGCTGTGACAAATTGAGTGCTCCTCAAACAAGGAGGTTCGATATTTCACTCCTGGACAAGGAGTCCTGGTGAGGGGCTATAGAGGTGATCAAAAGTGGTGTTATGTTGAATCAGGTTCGTGGGTCTAGCAAGTGATTGAAAACACTGACTGCGAATAGATATATTAATCATTTGTTTACAAACAGTAAAAATTCGACCAAACATTCATGTTCCCCAAGATACAGAAACTACAAAGCTGAATATTTAACAAACATACTTAGTTAAAAGCACATACAGAGCATACCTTCCCAATGGCTATGTGCACCACTTCACCATTTGCCTTAAAAAAAAGATGAGAGAGCAAGTCTATTTTATACCCGGGATATTTGAAACTGGACACCAGACAGGACAGACCGAACAATTCTCCTCAGAGGTGGAGATTACATTTTATGTCACCTGGAAATGACACATCAATCAGTTGAAGAGCGTAAAGTCAATTGTTAGAGAACAATGGCATCCAGAGCTGACAGAACCACTTCCTGCAGTCCCAGAGTCAACTCCTACAATAATCACAGAGGGGGCCCCAGAACCTTAGATTGCTTCACAGGTCTCAGAACCTGAGATTGTTTCACAGCTTCAAGTCTCACCTGTCAAGCAAAGTGACCCCCCTTCCCCCTCTTATCAGGAAAGACATTATCCCACAAGAGTAAGAAATCCTCCACAGTGATTAAATGATTTGCCTGAATGAGACATTTTAAAATTTACTACGCTATAGATATCTATATAATATTTGTATTATACTATTTATATATGTATATAAGCTGAGATGCATTCTATACTGAGTTGTAGTTTATAGCTAAACAGTACTCTGTATTTAATATTTCAGTAATGTTTGAGTAATATTGCAAATATATTGTCTGATTAAGCATTCTTGTTTACATAATTCATTACAGGTTATCTGTAAAAGTACGTGAATGCTATACATCACTATGGTCACAATGTCATCACATCATAAGTGCACACCTCACTAAAGTAAAAATGAAACTAGAGTACACATATTATTCCTGGCTCTGTGTTTTTCTTTCAGTTAGTTTTATGTTTTGGAGTTACAAAGCATAACACTATGGACTCACCTTCAATAACTCTACAACGCATTTATTATTTATTTATCTATTTTTCCACAGTTTGTATTCTTTTGCATATTTTTTGTTTGTCAGTCGTTGTGTGTTGTTTTTCATTCAGTAAGTTTCAATAGGTAATGTCAGAGAAATGTATACAATACACATCTTGAATTTTTTTTCTTTGCAAACATCCACAAAAACAGAGGAGTGCCCCAAATAATGAATGACAGTTAAATTTTAGAACCCCAAAGGCCACCCCCACCAGCAAAAAAGCATGGGCGTGCAGGAATGCATCAATAAATACACAGACTTGTAGTACCCCAGAGACTACTTATTCACCAGGTATTTTGATATCTTTCCCTCTCCCTAATAAAGGAAAAAGAGGTGTCCCCATTTTACAGCAAGAGGGGAGACATAACAAAACAACTTGCTGATTTATGGTGTTAAAAGTCTGTTGCTTTGCTTTTTCTGAGCTCCGTGCCCAGAGTACTCAGGTGACAGCCAGCTCGCTACTTTTGATCTTACATATATTCCCACGACACATCGGGCAGCGGCACCGGCCAGAAAATCCGGCACACTGAAGGATTTCAAGCTGCGTTCTTGGCATATCGAAAAGCGGCCGGTCATGAGGCCCCGAGAGCGGGTCCCATTTCCGCAAAGAACCGAAGTCGGCGTGTAATTCCAGCTCAGGGTCTTCAAAAGAACCTTGAAAGGGGAAAAAAGAGATATCAAAGATAGAAATAGAGCTGTTTCCAAAGATGCAATCAAAGGAGTAGCCATGAGGCGCCATCGTCCTAAGCTCCATTCTATTGTATTACTTTCTCTTACTGTGAATGCCTGCAAAAAATGAATCTCAAGGTAGTTTATGGCAACATGTACAAGCTTTTATAATAAATTTAATGTTGAGCTTTAAAATTTGATTTTAAGGAATGAAATAAAGAGGAAGGATCTTGACTTGGTAAATCAAATTGTAGCAGCTGGGTTGGAACAAAGGAATAACAAGGAATTTGGGCAATATAGCACAAAGCATGAATCAGGAAATTAGAGGTCCATGTGTCAAAAGTAATACAACAATCTCAAGGGGCTACAGTCTACACATAGACTTGCAAATCAATTGAGCAGTAATAATATCTATGAGTGATGTTTCCTTGCTAGATCAAGATATCAAACTAATCAAATATTAACCAAACTGGCTATTTTAGATTTAGTACTGTGTAACAAGAAAATACATATTTATGATCTGGTACTGAGGAAGCTTTTGATGAGTGAGAGAATTTTATTTAAGGATTGAAGCTGATTTACTTAAATGTGAAATCAGTGTGCTAATGTTGAATAAACAATTTGAAGGCATGAGTTGGCTGTAGCAGGTTGAAAAACTGTAAAACAGAATGTTGGCAGTGGTGTAAAGAATTATTGCAACTGTGTCAGTTATTTATGGACCTTCTGATGTAATAAAATGACAGCAAACGTAGTCCAGTCATGTTCATAAAGAGAAGTCATTGAGGGTATAAGATCAAAAGAAAAGACCAATCACATTGTCAAAAAAAAAGAATATGTGAGAAAGGTGATTCAAGATATTAATAAAAATAGAAAAAGCTGAATGCAAGCACCAGCCAGCTCAAAGTATATAAACAGAGGTTAAGAATTTCTACGCAGGTGCAATAGGATAAAAATTACCTAAGATTAGTGTGCATCTCTTTCAGACCAAGAAATTATTTTAGGGAATTAAGAAAATGGCAAAGAAATTAAATAACTATTTTTGTCTGTCTTAACAGAAGATACAGAAAATGTCCAAAAATGCTGGAGGTTTATAGGTCTGAAGTAAATAAAGAACTCAAAGAAATTAATATAAGTAAAATTAATGTCACTGAATGTGATAAATCCCCATAACCTAGTGAACATCATCCTAAGTTTTGAAGAAGGTGTCTGTAGAGAGAATGCATGCTTCACAACTCGATCATCATCATGGCTTGACTTCGCGAATGAAGATTTAGGAAGGGTGCTGCCCACATCTGCTGCAGGCTTGCTGGTGGCTGACAAGGCCACAGTGGCTGCAAGGGAAGATCTGTTCTGGGTTTGGTGCTGCTATGTCGTGGTTCTTCCTCCTTCTCCTTTTGTCCTCAAGGCCAGCCCTGCATGCATTCTCGAAGGAGGAGTCAGACTGGTGAATGGTTTGTCACCAGACCTCACAATTGGAGGCTAGAGTAGTCCACTGGCGATGGTCAATGTGACAGGCACCAAGGGATTTCTTCAAAGAGTCCTTGTACCTCTTCTTCAGTGCCCCCCGTCACGGTGGCCAGTGGAGAGTTCGCCATACAGCACAATCTTGGGCAGGCGATGATCCTCCATCCTGGAGACGTGCCCGTTCAGTGCAGCTGCATCTTCAACAGCATGGCCTCGATGCTGGTGACCTCCGCCTGTTCGAGGACTTCAATGTTGGTGACGAAGTCACTCCAGTGGATGTTGATGATGGTGCGGAGGCAGTGCTGGTGAAAACACTCAAGGAGTCGTAGGTGGTGACAGTAGGTGACCCACGACTCGGAGCTGTACAGGAGGGTGGTCAGTACAACGGCATTGTACATGCTGATCTTTCTGCCTTTCTTCAGATGCTTGTTTTTCCAGACTCTTTTGTACAGCCTGCCAAATGCGCTGTTTGCCTTTGCCAGTCTGTTGTCAATCTCTGTCGATCTTGGCATCTGACAAGTTGGTGCACCCCAGGTAGCTGAACTGGTGGACTCTCTTCAGCTCTGTCTTGCTGATGGTGATGCAGGGAGGGTGGTAATCTTCCTGAGGTGCAGGCTGATGGAGAACTTCCATCTTCTTCAAGCTGACTTCCAGTCCGAAGAGCTCTGTAGCCTTTGCAAAGCAGGATGTTACATGCTGCAGGGCTGTCTCTTGTGAGCAACAAGGGCAGCATCATCAGCGAATGGTAGCTCTCGGATGAGTTGCTCCAGTGTCTTGGTGTGGGACTGTAGTCGCCTCAGGTTGAACAAGCTGCCATCAGTGCAGTATCGAATGTAAACACTATCCTAGTCATCAAGGTCTTCTGTGGCTCTTTGGAGCATCATGCTGAAGAAGATGGTGAAGAGAGTTGGTACGAGGATGCAGCCTTGCTTTACACCGTTCCATTTTGGGAAGGGCTCTGAGAGGTCGTTGTTGTGTCTGACTTGGTCACGCTGATCTTCATGTAGCCGGATGACCATGCTGAGGAACTCTGGGTGGCATCCCAGTCGATCCATGATTTGCCACAGACTTTCCCTGCTCACAGTGTCGAACGCTTTGGTAAGGTCGACAAAAATCACGTACAATCCCTTGTTCTGTTCCCTACATTTCTCTTGGAGCTGCCTGAGGATAAATACCATGTTGGTGGTGCTCCTGTTGGCTCTAAAGCCACACTGGCTCTCTGGAAGGTGTTCTTCTGAAAAGATGGGCACCAATCTGTTCAGGAGTACTCTTGCGAGGATTTTTCCTGCGATGGAGAGCAGAGTTATCCTGATAAGGCTGACTAGCCCCACCTGCCCAGGTTTGAAGTCAGAGTTGTCCTTCTCTTGGGCTGGCTGCCAACCAAGACTAACGAGCCCAGCCTACCCATCCACTTATACCACTGGACATTTGGTCACGCCATGACGTAGCAAGCTCACTGGAAATGGGGGTCACCAACAAGAAAGTGTTGCTACGGTCGCAGGAGAGTAGGAGAGACCATTTGCAGTGGCCTGCTGCCTAGCAAGCCAAACAGTGACCACGCGATGATCACTACAACAAGAAAGGAGAGGCAATGAATTATGTGTGCCCTTTCCCTGGGTGAGCAGGACGTCAGGCCCGGACCTCACCCGCCCCCCACAATTTGATAGGTTGTACATGATTCCCACAGACTGGAAGATAGCAAATTCAACTTATTTAAGAAAGAGAGAAATAGTGAACTTTATCAAAAACAGAAAATGCTGGAAAAACTCAGTAGGTAGCATCTTTGGAGGCAGTAAAAGAATTACCATCTTGGGTTACTTCTAACTTCATCAGAGATCTCATGAAGGCCATTTGTCCTAATGTTGGTAGTTGAGCAAATACTGAAATCTTTTCTTGTGAGATATTCCCTTATGATTGAGAACGACATGCTCCCACATCAATTACATGGGCTCTGAGATGACTTCTGAGGCTAATGTTGGATCTATGGATTCTTCCATAGATGGGGAAGAAGGCGCCTGATAACACGAACCATTATGTAGTTTGTGAAGTGGTGTGCTTTGACTATCAATCCTGATCTTCAGTGTGCACCCAGAATATGCTCCTGAATTCTCAGTGTAATTCTGAATACTACTTCTCCTCTTTGAACAATTATGGACTAAGAATTTCCAGCAATCAATGGAGACATGCATTTCTCCAAGAGGGGTTTAAGAAAATCCTTAAAGATTTTCCTGAGCCCATCTGGTAATATTTTCTACCATATGACAAAGGAATAGATTGTCTGTTTCAAGAGACTGGAATCAGGCACATGAACAATGTGGGCTGCTCAATGAAGGGCCTCAAGCCGAGATCCTGGCCTGAGAGAAGACTTGGAGCCATTGAACTGTGCATAACAGGAGCGAGATTTGAGACAGTTGGGACATTCTGCACACCATATATTGCTAGGAATTATTGGATTGTGCACAGGGAGAGCAAAATTTGAAAAAAAAACAAGCAGAGTCGGTCGTAACATTCTGGGCGCCACATATTACAGAGCAATTAAGCACTTGGCAAGAGCCCATAAAAAGTAGTTAGGTTTAAGCAAAGCAACCATTATGGGGGTGTCCATTATGTGAGTGGGCCAGTGTTTGAGTGGAGAATTTGAAATTTTGGCTCAGAGAAGTTTCGGTGAGCAGACCTGGTGGCTGTAAGTAGATTTCAGGTAACTTTCTTTCTTTCTTATTGCACAGTTAAAGCAGCGGGAATGCCAGACAGCATAGCAGAGTGCACCTCCAGTGTTCCCTGACCACCATACCTGCAAGAAATGCATTCAGCTGCAGCTTCTTACAGACTATGTTAGTGAATTAGATCTGAAGTTAGATGAACTCTGGATCATTTAGGAGGCCGAAGAGTTGATTGACAGGCAATACAGGAAAATAATTACACTTAGGGCGCAGGACACGGGTCAGGAGTGGGAAGGGGATAGACAGTCAGCACAGAGTACAGCTGTGGCCGTTCCACTCAATAACATGTATGCCACTTCGGATACAGTTGGGGGGGGGGGGGATTTCCTAGCAGAGGAGAGCAACAACATTTGGGTCTCTGGCACTGGATCTGTGGCTCAGAAGGGAATGGGGGAGAAGACGTGATTTGTAGTGTTAGGAAGTTCATTGGTTAGGGGAATAGACAGGAGGTTTTGTAGAAGAGAACAAGATTCCTAGATGGTATGTTACTTCCAAAGTGTCAGGGCCAGGAACATCTTGTATTGAATGCTTAGCATTTGTAAGTGGGAGGATGGGCAGTCAGAAGTTGTTGCCCATGTTGGTACCAATAACATAGGTAGAAAGGGTGATGAGGTCCTGTAAAATGAGTTCAAGGAGTTGGTGCTAAGATAAACAGCAGGAGCTCTAGGGTTGTGATCTCAGGATTGCTACCCATGCCAGAAGGTACTGAAGACAGAAATAGGAAGATAATGCAGTTAACACGTGGCTAGGAAGGTGCTGCAGGAGGGAGAGCTTGAGATTTTTAGATCATTAGGCTCTTTTCCAGGGAAGGTAGGACCTATATAGACATGACTGTATGGACCTGAACTGAAGGGGGACTAATATCTCTGTGGGGAGGTTTGCTCATGCTGCACGGGGTGAGTGGGGGGGGGGGGGAGTGAGGGTGTTTTAAACCAGAATTGTAGGGGATGGGAACCAGAGTGCCAGGGCAGATAGTGGAGTGGTTGTGGGAAAAGGTGTTAAGCCTACATACAAAGACAGAAGTTGAAAAGTTGAGCATGGTGGGAATAATTCTCTGAGTTGTACAAGAGCCTACTCTATCAGCAATGATTTTGTAGCCATTACTGAGACTTGGTTTGCAAGAGGGGCAGGGTTGGCAGTTCAGTATTCTGAGTTTGTGTTGCTTTAGTTGGGTAGAGCAGGTGGGATTAAAGAAGGAGGGGTAGGGTTACTAGTCAGGGACTATGTCACAGCAACGCTCTTATAGGCCAGTCTGGAGAGCTTGTCTACTGAAGCCAGGTGGGTGGAAATGAGGAGTAAGAGAGGGATGACATCATTGATTAGATTATATTATAGAATGCTCAATATTCCATGGGATTTAAAGAAACAAATTTGTAGAAAGATCACAGACAGTTGCAGGAAACATACAGTAATGATAGTAGTTGATTTTAACTTTCCACATATTGACTGGGACCCCTATACTGGAAAAGGGCTGGATTGGATAGAGTTTGTCAAATGTGTTCAGGAAAGTTTCCTTAATCAATATCTAGAAATCCCAATATTTAGAAATCCCAATGTTTGATAACGCACCTTCTATTGGGGCATGAGGCAGGGCAGATGACAGAAGTATCTGATTGAGAACACTTTGGATCTAATGATCATAATGCCATTGGTTTCAAGATAATTATGGAGATTGATCAGTTCTGTTCTCAGTTAAGATTCTAAGTTGGAGAAAGGCCAATTTAGATGGTGTCAGAAAAGATCTGGCAGGTGTGGATTGGGACAAAGGTGTGCCAGGAGTCATGGTTAGAGAACCTTGGTTTTTGAGAGATATTGAGGACCTGGTTAAGGAAAAGAAGGAGACACATAGAAGGTGCAGGCAGCAAAGAACAAATGAGGTGCTTGAGGAACATAAGAAATGGAAGAGAGCACATGAGGAATATCAGGATGGCTAAAAGAGTCATGAAGTTGTTCTGGCAGGGTAAAGCAGAATCCAAAGAACATCTACAGATATACCAAAAGCAAAAGTATAATAAGGGAGAAATTTGTCATCTGAAAGCTCAGAGTGGACATCTATGCAAAGCTGAAAGAGATGGGGAGATCTTAAATTGATTTCTCAAATTAGATCTGTTTTTACTCGGGAGATTAACACAGAGTCTAGAGAACTGAGGCAAAACAACTTGGTCATAGACCATATGCAGATTAGAGAGGAGGAGGTGCTTGCTGTCTTGAGGCAAATTAGAGTGGATAAATCCCCAGGGGCTGACAAGGTGTTCCTTTGCGTCTTGTTGGATGCTGGTGAAGAAATTGCAGGGTCTCTAGCAGACATATATAAAACTTAGCCATGGGTGAGGTGCCAGAGGATTGTAGGAAAGCTATTGCTTTGTTGTTCAAGAAAGGTGCTAAGAATAAGTAAGGAAATTATAGGCCAGTGAGCCTGATGTCAGTAGGTAAGTAAATTATTGGAAGGTATTCTAAGGGACTAGATATATAAATATTTGGATAGAGAGGGCCTAGAGATAGTGAATATGGCTCTGTGCATGGCAGGTCATATCTAACCAATTTTATAGAGTTTTTTGAGGAGGTTATCAGAAAACTTGATGTAGGAAAGGCAGTAATGTTGTCTACATAGACTTTAGCAAGGCCTTTGACAATGTCCCACATGGCAGGTTTGTCAAGAATGTTCAGATGCTTGGCAATCAGGATGAGATAGTACATTGGATTACACATCGGCTTCACGAAGCCAGAGAATGGTGGTAGATTGTTGCCTCTCTGATGAGAGGCTTGTGCAATGGTGTTAAGAAGGGATTGATGTTGGGTCTATATTGTTCCATCTATATCAGCAGCCTGGATGGTAATGCGGTAAACTGGATCTGTAAGTTTGCAGATGACACCAAGATTGGGGTGTAGTGGACAGTGAGGAAAACAATCAAGCTCACAGTGGGATCTAGACCAGCTGTAAAATGGACTGAAAAATTATATATGAATTTTAATACAGACAAGTGTTGGGCGTACACTTTGGGAGGACAAACCAGGGTAGGACTTACATGATGAATGGTTGGGCACTCAGGTGTGTGATAGAACAGAGGGATCTGGGAATACTGATCCATAATTCCTTAAAAGTGGTATCACAGGTAGATAGGGTCATAAAGAATGTGTTTGGCACATTGATCTTCATAAATTAAAGTAGTGAGTACAGGAGTTGGGATGTTATGTTGAAGTTGTATAAGATGTTGGTGAGGCCTAATTTGGTGTATTGTGTGCAGTTCTGGTCACCCACCAACAGGAAAGATGTAAATAAGATTGGAAGAGCACAGAGAAAGTTTACAAGGACTTGAGGACATGAGTTATAGGGAAAGGTTGAATAGGTTAGAACTTTGTTCCTTGGAGCATAGAGAATGAGGGGTGATTTGATAGAGTTATACAAAATTATGATGGGTTTAAACTGGGTAAATGCAAGCAGACTTTTTCCACTGAGGTTGGGTGAGGCTAGAACCAAAGGTTATGGGTTAAGAGTGAAAGGTGAAATCTTTAAGGGAAATATGAGGAGGAAACTTTGTCACTTAGAGGGTGGTGAGACTGTGGAGCGAGCTGCCAGCAGGGGTGGTAGATGTAAGTTTGATTTTAGCACTTAACAGAAATTTTTGTTTTAATTTTATCTTCATCTTTCTTTTACATCAGATATATGATATCTCAAATGAGGACGCAGAAATGCTGGATGTTTTCAACATTGTATTATAGTATTATTAATGAGAAAAGAATTTTGCATTTATTCTTCCCTTCTTGATGTGCTTCACTGCTACTGCATGCCTCTTTATGATGACTGTTTCCAAAAGGTGATCATATTGTGTGGGAAATGAATGATATTAATTTGTTATACAGCTTTTTTATATTGTCTTCACAAATTCTGCCTCACCTGCTGAGTAGTTACACTATTCTCATTATGTAAGCCTGCACAATTTGTTGGAGCCCCCACATGCGTTGTGAGGGAGCACACTTTATCTTGTGTGTATTGCATTTGCCACATTATCTGATACTACCTGCTTAAAATTGAGGCTGCATTATGCTCCATTTTGCATAATGTCCAAAGCCGTGGACAGGCTTTTTCAATAATCCTTGTTGCTCTTGGATGAGATTCAGAAGAACATGGATCAAGTTAAAAAATTAGTAAATGAAGGGACTACTCATTAATTAAGATCTGGTACATTTGTTCTTGAATTTAGTGCATAAATTTGTAGGTTAGCATAGTTTCTTAGAGGAACTATATACAGATAATAAAAGTAATTAAAACACTTATTAACCAATGCCTTTTGCTTTTTCCTGAGCAGCTTTTTTTCCAACTGAGGCTAAAAAAAGTTGCAAGAAAGGGAAATATCAGTGACTTAGTATCCACATGCTTTGATAGATTTGTCAATGTGTACTGCATTTTTTGGATCCAGCTGTGATACCTTGATAATCTTATTCAGTGTAGGAAATGGAAAATTGTTGCACTTGTATAACCTGGTATGGAAACACCAATGTCCATGAATAGAAAATCGTACAAAAAGTAGTGGATATGGCCCAGTCCATCATGGTAAAGCTCACCCCACCATTGAGCACATCTACATGAGTCGCTATTGTAGAAAAGCAGCATCCATCATCAAGGACCCCCACCACCCAGGCCAAGGTCTCTTCTCGCTGCTACCATCAGGAAGAAGTTATTACCCCTCATCTATCAGGCTCTTGAACTATCAACTTCACTCGCCCGATCACTGTACTGTTCCCACAACCTATGGACTCACTTTCAAGGACTTTTCCTTTCATATTTTTGACATTTATTGCTTGCATATTTATGTTTGTTTATCTTTTGTATTTGCAGTTTGTTGCCTTTAACACATTGATTGTTTGTCCATCCTTTTGGGTGCCATCTTTCATTGATTCTATTATGTTTCTTGGATTTACTGTGTCTGCCTACAAGAAAATTAATCTCAAGTTTGAATAGGTGACATACATGTACTACAATAATAAAGTTATTTTGAACTTTGAACCAGTGAGCGCTTGATGACAAACAATCCTGAAAACACAATTAGTTCCATTATTGAATGCTAAAAAGGTTAAGATTTCTGTTAGGAGATGCTGAAAAGATTAAAGGTTTCATTCACTCTCAAATTGTATGATCCACTCTCAAATTGATGAGTGCATAAAATCATGAAAAAGCTTTTGGAACTGTAAATTAAAAATTGATTCAGCAAGGTGCTTAATTATTAAATTAGCTCAGTTTCTTTTAAAGCCACGAATTTACTTAATTATCAAAATGTCACTCATTTAATCATAAATCTCCACCAATAACAATTATTTTACAAAATTAATTAA
This sequence comes from Hemitrygon akajei, assembly GCF_048418815.1. Lineage (NCBI taxonomy): Eukaryota > Metazoa > Chordata > Chondrichthyes > Myliobatiformes > Dasyatidae > Hemitrygon > Hemitrygon akajei. The sequence continues at coordinate 87,387,827 of NC_133133.1, forward strand.
TTCCTAAAAATACATGTATACTTGAACTCCACCCCCCTAGCCCATGTTTACCATATAGTAATGATTACAATTCTGCCTCAGGTTCTTTTTATGGTAGCTAACCTTTCCAAATAGGTTTGCTCTACTTGTTGTGTTCTATATGAGATTACAGGTTACATTCTCAGATACATATGGAAACATCTTGTACACTTCAGATATGATGGTCAACAATAAATTAATCATATACTGAATTGTTTTGAAATAAAATTGTTTTCTGGCAAAGGGATGGTTGGAAAGTGGAGGCCTTCAAAAGTGAAATTTTGACAGTACAGAGTTTGCATATTCCTTTCAGAATAGAAGGCAAGGATAATAGATTTAGGTTTAAACCTTGGTTTAATAAGATATTGTGGCCCTGGATAAGAATAAGAAGGAGGTGCACGGAAGACAGAGGCAGCAAGAACAAATGAGGTACTTGAGGAACATACAAAATGCAAGGGAATGCAAGTTGGAAATCAGGAAGCCTAAAGAAGGTATGAATTTGTTCTGACAGACAAGGTGAAGGAAAACCCCAAGAACTTCTACAGATATATTAAAAGCAAATGGATAGCAAGGAACAAAATTGGTCCTTTTGGAGATCTGTGTAATTATCAATGCATTGAGCTGAAAGAAGAGAAAATCATATATAAATGATTTTTTTTTGCATCTCTATTTACTCGGGAGATGAACACAGAGTCTATAGAACTGATGCAAAACAGTTTGTTCATGGACTATATTCAGATTACAGAGGAGGAAGTCATTGCTGTCTTAAGGCAAATTAGTGTGGATAATCCCCAGGGCCTGATAAGGTGTTCCCTCAGGCCTTTTGGGAAGCGAATGCCGAAATTGCAGGCTCTCAAGCAAATAGTATTTAAAACTTAGCCATGGGTGAGATATTGAAGGATTGAAGGATAGCTAATGTCATTCCGTTGTTCAAGAAAGGCTCTAAAAATAAGTCAGGAAATTATAGGCTAGTGAGTCTGATGTTAGTAATGGGTAAATTATTTGAAGATATTCTAAGGGACCAGATATATAAATATTTGGATAGACAGGGCCTAGAGATGGTGAACATGGCTTTGTGCATAGTAGGTCATGTCTAACCAATCTTACAGAGTTTAATATCACTGGCATATGTTGTGAAATATGTTATTTTGTGACAGCTGTACATTGCATTGCATAATAATAAAAAACTATAAATTACAATTAGATAAAAAAGAGAGGAAAACATGCTGAGATAGTGTTCCTGGGTTTATTGTCCATTCATAAATATGATAGCGGAAGGAAGAAGCTGTTCCTGAAATGTTGAGTGTATGTCTTTAGGCCTCTGTACCTCATCCTTGATGGTAGCAGTAAGAAGTAGGCATGTACTGGGTGATGAATGCCTTAGGGTTCTTAATGATGAATGCCACCTTTTAGAGGATGCTGAGGAGGCTAGTGCCCATGATGCAGCTGGCAGAGTTTAAAACTTTTAGCAGCCAAGAAAGTTGATGAAGGAAAGGCAGTAATGTTGTCTACATGGACTTTAGCAAGGTCTTTGACAAATTCCCGCATGGAAGACTCGCTTAGAAGGTTCAGTTGCTTGGCATTCAGGATGTGGTAGTAACTTGGATTCAGCATTGGCTTTGTGGGAGAAGCCAGAAAGTGGTAGTAGATGGTTGCCTCTCTAACTGGAGGCCTGTGACTAGTGGTGAGCCACAGCGAACAGTGCTGGGTCCATTGTTGTTTGTTATCTATGTCAATGATCTGGATGATAATATGGTGAACTGAATCAACAAATTTGTAGATGACACCAAGCTGGGGGACATAGTGGACAATGAGGAAGACTATCAAAGCTTGCAGCAGGATCTCAACCAGCTGGAACTGGGCTGAAGAGTGGCAGGTGGATTTTAATATGGACAAGTGTGAGGTGTTACACTTTGAGAGGGCAAACCAGGGTAAGACTTACAGGAAGAATGGTTGGGCGCTCAGATGTGTGATAGAACTGAGGGATCTGGAAATACTGGTCCATAATTCCTTGAAAGTGGCATCACAGGTAGATAGGGTCATAAAGAAAGCTTTTGGCACATTGACCTTCATAGGTACATGTAATGAGTACAGGAATTAGGATGTTACGTTGAAGTTGTATAAGACATTGGTGAGGCCTATTTTAGAGAATTACCTGCAGGAAAAATATCAATAAGATTGAAAGAGTATAGAGAAAATTTACAAGGATGTTGCTGGGACTCGAGGACCTGAGTTACAGGAAATGATTGAATAGGTTAAGATTTTATTCCCTGGAGTGTATGAGAATGAGGGGATATTTGATAGAGGTACATAAAATTATAAGGGTACAAATAGGATAAATGTAAGCAGGCTTTTCCCACTGAATTTGTGTGAGACCAGAACTAGAGGTTATAGGTTAAGGTTAAAAGATGAAGGGTATCTGAGAGAGAGCTTCTTTGCTCTGCGGTGAGAGTGTGGAATGAGCTGCCAGCAGAACTGATGGATGTAGGTTCGATTTCAACATCTAAGAGAAGTTTGGAAAAGTACATGGATGGGAGGGTTATGGAGGGCAATGCTCCGGGTGCTCATTGATAGGACTAGGCAGAATTACAGTTTGGCATGGACTAGATAGGTCAAAGGGCCTGTTTCTGAGCTGTTGTGACTATGATTTTAAATGTTCCTTCAATGATAGTGAGTAGAAAAGCCTATAGTCTCAACATTATGACTAATATGTTCAGAACATTTAGTGCATATTAGCTTTTCATAGTTTACTGTTATGGAAACCTAAAAAGACTGAGAGAAGACTTTTAATTTTTCTGACACATTTTCTTATTACACATATGTTGCTTACAAAGAAACAGATGCCATTTTCATGAAGAGGAGAGTGTTCAACCATGTTCAACTATGTTACTGCTGAGGTGATAATATCTTTATTGCAAGTTCTTACCCAGGTTCATTATTAATTAGATAAATCATTACTTTGGTTTAGTAGAAACTCCTTTAAAGCATTTGGAAGCTAAGTCTCTGTTATTTCCATTTTCTGTATTTTTTCTATAGGTTAAAGAAAATGGCTCAGGTAAAATCAAATAGTGTTGGTAATTGGGAGGTTTTGTGACCTAAGAGCTCTGTGCAACATGGTTCTGCAGGACTCATTAGTGTGTGTTCCCTTCTGTGGTGTATTTTAATGGTCTATTGTAAGGACCACATAGAACATTTTGCCAATGATACCAAAATTGCTATTACGTTTGAAAGTGAGAAAGAAAGTTCTTGGTTACAATAAGATACCAATGGAGTGATTAGATGAGCACAAAATACACTTTGGGAGGGCAAGAAAATAAACAATAAATATTAGGACGTAAATGGTTTGGCATTGGGTGAGGGAGGTGTCACAGACCTGATGGGTCAAATTGTCTTCAGTGTAGAGAGAAATATGAACGAATACAGAATATTTGTACATGTTCACAGCTCCCTAAAGATAGCAGATGAAGTTGTGAAAAAGAAAATTAGATATTTGTGCTTATTTGTCAACACATAGATTACTAAAGCAAGAAGATTACTGCTAAAACTACACAAAATGCTAATTAGGTATGTATACAATCTAATCAGCACTACAGGATGATCATGAAAGCAATAGATAGAGTGCTGAGGAGATGCACAAGGCTGTTTACAGACTTGGAGAAGTATAGTTATAGGGAGAGATTGAATAGGCTGAAGTTTTCCTTGGAATAAAGGAGATGGGAGAGAGAATTAATTATCAAAGGTCTATTCAGAAGTGACCTTTTTCTCTTGATAGAGAACCTCAGACTAACTGGTAGGACAACTAGAGGGAAGTTGAGGGATCCCTTTTCAACCCAATGAGATCTGGGCCTTGTTCTCTGTCATATATTTTTGTAATCCCAAGATTCCAAATGTTTGTTAAAAAATCAGCACAGAACAATGATGTCGGGATGTAACGTTAAAAGTCTGATTTCCATATCACGAGACATTCAAACAGATCTGCCACAATAATTATTTGATCATAAAAAAATCACTTGAATGTATTTTCCTCAATGTTGCCTTTTTATTAATGATAAATTCTGGAATAAAATAGGACTTCAGAAAGTCCAATATCCTATTATGTAAAATATATTATTTTCAAACTTTGTAGGATGTTAATATATTGTATTGTCATCTTGCTGAAGAACTGGCCTCAGAAGCCAGTCACACTTGGAGCAAAATCAAGGCCATGTTTTTTGACAACTGACCTAGTTGAACTTTTGTGCCCTTCACTCTCAGACCTGATTACCTAAAGATACTGAAAATATGGTTCAGACGAATGAAAACTAGGTGGAGCACATAATCTAAGTGAAAATGAGATAGTTTTCCTTGCTGATTATGGAAAGAACCTGATTAAGTCAAGTCGAGTTCATTTTCATATGCACAAGTATGGTGAGACACAGGTACAATGAAAAGCTTGCAGCAGAATCACAGGGACGTAGATTCAGATGCTAAGTGTCTCATGCAATGTAGGTCTGCCAATATATTGCTGCAGCAGTCATTTGAGTTGTCTTCCATTTCATCTGGGGATTCAAAATAATAAATCTCCAAAGAAAAGGAGCAGGGGAACTGTACTCAGCATGACTCTCATCCTAATGGCAACCACTGTATGAGTCAGTAGACCCTGGGTCTATGTGAAAATGCTGCCAAGCTGCAGTCTCTGTCGAGATTGGGGCTCAAACAGTTGTTGTTTAAGTTCATAGGGATGGTTTTGGGGACAAAAAGGGGAGGTAGGTTAGGGTTTGGGGACAGAGATATGCAGTCTGGGCCTCCTCTTTGTGCTCAAAGGCCAGCGATATGGACAGCTGTTAAAGGAGCGCTGTCCCAGCTCATTGGTTCACAGGATTGGATGCCAATGTGAGCAAGAAGCACAAGGTGGTCCAAGGGCTGGTGAGTCGGTGCACCTAGAGTTCAAGCCTGGAGTTCAGGGTCCCATCATCGGCTAGTCTGGAGGTCAATTGGAAGTTCGGAAATCGAAGCCTAGAGACTGGAAGCCTGTGCTGCAGTTGGAGAACTGTGTGTATGAGTGGGTCGAGGGAGTGGGGAGGGAGGAAAAGGGGTTTATTTTGCTGCTGTTGTTTTGTTGCTTGTTGTGTTCTGTGTTGTTCTGCCAAGCATTGTTGGCACCGGAATGTATAGCGACACCTATGGGCTGCCCCTAGCATATCCTTGACTTTTAACACAAATGACACTTATCATTGTACGTTGACATGCACATGTGATAAATAAATCTGAATCTGTGTTTGCAAACACCAAGTGTCACAAAGTGCTGAGATGTTCCCTGTTCCCAGTATTGCAAAAGATTACCTTGAAAAGTTCTATTCTGTTATATTTTGCCATTAACTGATACCCAGAAATCAATAAAGCAGTGGTCTTCACAGAATGGCCCTGAGACTCTGCAGGAAAAGTAATTGGTGGATTCTGTGAGACAGCTCTCAAAGTCATTTGGTAGAATGCCTCACTATCAGAACATTCAAACAAGTACCAAGACCTTGCTTAGCCGAAGCTGAGAAGGATCTTCATTTATTTGTACAACCGACATCTCTGCTTGTTGCCATTGAGAGGATTTTGCGGTGAAATAGATTATCTATCTCCTGGAATGTGTGTTTCCAAAGAATGCCTGAAAGGGGATGCCAAGATCTTTGAAAAGTTCTCATAAGCAGCCGTATGAGACAGGACGCTAAGTTGTTTGAGCTGTTCTAAGGGACACACAATAAAATAAACTTCAAATGCTGTTGCACCCACTTTAGTCTCTCTGAAACTTGCTGGTCTTCTAATACACAGATCTGTCCACAACTGAATGTTGCAGATGAGCACGTTCCATGGTGCAAGATTCTTCATCACTGCAGAAGCTGCCTGGAGAGAAGGCAAAATTCAAACTCTCCTGCCACTGAACATTGAAGACCTGGGCACTGTGTAAAGCTGAATCTCTCAAACTTCTCATCAGCTGAATAGCTGGGAATGAAATCAGTGCCAACTTGTCCTCTGGTAAATAAGTAAATTATCTGTTAGGTATAGTGAATGAAGACAAAGAAATGTTAAATTAGTAAATTTGTATCCAATGTACAGATTTATGTTCTTTAGACCAAAGTAAGCAGAAGCTAAAAATGTCTGCAAATGCTCTCATCAGTTGATCTGCAAAGGATATAAGGACATGGCTGAGGACTCCATCTGGGCCAGACACTTTCAGCACGTTCTCTTCCTAGAAACCTGATCTGATGTCTGCAATGGTGACTGTGTGTACAGTTGTATATTATGACTAAAGCATATTTTTAGCTGCAAATGTTGAGGTAAAGTTTAATGGACAATACTGCATAAATAATAACGGCAAAAAATGCAGTTGCAGTATGCTAAATACAAGTTAAATGCAAGAAAAGAAAGTAAGGTTTAAAGTTATGGTGGAGGAATACAAAATATTGAAGATGCCAGGAAAAGTTGAAAAGACAATTTAACGAAAAGGAAACACACACAAAATACTGGAAGAACTCAACAAGTCAGGTACAGAAAGGAATAAACTGTCGACACCTGGCTCAGACGCTTCATCGGGACTGGAAAGGAAGGAGGAACAAGCCAGAATAGGAAGGTGAGGGAAGGGAAGGCGCACAAGTTGGCGGGTGTTAGGTGAAACCAGGTGAGGGGTGAAGGTGGGAGAGGACGATAAAGTAAGAAGCAGGGAGGTGATAGGTAAAGGGCTGAACAGAAGGAATCTGATAAGGGAGGTCAGTGGAACATGGAAGAAAGGGAAGGAGAAGGTAATGGGCAGGAGAGGAAAAGGGATGAGGGGAACCAGAATGAGGAATGAAAACAGAGGGTGGAGGGAGAAATAACCAGAACAGGTTGGAGGCTACCCAGATGGAATATCCATCCTGAGTGTGACTTCATCCCAGAGTAGAGGAGGCCATGAACAGACAGAGTGGGAATGGGAAGTCTAGTTGAAGTGGGTGGCCATTGGGAAATGCTGCCTTTTCTGGAGGGCGCTCGGTGATAGTTTCCTCTACCTATCTTGGCTGTCACCGATGTAGAGGAGACCGCGGCAGGAGGCTGGGGTGACCGTAGATTTGTGGAAAATGGAGGAGTTGCGGGTGAGGGCAGCATCAATGGCTATTCTTTGAAAAAAAGATATTTCAAATGTCCTATAATGAAAAGCCTCATCAAGAGAACAGATGTGGGGAAGACAGAAGAACTGGAGAAATGGAATAGCAGATAGCCGTGAGGGTCATTGTGTTTACAAAAGATAGTAGATAGCCAGCTTTCAAAGATGGAGAGAGAGAGGTCTAGACTGGGGAGAGAAGCGTCAGAGATGGGCGAAGTAAATTTGAGGGCAGGGTGGAAGATGGGGGCAATTTTGATGAATTTGACGAGTTCAGCATGTGTGCATGAAGCAGAATCAATGCAGTGTAGTGTACAAAAGTTGTGGAGAGTTGTCTGTGTAGGCTTGGAACATGAACTGTTCCACGAAGCTGACTAAAAGACAGGTCCTGATGAAAGATCTCACCCTGAAATGTAGAATGTTTATTGTCCTTGATTGATGCTGCCTGACTTCCTCCAGCATTGTGTGTGTGTTGCTTAAGATTTCCATCATCTGCAGAATCCTTGTGTTTAACAATTCTGAGCTTTAGCTGTGGAGCAGAACAGAAAAGCAAGGAAGATATATTGGAACTTGATAAAATACTGGAGTGTTGCACCCCAGTGAGTTCAAAAACTATTTACTGAAGGATTCCAGGGGCAAGGAACTGAAGAAGCCTGGCTTATTTTATTTTCTTACAAGACAACACACGTTTTAAATCCTAAAAAACTGCGACAAAATTAATAAGGAAATCTCCATTGGTAGAGAAGTAGGATCGCAGGAAACGGAAGCAATCGTTGCTTATTAAAAAGCGAAGAATTAGTCTAATTAGATTATTCTTGACGTGGGTTCGCTGATGTTCCCTTGTCTGTTGTAACTAATCAGAGTCTAGCAGAACACACACACACACACACACACACACACACACACACACACACACACACACACACACACACACACACACACACACACACACACACACACACACACACACACACACACACACACACACACGAATAAGGTACACACGTGGAAAGCAGGTGCCTGATTAAATCAAGAAGAAAGTTGAAAACATTTTGTTAACTGGGAACAAGAGGGTCAAAAAGAGGAAAGCTAACGCGTTTTGTAAAGTTGAGTTGACATAATGTTGCAGAAGCATTTCTTAGGCCAACGTAATTATGTTAATTTGAATTGGTCGTATTTAATTCAAATAATTTATATTGCATTGACAGGCAACTGTACACATGGACATCACTAACCACGCACATGATCTAGATTACCCATGAACAATAATTTCAGAGATTTACAGTTGGTGAATTAACTTTCCAAATACTATTGTGAAGTTACAGTACCATAATTTATACTGCATTCATGTATCTTATCGGTCATCCTCACGCACAGTGACCCACCTCGTTCACGGAAGTTAGAAAAAATAATACAGGAATTCCGCACGCTAAACTTAAGTTACGGGGGTTTTGAAATCAGTAGCTTGACGCTCTGTTTTTTTTTACGGAGGAAATTATATATAACGACAACGGAATCCATTAGAATTAATATATCAAGAAAGATGTGTATTAAGCAGAGGCACGGGTGAGCATCTTGGACAGGGTATCTGTGTCAAACGAAGTACGTTATTGGCTTGGTTATTTCCAACCTGTGGAAATTTATTTGTTTTTCAAATATTTGCCGTATAGATGCTTTTAAGTATTAAACATTTATTATTGTTCTCTTTACGGATGCTGAGAAGTCGCCGGTATCATTCATCATTTCCCAATTTTAATTGAGATCACTCGATTATTTTATGGATTTTTGTCTGTCTAGCATCCATTTACTCGGATGTCACCGACAACCCCTGTTGGGCGGCAAGAATGAATAAACAGGACAGTGAAGCCCTCAGTTTAAAACCGGCAGTCTTGGAAGATCGGACTAATAGTAAGCACTCTCCCAGTCTAGCAAACACACCAGAAAAGGCAAGGGTGCAAGAAGGGCTGGCACGAAGGTGGGAACCTCCGCTTGGTATCTTAATGTCCACTTTCCGGCCTGGGATGTGGAAATCAGTAGTATTCCGAGTCTGCAGAGCTAGAAATTCAACATCCTCGTGCCCTGAGATGAGTTGCCAACGGTTTGACATAGGAGACCTGTCGCTGCAGAAAGCTAGTTAACAACATGCATCTCCGTTTGAAAGTCGCGAGTTTAAGGTCCCAGGTACCGTCCATGTGAGAGCTGGAACTCTGGATAGCACTCCCTCCTTTGTGATAATTCAAGGACGGTGTCCACTCTGCTATGCGCAGCATCGTGAGCTTGTAAGCCACTGACCTCCTGCCAGTTCCCCGCCACAGACCAGAAGATAGTTTGGGAAGAGCAGGATGTGAGTGGAAAGTGACAAGTCCGGACTTTGCATATTGCGCTATTTCCGGCGCACCGTGGCTGAGGTTACTGCAGCCAGCGCGCGGCGAAGCTGCCGCGAACATCTCGACGGATCGGTGCGGTTGGAACCACGGGGCTCTCTCAGACCTTCAAGAAAAGCCCCTCCTCCTCCTCTTCCCTTCCTCCAAACACACCCACCCACACACACACACACACACATGCACACACATCTGGAGTATACGATGACATCCAGCTTTCTCTTTGCTTCGGACATGCTTTGAAATATCTGCCGCCCTCTCTGTCCTCCTGTGTCTGCCTGCCTGGTGTGCGGTACCACAAAAATTGGGCACCTATGGCTTTGGTTATGGAACCCATCAGCAAGTGGACGCCGAAGCAAGTGGTGGACTGGATGAAAGGTACTTCTGTTTTCTACATTTACGATTGATTTGAAATTAGCGACAGCTTTTGCCTCTGTTAATTTTCCTTTGCATTTAGAGTCTGTGGAGAGAGGAGGGAAAACGCAATCCCGTCTAGCAAAAGTACATAGTAAAAACCAACTGGTACTAGCTTATTAACCCACTGTACACTATTGGAACCTTACCAGTATAATTGTGAGTGTGAATTCAGGAATTCCCCCCCCCCCCCGCCTCCCCGTGTCGTTTTATAATCACGTTTGTTGGAGATTACTTGTGCCCTAAGAATCCGAGGGGTGTTTCAGCGGAGCCTGTTCTTGTCGAGTAGGCTTTACTGATGTGTAATCCTGCGATACGGTGCGGATTGGATGCGGTACAGCTTCACAAGATGCGAGTGATTTGCTGTTTGTGAAACGTGGGATCTCCGCCTTTGAAATCCATGTCTTTGGTTATTTTTCCCGACTCAGAATTACACTGACATGTATTCTGCATTTGTGTTGCATCTTCGGCACTTCACCCTCCTCCTGCCGCTAAACATGTATTGTATTCACATCAGGCCAATGCAGCTATTGTCAAATAGGGAGATTGCCACCTCTGAGCAGAGTGATCAACTGCAATATTTATCTCAGGATTGGAGGGAGGCAGATGCACTTGACGCTGCAGGCAGCTACAGACGAATGTGTAGGGAGCCTCCATAAAACAAGCTGGCGCACAATTTGTACACATTTACTTCGTTTTGACAAGTCTCCGGCTTGGAGTTGCCGGTTCGTGTTTATTAGTTAGTAGCAGAATTAGCCCCAGTCTGACCTATAGACAAAAAGCTAATTCTGTCGTGCGTGAGGACCAAATGGGAATATTCAGCAGCCCGAGTGTGAGGTGTTGGGAAGGCAGTGCTCTGAGGTACCACTGGCGGGAATTCGTGTTTTCATTCTGTCTGAAAATTGAACAGCATCCAAAACTCTGCGGTGACTGATGCATCATTAGCATAACGCACAATCTAAAAAATCTTAAATACAGAGAAGCGCTGGTGATCCGTCAGCTCCCTAATCAATAGCCGTCCGACTCACTGGAATGCCCGAAACGGAACACACAAACCTTCACAAACTAGTCAGACGGTTTCTACCGCATTGAAAATATGAGTGATCCCAGCATAAGATTTCACTCATCCATGACACTTTTAAAATATTATTTTCATAACGTCCATTCAGCAACGATTTCCACAGCTTGCCAACCATCATGGCAGCTTTGTAGGCACGGTCATAGGTGGTGAATTAATCTTCCATCTGCCCATCGCGTCCCAACTTTAATTTATTCTCCCACATATGTCATTTAACTCTCTTCAATACAAAACCATAACTCTACATCATGTGGTGCTAATTACCGAAGAATCGCTCCTTTCCAGGCGGTGCTTCCCATTCATGTTCAGGTTGATTTTTTATGTAACACGGCTGGTGATTCACCCAGTATTCATCCACGTTTGGAGACGAAAAAGGGGATTCTCCTTTGGCTCAGGAAGTGCAGCCCAAGAATAGGACTGCGCCGGCTATGGAAACTTAAGGAAGCGCGAAGTCTTAGGTAGACTCCTTCTGTACGCTGATATATCTACACAGCGACACACATCTTTAGATATTCCAACGCAGTGCATACACAATTGTGTGCAACAGATAAGGAAGATGATCCAGGGTGTAGTCTGATCATCGCAGGGCCAATTTTTAATTGAAATTGAGATCGATTTAGTGTATTAAGCATGAAGATATTTCTTCTTTATTATCTATAGTTAATGGCGTCTTTCTGACTGCACCCCCGGTTCTTGTAATTACCCTCCCTTCGTTTTCTCTCGCTTTTCCGTCTCTGTGAACAGTCGGCATCCACTCTCCCGTTTTGGCTTCCTCAACAACGGGCCTTTTGATTTGGACAGTGTCAATTACTATTCTCTATTAACAGGCTATTGGCAAATCTTAATTAGTCGCATTTGACGATCATTCAATGACACAGGGTGGATAATGATGATCCATTCTTTGGTAACCGGACTTGTAATGACCAAAAGGGGTAGTGTGCCACAATACACACCTTTTCAATGTAAAATACATTCGTAAAGTGATTTCCACTTTAAAGATAACATCTAATCTGGATTTGATTGTACAGTATTGTGATTTCCATTGGTGATAGCTTTGTATTCTTTCTGATACTTAGACCCGCGTATATGTTGTATAGAGGCAACACACCAAAATTAGAGGCATCTTTCTAAACGATCTTCCCCGTGAGGAAGGTCAATTTGATCGGTATAGCAAGTAGCCGTGACGCGGAAATAACCGTTTAGTCCTTTCCTCCTCGGTGTGAAGTATTTCCGCGATTCCAATGGGTTGGAAAAGAGCCGAACCGTCCCTCAGGGTCTGCAGTCCTGTTAACATTCATCTCACACTTGAGGTTTGCTTGTTCCCCCCCCCCCCCCCACCCCATCGCGATCTGTCTCTATCGATGATTGAAGTCTTTTGAGAAAAAATCTGGGCTGCTACCTGTAGGAGGACCGAACGTGCAAGGACAAACATATCACAACAGCTCTGCCTTTTTTTTCGCCGTGTGGGGATGGAGACTGTGTTAAAATCACATGTGCAGTTTTAATATGGGCATGAGTCACAGCCCACCTCTTTCGGGCCACGACAGTGTATTCTGCTCAAAACACAAAAATACAACTGCAGATGCTGTGGATCAAAGAATACGTACACAACCCTGGAAGAACTCAGCAGGTCAGGCAGCATCTCAGCTTTTCGCAGGGATCGTTCCCTCTGCGACTACCTGGTTCACACGTCCCTCCCCACAGAATTCGCACCTGGCACTTATCCCTGTAAGCGCAAATGCTACACCTGTCCCCACACCTCCCCCCTTACCACCATTCCGGGCCCCAGACAGTCCTTCCAGGTGAGGCAACACTTCACCTGCGAGTCTGCTGGGGTCGTCTATTGCATCCGGTGCTCCTGGTGCGGCCTCTTCTACATCGGTGAGACCCGACGCAGATTGGGGGACCGCTTCGTCGAGCACCTCCGCTCCGTCGGTCACAATAGACAGGACCTCCCGGTTGCCACCCACTTCAACTCTGCCTCTCATTCCCATCTAGATATGTCCATACATGGCCTCCTCTACTGCCACGACGAGGTCAAACTCAGGTTGGAGGAGCAACACCTCATCTACCATCTGGGTAGCCTCCAGCCTGGTGGTATGAACATTGAATTCTCCAATTTCCGGTAATTCCCTCCCCCTCCCACTCCCCCTATCCTAGGTCCCTCTCTGCCTCTCTCCCCTTTCAACTTTCTGCTCCTTTATCTCTACAGTTCTTTCATGTTTATCCCCTCCTCCCTTTATCCTTCCTCTGATTGGTTTTCCACCTGGTGCCTCTAGGCCCTACCCACTCCCCTATCTCTATTACTGGGCTTCGGCCCTCTCTTCCACCCCCCCCCATTCCTGATGAAGGGTCTCGGCCCGAAACGTTGGTTACTCTTTTCTCACAGATGCTGCCTGACCTGCTGAGTTCTTCCAGCGTCGTGAGTGTATTCTGCTGCTGGTTAAAGAGATCGAATGCAGAACTCGACACCTGTAGACTTGTTTTACTTATTTCAGGTTTTCGACAGACGCATTGAATCTTACAACGAATACTAGCACATTTAATGCGAATTAATCTTTCACTCCAAAAAAAATGCCTTCAGCCAGTTCATTATTATTGTTTGTAACAAATGCGCACATTCACGTGACATTTCATTTAATAAAAATGAATTTCGTGGGATTTGAGAGCAGTCTCTCTTTAAAGGCTTTGTTTTAAATCTATTTGAAAGTGTACCCATTTCTTTTTCTTTACCATAATTTTCAATTTGTTAATTTCAGTATTTTGTTGGGTCAGACGGATAAACTTCCAGATGCTAATAATTCACACGATGTGTGAGAGAGAGAGGGAGAGAGGGAGGGAGAGAGAGGGGGGAGGGAGAGAGAGAGGGAGGGAGCGGAAGGGAGACGGGCGGGAGGGAGGGAGAGAGAAGGGGAGGGAGAGAAAGAAAGAGAGAGAGAGGAAGGGAGGGAGGGAAGGAGAGGGAGAGAAGGGGAGGGAGAGGGAGACTCTCAAGTACTCCCAAGTCCCTCTGCCAACAGCATACTGCAGTTTTAACACAGTGGCAAAATTTAGAAGGGTGAAGAATGCAGGACTGAAGGTGCTGTATTTAAATATGCATAACATTCGGAATAAGGTGGATAAACTTCTGGTGCAATTAAAGATTGGTTGGTATGATGTTGTGGGCATCACTGAGTCATGGCTGAAAGAAGGCCACAGTTAGGAGCTTAATGTAAAAGGATGTACTTTTATCAAAAGGACAGGCAGGAAGGCATAGGTGGTGGTGTGGTTCTGTTGGTAAGAGATGGAATTACATCTTTAGAAGGTGATCGAAAATGTTGAATCTTCGTGGGTGGAGTTAAGAAACTGCAAAGGTAAAAAAAAAATTGTGGGAATAATATATAGGCCTCCTAATAGTAGCCAAGATGTAGGGCTGAGATTCCAAAGGCAGCTGGAAAAGGCATGCAATAAGGGAATGACACAATTGTAATGGGGGACTTTAACATGCAAAGGGTTTGGCACAATCATGTTGGTGTTAGATTGAAAGAGAAAAAATTTGTTGAATGCCTATGGGATGGCTTTTTAGAGCTATTTGTGCTGGATCCTACTCGGGAAAGGCTATATTAGATTAGGTTTTGTGTAATAACCCAGGTCTTATCAGGGAGCTTAATGTAGAGGAACCCTTAGGAGGCAATGATCCTAATATGAATGAATTCATACTGCAATTTGAGAAGGAGAAGCATAAGTCACATGTACCAGTATCACAATGGAATAAAAGGGAATTACAGAGGCTTAAGACAGGAACTTGCCCAGGTGGATTGGAGAAGGATACTGGCGGGGATGGGCAGAGCAGAGAGAGCTGAAGTTGCTGGGAATAGTTCACAAGGTGCAGGATAGATATGTCCCACAGAAGAAGGAAGTTCTCGAGTGGCAGTGGTAGGCAATCGTGACTGATAAAGGAAATTAAGGATTGCATAAAAGCCAAGGAAAGGGCATATAATTTAGCAAAAGTGAGTGGGTAGTTGGATGATTGGAAAGCTTTTAAAATCCAACAAAAGGCAACTAAAAAAGCTGTAAGAAGGGAAAAAATGAAATTTGAAGGCAAACTAGCAAGTAAATAAAGCAGGATACTAAAAGTTTTTCCGTTTAAGAAAGAGTAAAAGGAGAGGTGAGAGTTGATATTGGACTACTGGAACGTGATGCTGGTGAGGTAGTAATGGGGGCAAAGAAATGGCAGATGAACTTAATGGGTACTTCGCATCTGTCTTCACTGTGAAGAATATTAACAGTGTGCCAGAGGTCTTTGAGTGTCAGGGAGCAGCAGTGAATGCCATTGATATGCAAAGAAGAAAGTGCTAGGAAAACTGAAAGGTCTTAAGGTGATAAGACATTTGGCCTACATCCCAGAGTCCCCAGAGAGGTTGCTGAAGAAATAACAGATGCATTGGTCATGATCTTTCAAGAATCTCTTGATTCTGGCAAGGTTCCAGAGGACTGGATGTTTGCAAATGTCACTCCACTCTATAAGAAGGAAGAAAGACAAAAGAAGGAAAATTATAGGCCAGTTAGCTTAACCTCAGTTGTTGGGATTGTGTCTATTATTAAGAATGAGATTTCGGGGTAGTTGGAGACTAGTGATAAAATAAATCAAAGTCAGCATGGTTTCTGTAAAGGGAAATCTTGCCTGACAAATCTGTTAAGAGTTCTTCGAGGAAGTAACAAGCAGAGTGGACAAAGGAGAGGCAGTGGATGTCTTTAATTAGATTTTCAGAAGGCATTTGATAAGCATCCACACATGACGCTGCTTAACAAGATAAAATCCTATAGCGTTACAGGAAAGATACTGGCATGGATAGAGGAATGGCTGACAGGCAGGAGGCAGTGAGTGAGAATAAAAGGGACCTTTTCCGGTTGGTTGCCAGTGACTAGTGTTGTTCCTCAGGGGTCAGTATTGGAATCACTGCTTTTCACATTGTTTGTCAATGATTTTGATAATGGAATTGATGATTTTGTGGCAAAGTTTGTGGATGATGCAAAGATGAGTGGCAGGGGGTAAGTAGTGCTGAGGAGGCAATGCGATTGCAGCAGGACTTAGACAAATTGGAAGAATGGGCAAAAATGTGACAGATAGAATACAGTGTTGGGTAATGTATGATAATGCATTTTGGTAAAAGGAACAATAGTGCAGACTATTATCTAAATGGGGAGAAGGTACAAACATCAGAGGTGCAGAAGGACTTAGTCCTCCTTGTGCAAAACTCCCAAAAAGTTAATTCACAGGTTGAGTCTGCAGTAAAGAATGCAAATGCAATGTTGGCATTTATTTCAAGGGGAATAGAATATAAAAGCAAGGAGATATTGTTGAGGTTTAATAAGACACTAATAAGGCCATACTTGGGGTATTGTCAACTGTTTTGGGCCCCGTATCTCAGAAAGGATGTGTTATCATTGGAGAGAGTGCAGAGGAAGTTCACAAGGATAATTCCAGAACTGAACAGGTTACCAGATAAGGAGTGTTTGGCAGCTTTGGGCCTGTATTCACTGGAATTTAGAAGAATGTGTGGGGATCTCATTGAAACCCACTGAATGTTGAAAGGAGTAGATAAGGCGGATATGGAGAGGATGTTTCCTATGGTGGGGGTATACTAAACCAGAAGGCACAGCCTCAAAATTGAGGGGTGACCTTTTAGAACAGAGGTAAGTAGGAATTTTTTGGCCAGTGAGTGGTGAATCGGTGGAATGCTCTGCCACAGACTACAGTGGAGGCCAAGTCCATGGGTATACTTAAGGTGGAAGTTGACCATTTCCTGGTCGGTCAGGGCATCAAAGAATATGACAAGAAGATAGGTGTATGAGGTTGAGTGGAATCTGGGCACAGCTATGATGGAATGGTGAAGTAGACTTGATCGGCTGAATGGCCTAATTCTGCTCCTATGTCTTTTGGTCTTATGGTCTTCATCAATAAAATAATAATCGGATCGATTTTTTTCTTTCAAAGTGCATGACCTCGCACTTACCAACAATGTACTCCATCTGCTGGGCCCTTGTCCACTCACTCAACCCATCCATATTTCTCTGCCGACCCTCTACAACTTCTGCATAATTTGTTTTTCCACTCAGCTTTCCACATCAGCAAACTTAGATATGCTACACTCAGTTGAACACCCATTTATCCCAACTCTCTGCCTTGTATTCGTTAACCAGTCCTCTATGCATGCTAATACAATACCCCAAAATCCATGTATTCTTATGGATGAGTCTTTAATATGGCTACGTATCAAATGCCTTCTGGAAATCCCTGAGTATACAATATCCACCTGTTCTCCTCTATCCACTGCACTCATTATATCCTTAAATTATTCCAGTAAGTTTGTCCACAGGATCTACTCCTTCATAAATCCATGCTTTCTCTGTCTGATGGAACCATTTATATACAGATGGTTCACTATTTCTTCCTTAATGATAGCTTCAGGCATTTTTGTGGCATCAAATGTTAAACAAACTAGCATTTTTAAACAGTGGTGTGACACTTGCTGTCTTCCAATTTGTTGGGAACTCCTCAGAGTCCAGAGAATTTTGGTAAATTATCACAAATGTGTCTGCCATAATTTCTGCTGTTTCTTTCAATACCCTGAGACGCATCCCATAAGGACCAGGAGACTTGATTACTTTTAGGTCTAATAGTTTTCTCATTACTGCCTCTTCAGTGACAATGATTATAGAGTGTTCTTCACCTCCCATCACATCCCTAACATCTCTCTTTGGCATGTTAGACATGTCCTGCACTGTGAAGACTGACATATAATGGCTGTTTAAGTTGTCAGCCATTTCCACATTCCCCCTTGTCATCTTCCAAAGACCTATGTTCAGCTCAAGACTGCCTCGACTGACTTGATTAGCTCAATCTATGTGCAAGTTAAAGTGCCCCATGACAACTGCCATTCCATACTTATGTGCAGCAATCTTAATTAAGAACGTTATCCCATTTCTCTTACCTTCCTGCCAATCCTTCCATATTACTTGATATCCTCAGATAATTAATTCTTAATCATCTCCACTCTGCAACCCCATTTCTGTTATGGCCATTTAATCATACCCCTTAGTACTGATTTGTGCCACAAATTCACCAACCTTGTTTCAGGATACTACGGGCATTCAGATAAAGTGCCCTTGCATTCATTGTCTTTTTAGAATCTAGTAACCTTTGTGTCCATGCTTTTGGCTTCCTGTACTCCACTCCGACTTTTCCCTTTTCTGCCTTTTGCTTTCTATCTTTGTATTGCTTTGCTCTGTTCTGCCTGGATTCTCCCTCCCCCCCCCCCCCCCCCCCCCACCATATTAGTTTAAATCCTGCCCAATAGCACTGGAAAACAATTCCTCTAGGTCTAGGACATTGATCTTGGTCCTGCCTAAGTGTAGACCATCTTGTTGGCACTAGTTCCACTTCCCCCAGACCTGGTTCCAGTGCCCCAGGAATCTGAAACCCTCCCTCCTGAACCACTGCTCAAGCAACATATTCATCCTAACTATTCTGCTAGCCTGTAGCATGTAACAATCCTGAAATTATTACCTTTGAGGACCTATCTTTTAATTTATCTCCTAGATCCCTAAATCCAGTTTGCAGGAATTCATCTTACTAATTTCCTATATTGTTGGCACCTACATCCACCATGACAACTTGCTGTTCACCGTCCCCTTCCAGAATGCCCAGCAGCCACTCTGAGACATTACTGACGGTTGCAACTGAGTGACAAAGCACCAATAGGGTATCCTGTTCGTGGCCACAGAGTTCCTGTTCCCCAAGCATGATAGCATTGCCACTCATTTTCCTGTCTTCTGTGTGCTAGAACCACTCTATATATCCATCATCATGAAGTGTTTTGAGAGGCTTGTCATGAGGCATATCAAGACCCTGCTGCCCCCCTCACTGGACCCCCTGCAGTTTGTGTACCGTCCCAACCGCTCAACAGATGACGCCATTGCCACCACCCTCCACCTGGCCCTAACCCACCTGGACAAAAAAGAAACGTACGTTCGGATGCTGTTCATAGACTTCAGTTCAGCATTCAACACAATCATCCCTCAGAAACTGATTGGAAAGCTGAGCCTATTGGGCCTGAACACCTCCCTCTGCAACTGGATCCTAGACTTCCTGACTGGGAGACCTCAGTCAGTCCGGATCGGGAGCAGCATCTCCAACACCATCACACTGAGCACGGGGGCTCCCCAGGGTTGCGTGCTCAGTCCACTGCTGTTCACTCTGCTGACCCACGACTGTGCTGCAACACACAGCTCGAACCATATCATCAAGTTTGCCGATGACACGACCGTGGTGGGTCTCATCAGCAAGAATGACGAGTCAGCTTACAGAGAGGAGGTGCAGCGGCTAATGGACTGGAGCAGAGCCAACAACCTGTCTCTTAATGTGAACAAAACAAAAGAGATGGTTGTTGACTTCAGGAGGGCACAGAGCGACCACTCCCCGCTGAACATCGACGGCTCCTCGGTAGAGATCGTAAAGAGCACCAAACTTCTTGGTGTTCACCTGAGGGAGAATCTCACCTGGTCCCTCAACACAAGCTCCATAGCAAAGAAAGCCCAGCAGCGTCTCTACTTTTTGCGAAGGCTGAGGAAAGTCCATCTCCCACCCCCCATCCTCATCACATTCTACAGGGGTTGTATTGAGAGCATCCTGAGCAGCTGCATCACTGCCTGGTTCAGAAATTGCACCATCTCAGATCGCAAGACCCTGCAGCGGGTAGTGAGGTCAGCTGAGAAGATCATCGGGGTCTCTCTTCCCGCCATCACGGACATTTACACTACACACTGCATCCGCAAAGGAAACAGCATTATGAAGGACCCCATGCACCCCTCATACAATCTCTTCTCCCTCCTGCCGTCTGGGAAAAGGCTCCAAAGCATTCGGGCTCTCATGGCCAGACTATATAACAGTTTCTTCCCCCAAGCTATCAGACTCCTCAATACCCAAAGCCTGGACTGACATCTTGCCCTACTGTTCTGTTTATTATTTATTGTAATGCCTGCACTGTGTTTGTGCACTTTATGCAGTCCAGTGTAGGTTTGTAGTCTAGTATAGCTTTCTCTGTGTTTTTTTTATTACGTAGTTCAGTCTAGTTTTTTGTACTGTGTCATGTAAACCATGGTCCTGAAAAACGTTGTCTCATTTTTACTATGCACTGTACCAGCAGTTATGGTCGAAATGACAATAAAAGTTGACTTGACTTGACTAGTTTCCATGATCTTGGCTACTGTTGCCTTCTCCTGAAGAGCCATCTTCCCCAACAGTACCCAAAGTGGTATATCTGTTTTGGAGAGAGACGACCACAGAGATCTTCTGCACTACCTTCCTGCAACTGCACTGCCTGTTGGTCACTCATAACCCTGTCTTTCCCTGGGCCCTTAAACTGCAGTGTGACCAATTCACTGAAATAGGTTATCCACAACATTCTCAGCTTTGCGGATGCTCCAAAGTAAATCCATACACAGCTCCAGGTCTGTCATAAGGCTTGTGAGGAGCTGCAGCTGGACACATTTCCTTCACACATAGTCTTCAGGGATTCTGTCAACCTCCCTGAGTTCCCACATTGTTCAGCACGAGCACGACACAGGTTTGAGCTCGCCTGCCATGATTAAAAGGCTTTAAGGGAAAAAAAGAGACAAAAAAGAAATAAGAATTTACCTTGACCTCACTGTATCTTAGCTACCTTGGTTGTTATCCTCCCCAAAGCCCAGTGTTCACTAAATCCCACACTTCGACATGACAGCAGCACCTCTTAAAATGGCTGCTCCAAAAATTATATTTACATCAGTAAGTTATATTTGATAAGGCATTAAATTACTGTCTGTCATGACACTAAACATTTCCTAAATACAGAATTTCTTTTGACATATATAATGGGTGAAATGAAATATTTGTCAGACAGAAGTTAATAATAGACCATTATGAGAAATTAGATATTCTCTTAAGTTAGTTCTGAATATTTTTCATTAATTTGGTTTCATACAACTTTCCATTTTTATTGTTGTTTTAAATAGTTAATTACATTTTATTGCTGCCATTTACTTTAAGGCCTTGAAGCTATCCAGTGCACAACAAGATGTTACTTTGGGCCAATTGGAATGCAGGAATTGTGACATGATCAAAGATTTCTTGGTGACATATATTCAAGCCACTGTGCCGGAGTTCTGCATTGAGCCAATTAAGTTGTGATAATTCATTTTTCTTATCACTTTATCATTTAACCAATAATAGAGAATGGCCAGTTGAAGATCTTTGACTTTTATTGGGTTACTCGAAAATAGAAATGAAAGCATTAACAAGGAGGATCAAGGCACAATACTCACAACAGAATCAATTTTCCTACAGTTTTATTTTGAGTTTTTTTGTTTAAGTGCACTTCAAATGAACTATTGAATCAACAGCTACTTCCTAGAAACACCAAAAGTTCCTAGTGGTGTTTCTACCTTACAACACTTGGATAACCAAGTACCATCCCTGATGTTCGAAATAAAATAAGAATATGTAGCTGAGGATCCCTGAGTACAATGTCGTCAAAGAAAATGATGAGTGTAGGAACATGAAAAGTAGATTTAGGAGTAGGTCATAGAAACTCATACCATCATTCAATAAACTTATGTCAAATCCATGCCTTGACTCCTGCTGATCCCAGCTTCCCCTGATTCTCCAGTTTTTCTACAATGTATCAGTCTCAGCTTTAAATATACTTGACAACAATCGTTGGTGGAAAATTTGAAGGACTTACAATCTCTGCAGGAAGATATTACTCATTTCAGTTCTTTAAAAGTTGACCACTTATTCTAAAACTAGGTGCCCCTCTTACCAAGAGACCCAATTCAGGGAATCTATAAACACCATCAATTCTGCAGATGCTAGAAATCCAGAGGAACACACACAAAATGCTGGAGAAACTCAGCAAGTCAGACAGCATCTATGGAGAAGAATAAACAGTTGACATTTTGGACTGGAAAGGAAGAGGGAAGAAGCCAGAATAAGAAGGTGGTGGAGAGGAAGGAGTACAAGGTGGCAGGTGATAGTTGAAACCAGGTGAGGGACAAGGTGGGTGGGTGGGGGAAAGGGGGGATTGAGAGGTGACAGGGTACCATGCTGTGGTAGCTCCATTCTGAGGATGGATACAAAACTACACAAGGTATTCCAAAGGTTGTCTCAACAAAGCTCTGGACCATCTCAGCTTGACTTCTACCGCCACCAATGTGAAGTCATCTCACTTTCCTAATTCTTGTGGTACTGGGGTTTTGAGGTAGAAGGATACACCTGTTATAGAGGAGGTACAGCAAAAGTTTACCAGAATGATCCTTAGGATAGCAAGGGCAGGTTGGGGGTGAGATTTCCCCTGGAGGAGAGATTGAACACAACTCAAGTTCAAGTTCAAGTTTTTTGTCATTCAACTATACACCTGTTAAATGAAACATCGTTCCCCTGGGGCCAAGGTGCAAAACTCAGTACATATAGTCACACACAGCATATACTGTATAGGTACAATCCAGCACATACAGTCAGAAAATAATATCAGCACAAGTCCCTGAGTGACATGGCTTGAAGATTGACAGGTTGATATGAAGTGTATTACTGCCAGATCCAGGTCAAGTTTGCTGATGATATGACAGTGGGTGGCCTCATCAGCAACAATGGTGAGTCAGTATACAGAGAGGAGGTAGGAGTCCTTTCAAATGTTGTGAGAACAACAACCTGAGACTCAAAGTGGACAAGACAAAAGAGATGATTGTGGACTTCGGGAAGGTGCAGGTTAACCACTCTCCATTGCACTTCAGTGGCCCTGTTGTACAAAGAGCACGAAGTTTCTTGGTGTGCGTATAATGGCCAATCTAACCTGAACCCACAACACCTCCTCACTAATCAAGAAGGCACATCAGTGTCACACTTTCTGAGGAGATTGAGGCATGCAAGGCTCCTGTGCCCATTCTAACAACCTTCTACAGGAGCATTGGGAGTGTGCTGTCTGCCAGCATCATTGTGTGGTATGGAAGCTGCAAAATATTGGACAAGAAGACCCTACAGAGGACAGTGAGAACTGCCAAGAGGATCACTGGATTTCCCTTATCTTTGCTTGTGACATTTACGGGGAGCGTTGCAGACGAAGGGCCCAAAGCACTGTTGAGGATCCCTACCCCCATCCCACAATCTCTCTGACTTACTACCATCCAGTAGGAAGTACAGAAGCATCCAGGACTAGGATCACCAGACTAGGTAACAGCTTCTTCCCTCAGGCTGTGAGACTAATGAAAACCCTGCCACCACCAAGATCTCGTCACTACAACAGCGAGCTGTTTACTCTTTAGCTATGCTGCACACTGCACACATTTTGATCTATATTTTATTAACTTATTTATAGTAATATTTTGTGGTTTTTGTTGTGAGTGATATATGTTTTGTGGGTGCACTGTGGTCCAGCAGATTGTTCCTTCATTTGGTTATAAATATGTACAGTCAGAGGACAGTAAACTTGAACTTGAACTATTATAATGATACAAGTAGTAGTATAAGCATGTGAAACAGCAGCAATAAAAGATGAAAAGTGCAGGATGAGAGTGTGTCTCTGAGTTGGAGAATGAGGGGAAGGGGAGGGCATCAGGGCATTCAGACAAGCTGGGTGGCACCAGGGTGTTAAGAAGTCGAACTGTCTGGGAAAGAAGCAGTTACCCAGACTGACGGTTCTGGTTCTGTCTGATGGCAGGAGATCAAGGAGATTGTGGGAGGGATGGGAAGGGCCTTTAACAATGCTGGAGGCACTGTGCGTGCAGCGCTTTTTATCGATGTCCTGAATGGGGGGAGGGAGAAGCCCCCACCCCCCATTCAAGATCCATTCAGTGATCTTATACTCTCTTGAGTTGAGAAAAGCAGGAGATTATCTCACTGAAAAAAAAACAAAATTGGTTTGACATGATAGATGCAGAGGTGATGCTTCCCTTGGCTGGGGTATCAAGGAACACAGTTTCAAAATTCAGGGAGTGAGATGTAAATAATTTTTTTGTTCAAAGAGTGGTGTATCGTTGGAATTTTTGCTGAAGAGTACAGTGGGGGTTCAGATATTGAGTGTATTTAAAATGTACTGGCAAGTTCTTGAATGTTAACAAATCATGGAAAATGGGATTAGTACAAAAAAGTAATGCACAAGAAAATTGTCAGCAATGATTTTGCTGAATGGTGGAGCAGGTGTGTGTGTGTGTGTGTGTGTGTGTGTGTGTGTGTGTGTGTGTGTGTGTGTGTGTGTGTGTGTGTGTGTGTGTGTGTGTGTGTGTGTGTGTGTGTGTGTGTGTGTGTGTGTGTGTGTGTGTGTGTGTGTATAAAAAGGTGGGAGAGGGGCAGGATAAGGAGCAGCCTTATTTTATTTCGTTTTCTTATATTCTTGTGTTCTTATGTTTCCTTCTGAAACTTTACAAGTTTGTCATTGTTTTGTACTCTTCCTGCTAAAGCATTCCCACTTCATCACATATTCCCACTTGTTACTTTCTTGTCCCCTTGCTTAACTGCCTATTACCCTTCACAGTCTCCCATTTAGTTTTGTATCATCAAAAATTTGGAATGTGTTTCACTCTTCCACCTGTTATTGATGTAAATTGTGAAATATTAAGGGCCCATTCTATCAACCTGAAAGCAGTCTTATTGTGCCTCTGCCATCTTTCTTAAGGTCTGTGTTTAAATTTGTTGTCTTTCTTCCTTCCAAGTTTGTTCCAGAATTCAAGCAGTTTTGTTAGGTTGCCATTAATGCATCCATTACCTTGGTGGTTACCTCATTTAGAACCTTGTAGAAGATCAGCAGGAAATATTTGAGTTTTGTTATTTAATTTCTCCAGTTTTTCCCTCCTTGGTGTGTTAATTACTTTGTTCCACTCCATTTCTGTCATATTTATTGTGTCTTCTGTAATGAATCCAGCTATGACGTTTTGAGCCTCTGGTAGTTTTTTATTCCTTAGTTTGATCTCTCTAGTCACATTTATGGGACCAACGATTATTTTTACTTCTCTATTCCTTTAAACTAGGGGTCCCAACTTAGGGTCCACAGACCCCTTGGTTAATGGTAGGGGTCCATGGCATTAAAAAAAAAGTTGGGGACCCCAGCTTTACATAGAGGTGTAGAAACAATTTTAAACATTTTTAACAATTTCCTGATAATTTGCTGAACATTTTGATCTTTTTCATTAATTTTGTTCAGTAATTACAGTTTTGTCAGATTTACCAATCCTCAGTGTGCTCCTTTCCTTGATATACTTTCAAATTGATGTTATTTTTAAGATCACCATTTTGCAACAAATGGATCATTTTTATGGAGATTTATTCATCATGATATGTGTAGAAGAAGGGTCTCGGCCTGAGATGTCGACTGTTTGTTTATTTCCATGAATGCTGCCTGACCTGCTGAGCTCCTCCAGCATTTTGTACGTGTTGCTGATGACAATCGTGAAATACTTTTTGAAATGCTTGTCATTATTTAGGTACAAGTCAACCTCTTAGTTTCACTTCCCCAGCAGCCCCAGTCCTAATGCTCCTGTACCTCCTTCCTGATGATAGTGGGTGAAAGAGATTGTGGGATGGCTGGTAGGAATCATCAACAAAGCTTCAGGCCTTTTGTAAACAATGCTGCCGGTAAATGTCACGAATAATTCTGTCAGTGATATTTACTGTCCTCTGTAGGGTCTTGTTGTCCAATGCTTCACAGCTTCCAGATGCAGCCGGAGAGAACACGCTCGATGTGCTCCTGTAGAAAGGGTTCGAATGTGGATGGGGAGCCTTGCATTCCTCAGTCTTCCCAAAAAGTTCAGATACTGCTGTGCCTTCTTGACTAACGTTGTGGGTTCGGGTTAGATCGTCTGTTATGTGCACACCAAAGAACTTTGTGCTCTTCACTCTCTCCACAGTAGAGCCATTGATTTGCAATGGAGAGACGTCAACCTGCGTCTTCCTAAAGTTCACAATCATTTCTTTTGTCTGGTCTGCATTGAGACTCAGGTGGTTGTTCTCACACCATTTGACAAGCCTCTCTGTCCCCTCTTCGTTTGCCGGCTCATCACTGTTGCTGATGAGGGCAACCACCGTTGTATCCTCAATGAAGCTGATGATGCAGTTGGAGCTGGATCCGGCAGTGCAGTCGTGAGTCAGCAGTGTGAACAGTAGAGGCTGAGCACACAGCACTGGGGGGGGGGGGGGGGGGGAGGCACCAGTGCTCAGTCTGTTGGAGCTTAAGATGTTGCTGCTAACTCAGACTAACTTAGGTCTTTCTACCAAGATTCAGTTATAGCGAAGGGTGTTGAGTCCCAATGAGGACTGAAACCTATTTCAATGCACAAAGTAGGTCTATCACAGCCTTTTGCTTTGATAATTCCAAGACTTACTCTTCTTTTTAATTCCTGTGTCATTGTTATATTTGGTATAGGCTGGATTTAATTTGTGATTAATTCTCACTCCACATGATCCTGCTATTAAAGTGCTTTGCACAATTCCACCATTGGCTGAGAAGTAGCAGCAACATTTTCACCTTGAAATGCTAGTATGAGAGTCTAAACTCTCATCTTTGGCAATCAGTAGCATCACCATCATTCAACTCTTCACCATCAACATCCTGGGACTGTATGTGGGGGTGGGCAGTGGTCCACATTGATAAGAAACACAACTGGATCAATTACATTAACAGCACAGTTACGGAGCAGGCCAGTGGATTTGACTCTTGACACCCCACCATCCACAGGACACAGGCCGCCATATTCCATACTTCCCTAGATGAGTGCACCTGCAACAACAAGAAGCTGAACACCATTTAGGATGAAGCAGTCCATTTCACTGATCTTATCGACACCATAAACTCTATCCTCACTGTTGTGTAGCATCTACAAAGGACACCGTGATAATTCTTCTCGGGCATCTCCCAAATGTCAGTCTCTATCACTAAGAATAACAACAGCAACAGGTCTATTGAAACAGCACCATCTTTCACGTTGCTCACCATTCTGATCTGGTACTTTTATTGTGGCCTTGCCTAAGACATAAAGCTCCCAATCTAACAGCATTATGAGAGCACCTTTACCAAAAGGAACACAGTGGGTTAAGAGTATAGCTTATCAATATCTTTTCAGGGCCTTTGAGGATAGATAATACTGGCCTTGCCAGTGATGCCCAGAAAATGAATAAATTAATCTTTTATTCACTCATTCGACTTGCTGCCTTTTTGGCTATCATTGTTCCTTGGCCCTACCTTCAAATCATCCTTCATTCCTCCTCCCAACTACAACCACCCTCTCCTTTCCAATTTTAACCTTTCTGAAGCAGTAATAACAGAAGATTATGTATAATTAATGGATATGGTTTCAATACTTTCTTGTATAAAGGAAAATAATCAGTTTCTGATGAAAAATAGTTTTTGTGCACACCGGCCTCTAATGGTTACAATAAGACAAAGGCAGACAAAATTATTATTCATTAAAGTTATCAAAGCAATTACTTAAAGTTTTAACAAAAAAATTCCAGAAATCAACCCCCATAACCTTTGTATGAATTCAGTGAAATAAATTCATCAAACTTATTTAATTACAGACTATTGTATTGAAGATTCTCTTTAAAAGTCGCAACAATGGATTAATAAAAAGCACTGTACTATTAAGATTGTGTCAGTAAAAAATATTTGCAAACAGTTCTTTGATAAATAATGAGATTTAATTTATACAAATGATCCAAAGAAAGATTGCACTTCTGTGGTTTTGATGTCCATTATAACCTCAATGAAATTCATTACACATACTGAGAAAAATACATGGTTGATTTGAAGGAAAAGAATTACTTCCAACTTTCACAACAATTTAATTAAATTTTGCTCTACCTACAATCTTAACTTTGTTTGTTTAAAGCTGCAAATGGTCCTTTTGTTCATTTTTGCCTTCTCTCAAACTTTTGCTTTTCCTAGTTATTTACATAATCACAGAAGAATACTGTTTTACTTCTACTTCCCAAAGTTAATTTGTAACACTGTTAGAAAGAGTCATAACTGGAGCACTGCCTAGAGTGTTGTTTCTACCATAGAAGCTCTCCAGGCCTCATTTAGCTCTTGTAAGCATGGCGATGAGAAAAGGAGCCCGATGAGCATCTCTGCCTTTTCAATCAGTTCCAGATCTTCACTAGTCCCTGAGTGGAAATAGAAGATAAATTTACCTGAGCACAATAGATTCTGTGGATGCTGGAAATCTTGAGGGTTGCTCATCAATTTGCCTTCTATGAATCACTTTAAATAAATAAATTCTTGTGTTTTCTTATCACAAACAAACAAGAATCTGGAAAATCCAAGCAACACACACACAATGCTGGAGGAATGCATCAGGCCAGGCAGCATCTATGGAAAAGAACACTGTCAATGTTTCAGGCTGAGACCCTTCGGCAGGTCAATCATGCCCTTGGCCCAAAACGCTGACTGTACTCTTTTCCCTAGATACTGCCTGGCCTGCTGAGTTCATAGAATAGTACAGCACATTACAGGACCTTCAGCCCACAATGTTGTGCCGACCCTCAAACCTGCCTCCCATATAACTCCCCACCTTAAATTCCTCCATATACCTGTCTAGTAGTCTCTTAAACTTCACTAGTGTATCTGCCTCCACCACTGACCCAGGCAGTGCATTCCACACACCAACCACTCTCTGAGTGAAAAACCTTCCTCTAATATCCCCCTTGAACTTCCCTCCCCTTACCTTGAAGCCATGTCCTCTTGTACTGAGCAGTGGTGCCCTGGGGAAGAGGCGCTGGCTATCCATTCTATCTATTCCTCTTAATATCTTGTACACCTCTATCATGTCTCCTCTCATCCTCCTTCTCTCCAAAGAGTAAAGCCCTAGCTCCCTTAATCTCTGATCATAATCCATACTCTCTAAACCAGGCAGCATCCTGGTAAATCTCCTCTGTACCCTTTCCAATGCTTCCACATCCTTCCTATACTGAGGCGACCAGAACTGGACACAGTACTCCGAAGTGTGGCCTAACCAGAGTTTTATAGAGCTGCATCATTACATCACAACTCTTAAACCCTATCTCTCGACTTATGAAAGCTAACACTCCATAAGCATTCTTAACTACCCTATCTACCTGTGAGGCAACTTTAAGGGATCTGTGGACATGTACCCCCCAGATCCCTCTGCTCCTCCACACTACCAAGTATCCTGCCATTTATGTTGTACTCTGCCTTGGAGTTTGTCCTTCCAAAGTGTACCACCTCACACTTCTCCAGGTTGAACTCCATCTGCCACTCCTCAGCCCACTTCTGCATCCTATCAATGTCTTTCTGCAATCTTCAACAATCCTCTACACTATCTACAACACCACCAACCTTTGTGTCGTCTGCAAACTTGCCAACCCAACCTTCTACCCCCAACATCCAGGTCGTTAATAAAAATCGCAAAAAGTAGAGGTCCCAGAACAGATCCTTGTGGGACACCACTAGTCACAACCCTCCAATCTGAATGTACTTCCTCAACCACGACCCTCTGCCTTCTGCAGGCAAGCCAATTCTGAATCCACCTGGCCAAACTTCCCTGGATCCCATGCCTTCTGACTTTTTGAATAAGCCTACCATGTGGAACCTTGTCAAATGCCTTACTAAAACAATGGGAGCTTTTAAAATAGTGTTCATCATAATGCAAGAAAAAGTGATTTCCCATAATACATAAAATTCACTGTAATACAGGAAAGAAAAATACCAAATGCTCACGAGGCTGGATTACTGAATAAGGGGAAGAAAAAGGCAGCATAGGTAACAGAAGTGTTTGTTAAAGAAAAGCACAAGGGGGATTCAGTGAAAAACTAAAAACTGGAAAGCAGAGAAGACTGTGAAATTGATATTCATTGATATGGATGTAAAATAAAATGGAAAAAATATTTTACAGAAACATTAATAAAATAAAGGATAATTGGGATGTGATTAGGCCCATTAGGGATAGACAATTAATGACAGGAGGTGGAAGAAATATTAAATCATCATCTTCCTTCAGTATTTAATTTTCCAATAGAATAAATGTACAAAACATTAGATGATGTAATGAGTAATAAAATGCTTGTATTGAAAATAGAGAAAGTGAATGTATTAAAAAAGTTAATCAAAGTAAAATATAGATAAAGGTCTTGTGTCCAAATTGATAACACCCACAAATGTCACATGGTGCGAGCAGAATCATCTGCAGCTTAATGTGAAAAAGACTAAGGAGCTGGTGGTGGACCTGAGGAGGGCTAAGGTACAGGTGACCCCTGTTTCCATCCAAGGGGTCAGTGTAGACATAGTGGAGGATTACAGATACCTGGGGATATGAATTGACAATAAACTGGACTGGTCAAAGAACACTGAGGCTGTCTACAAGAAGGGTCAGAGCTGTCTCTATTTCCTGAGGAGACTGAGGTCCTTTAACATCTGCCGGACGATGCTGAGGATGTTCTACGAGGCTGTGCGAGGCTGTGGTGGCCAGTGCTATCATGTTTGCTGTTGTGTGTTGGGGCAGCAGGCTGAGGGTAGCAGACACCAACAGAATCAACAAACTCATTCGTAAGGCCAGTGATGTTGTGGGGGTGGAACTGGACTCTCTGACTGTGGTGTCTGAAAAGAGGATGCTGTTCAAGTTGCATGCCCTCTTGGACAATGACTCCCATCCACTCCATAATGTGTTGGTTAGGCACATGAGTACATTCAGCCAGAGACTCATTCCACCGAGATGTAACACTGAGCATCATAGGAATTCATTCCTACCTGTGGCCATCAAACTTTACAACTCCTCCCTTGGAGTGTCAGACACCCTGAGCCAATAGGCTGGTCCTGGACTTATTTCCGCTTGGCATGATTAACTTATTATTATTTAATTATTTATGGATTTATATTGTTATATTTCTTCACTATTCTTGGTTGGTGCGGCTGTAACGAAACCCAGTCTCCCTCGGGATCAATAAAGTATGTCTGTCTGTCTGTCAAAGAACATCAGCAAAGGCATTACCATGCATTATCTAATAACTCATTGGGGAAAGGTGTGATTCTAGACAAATGGCTGAGAACTAATGTATATGTATATATTCAATAACAGGGCTAGACCATCTCCTGGAAATTAATGCTTAACTTCAGTGGTGGGAATCATAATAATTCACCCTATTGAGGTCATTAAGGATTTATAGAGATGAAAACTATAGAACTGTATAGTCAGCATAGATTTCAAAAGAGAAAATCTTGCTGGAGCAACCTTTGAGGAGACTGTTGTCATTGATAGTCTTGTAGATGTAACTATACTCAGATTATGAAAGTTCTCAAGTAAGGTATCCCATAACAGACTAATGAGGAAGGTCAGATATCTGCATTTAGGTTTCAAATAGTAGAAAGGATTTCTAGCTGGTTTCTAGGCAAAAAAAAGAAGTGTGGAAATAAAGGCAGTTATTCTCAGGGAAGAAGGAAAATGGTATTGTTACATAAACATGAGTGCTGAGAGCATTGCTATTTACAATTTACAATATGGATTGAGACTTTGAAATCATATTTTATGGTATGATTTGTGATATCAATCTGTGGATGGGATTCTAACTAATCTCACCACTGAAGAGGATGGCAACAAATTACAGGAAGGCATGAATAACCTGCCAGAACAGGGGAAATAATTGGCAAGGGCAGTGAAATGCAGGTAAGTGTGAGATAGTAGATTTTGATAACAAGAAGAGAGAGGATACTTGTTACTAAACACAAGAGATTCTGCAGATGCTGGAAATCCAGAGAAGCACACACAAAATGTTGGAGAAACTCAGCAGGTCAAGCAGAAAAGGAACAAACAGTCAACATTGTGAGCCAAGACCCTTCTTCAGGTCTGGAGCGAAAGGGGGAAGAGGCCAGTCTAAGAAGGATGGGTGGGGGGGGGGGTGAGGAGGGAGGGAAAGAAGATGATGGTTGAAGCCAGGTGGGTGGGGGGGGGAATGAAATATGAAGTTGGGAGGTGATAGGTGGGACAGGTAAAGGGCTGATGAAGAAGAAATCTGATAGGAAAGGGAAAGGCAAAGGGAAAAAGGGAAGGAGGAAGGGTGCCAGGAGAAGGTGAGGGGAAGGAAAGAGGTGAATGGGGAATGGAAGAAGAGGGAAGGGGCAGGGGGAAACTACCAGACATTAGAGAAATCAATGTTCATGCCATCAGGTTAGAGGGTACCCAGATGGAATATGAGATATGACAGGAGGACACTTGTTACCTGGAAGGTGTGAATCTAGGTGTGGTAGCAGAACAAAGTAGTCTAGTTAACACTCGAAGTTGTGTCACACCCATGACAAAAACAACCCAAGCCCAGACATGTATTCATAGGGAGTTAGAAATGAAACATAAGGTAACCCATTAAAATAAGGTCATTATTAAACTTCGGTTGGACCAACATTAGAGAACTGTACACAACTGTATTTACTATATTACTAAAAGGGATATAGAGACACAAGAAAGGGTTTTAGGGAACGTTTACATGGATGCTATAATTGTGAGCAGGTCTATAGTGGGAAAGAATGAATGGACTGTTCTTCTTATCTTTTAAGAAAAGAAGCCTGAGCTGTGATGTGATTACAAAGCTTTCCGTCAGACGCCAACGCTAATGGGTAGTCACTAAGAACTTTCATAAGGAGTTCTGAAATACCCATAGAATGGAGTTAAGGTAGAACATTCGACCATAGGGAGTCGCATAAGCAAATGTAGATATGTTTAAGAGGCAATGGAATGTTATGCTGATAGATAAGGAGGCTTTTGTAGATCTTCACTGTTTGGGCAAAATGGCCTGTTTATGAGCTATGTATCCTATGTTATTCCATTGTAGTAGAAGGGAAGATCTGTAATAGCATGGAGATGGAGAGAGATTGAACAGCATGTATCAGTGGTGGCAGCTGAAAGTCAGTGGTCAAGGCTAGTGAACGACAAGAGGTATGCATGGGGCCAGTGTATTTCAAATGTAAACAGGAGATTCTGGAAATACTCTGCAGGCTAGGCAGCAAGTCTTGGAAGCGAACCAGAGCTTCTTACAGACGTGCCTGACCTGCTGAGTATTAACAGCATTTTCTATTTTCATTTTTTACATGTGCAGTCTTCCAATTTTGTAATTGGGAAGAGTTGTTTGAAATAAAAATCCCAGAAAGGAAGACAAAAAGATATCGAATGCTGGAATGTGAGATAAAAGGCTGGAATGGCTGAGTATATGAAATTGCTGAATTCAGCTGTGTGTCTAGTTCGAAGATGATGTGTTGTATTGTAAGTTTACATTAACTTCTTCAGAAGAGAGATCAAACTGAAATGGAAGATGAAAGCAACAGGCATTTAGAAGCTCAGGGTCACCACTGGGCTCTGACTGGAAGTGTATTTTGAAGCGTCACCTGGTCTATGTCTGTTTTCCTCAACACGTTAAGAGATCACATTGTAACGACTAAATGCAGTGGTCTAAATTGGAAGAAGTATGGTCATCAGCCATTCCCCTCTACCAGATATGATCCTTAAAATATCATGCAACTTAATTAAATGTCCCCTTAGTCTTTTCTGTGCTGTAGTAATATTGAAACTCATGGAGTCCAAATGGAAATAGACTTTCAGTCACAAACCACATTAACTATTACATTTTGCTTCTTATCACTGTCAATTTTGCATCCATTACTTTTGATGGGATTTTGTTGTCTTTTACCTTCTTGTCCATTATTCCAACCAGGACTTCGCCAAAATCTGTGACAAAACTCAAGTGGATCTTTGCCATCTTTGCACATTGCCATCTTTAACCTCTTTGTTACTCTCTTAAACAAATTCAATCAATTTACCGCAGCAAATCCATGCTGACTGATGTTAATTATTGATGCACTTCTAATCAACCTTTAGCACTGCCTGTGGAAATGTTTCCATTCATTTACTAGTCACCAAGGCAGGATTAATTCCCCTTTAAAAACTTAGGAGTATCACTTCCTTTTAAATAAGTCAGCATTGTCAGCAGTTTTTCTCTATTTTTAATACGGAACTAGAGAGAATTAGAAAAACAGCCTTTGCTATTTCCTCTCTTACCTCTTAATATACTGGAATATACTTCATTTGGGGTTGAGTATTTATAAGGGCAAAAAGATATAGTAAACAGAAGCAAAGGAAACAATACAGCCTTTAAATCTGCTGTGCAATTCAGTAATCTCATGGGTAAACTTTTGCTTCAAATTCACCTTCCTGCTCAATCCCCATGTTTCTTGACATCACAAAAAGCAGTCTCAGCAAGAAATCATTTATACCTCTCTGAGGAAGAGAGTTCCAAAGATTTGCAATGCTCTGTATAAATATATTTCTCGGGCAAGCCGGGAACTATAGGCTGGTCAGCCAGTCACCAGTTGTGGTGAAGTTACTGGAAGGAATTCTGAGGGACAGGAACTACAAGTATTTGCATATTCAGAGGAGTCAGCATAGCTTTGTGAATGGAAAGTCATGCTTGATAAACCTTTTAGAGTTTTTTTGAAGAGGCAAAATGAGAATCGGGTGCTGGATTTTGTCTATGTGGACTTTGCTAAAACTGGTCTGGACGGTCAGCTCCCATGGAATTCAGCGAGAGCTAGTGAGGTGGATTCAAAATTCGGTAGACCAGAGGTAGGAAGCAGAGGATGGTGCTTGAAGGTTCTTTTTTTTTGAATGGAAGCCAATGACTAGTGGTGTGCCACAGGGGTCAGTGTTGCTTATGTAAATGAATTGGATGTAAATGCACTAGGCTTAATCACTAGGTTTCAGATGACACAAAATTTGGAGATGTTGTTGGTAGTGATGAAGCTTATCATGATTGCAAGGGGATCTTGATCCTTTAGAAAGTGGGCTGAGGAATTGTAAGTGGATTTCAATACAGTTAAGCGTGAGGTGATACATTTTGCCAAGTCTAACTAGAATAAGACTTTTACTATGAATGGTAGGGCACTGGGTGGTATGAATCAGAAGGATGGAGGAGTACAAGAGCATAGTTGTTTAAAGGTGGTGTTGCAAGTAGACAGGGTGATGAAAAGGGCATTTAGCATGCTGGCTTTCATTGGTCAGGGCACTGAGTATGGGAATTGAGACATATAGAAGCCTTTATTGAGATTGCTTTTGGAGCACTGTGTACAGTTTTCATCAGAAGAGACATGGGCAAGTTGGAAAGAGTGCAGAAAAGATTTATGAGGATGCTGCCTGGGCAAGGGGGTGTGAGTTACAGGGAGAGATTGCCCTGGCTAAGTCTTTACTTCTTGGAAATTAGAGAATGAAAAGTAACAGAAATGTTAAAAATTATGAGAGGCACTGGATACAGGGAAACATGGAAACATAGAAAACCTACAGCATAATAAAGGCCATTTGGCCCACAAAGATCTTTTCCCAAGGGTGGGAGAATCTAAAACTATGAGGCACAGATTTAGGGTGTAAAGGGAAAGATTTAAAAGGGACTTAAGGGGCAACTTCTTCATTCAGAGGATGGTGAGTATGTGGACTGAGCTGCCAAAAAAGTGGTTAAGGCAACTACAATAGTATTATTTGAGAAGCACTCGGATAGGTACATGGAAGGGCAAGGCTTATAGGGATAAGGGCTGAAAGCAGGATATTGGGACTGTCTTGATGGGTACCAGAGTGAGCTCAGACTCAGTGGGTGGAAGGTCCTGTATCCATGCTGTATTGCTCTATGTCTTCATGTAGTGTAGCACACTGACGTCTACATTTCTTAGGCCAGGCGGCAACTCTCAGACACCCCTTCTTACTTACCCCTGAGAAGGAGCCCACTCAGGACCATCAGGGTATTGTCTCACCAGCCTTGGAGATCTCCCATCCACAGCCACAACCTCATAGTTTCCTTATGCTGCACTAGTCATTTCTACCTCCTGCACAGGATCCGCAATCCTAACTGTCTTGGTAGGCCTATTGCTACAGCCTGCTGCTGTCCCACTGAACTATCCCCCATGTTTCAGTCCCTTCCCACCTTCATCCACAACACTTCACGTGCTCTCGATCTCCTCAACAACGTTCAATTCCCTGGCCCTGATCATCTCATTTTCACTATGAATGTTCAATCACTCATCAAAAAGATCTTAAAGCTCTCCAGTTCCTTCCTGACAGCAGACCCAATCAGTTCCTCCTCCCTTTGGAAGAACTGGTCCTCAACCTTAACCTTATCTCCTGTATGAATGCCATTCCCTTTTCTCAGTTCCTTCATCTCCACTGCATATGTTCCCAGGATGAGGTATTCCTTTCCAGGATATCAGAGATGTCCTCTTTCTTCAAAGTATAGGGTTTCCCTTCCTCCGCCATTGATGCTGCCCTCACTATTTCCCAGACATCCACTCTCATCCCATCTTCCTGTCTCCTTAAAGGGAAAGAGTTCCTCTTATCCTCACCTACCACCCCATGAACCTCCACATCCAACACAGCATTCTTCTCAACTTCTTTACCCCTTCCCCTCATTCGGCCTAGCTGGGATACCTGGCCAAACACTGAAGACCGGCTGAGTGTTCATGAGATCTTAGGCCCTTGCTTTGGATGTCTGGGGTACCCTCCTTTTTCAAACAGGCTTCACTTATCCTGGTGCTTAAGAAGATCATGGTAACCTGCTTCAATGACTATTGTCCTATAGCACTTATATTCCCGGTGCTGAAGTGTTTTGAGAGGTTGGTGCTGAAACACATCGACTCCTGCCTGAGAAGTGACTTGGATCCACTCCAATTTGCCTGTCAGTGCAACAGGTCCACCTCATTTGCTCTTTTCTGAATCCTGGAACATCTGGATGGCAGCTCAGCATTCAATGACATCATCCCCTCAAAGCTAATCAATAACTTTCAGGACCTTGGTCTCAATACCTCCCTGTGCAATTAGTTCCTCAGGTTCCTCATTTGCAGAACCTAGTCAGTTTGGATTGGCAACAACATCTCCTCTACAACATCCAAGAGCAGAGATGCACTACAAGACTGTGTGCTTAGCCCCTGCTCCACACACTTTACACTTATGACTGTGTGGCTAAGCACAGCTCCAATACCATATGCAAGTTTGCGGTAAACAGCACTGTCGTTGGTTGAATATAGGAGGAAGATTGAACATCTGGCGGAGTGGTGCCACAGCAACAACCTCTCACTCAACGTTTGCAAGACTAAGGGGCTAATTACTGGCTTCAGGAGATAGAAACCAGAGGTCCATGAACCAGTCCATGATCAGAGATGGAGAGGGTCAGCAGCTTTAAATTCCTCGGTGTTAGTATTTCAGAGGACCTGTCCTGGGCCCAGCATGTGAGTGCAGTTACGAAGAAAGCAATGCCTCTGCTTCCTGTGGAGTTTGCAAAGATTCAGCTCTGACAAACTTTTATTGATGTGTAGTGGGGAGTATATTGACTGCCTATATCACAGGCTGATATAGAGATAATAATACATTTAAATGTTAAATCTTTCAAAAAGTTAGTGATACAGCCCTGTCCATCACGGGTAAAGCCCACCCCACCATTGAGCACATCTATATGGAGCATTGTCACAGCAAAACATTATCTATCATCAGGGACCCTCCACCCAGGTCATGCTCTCTTTTTGCAACTGCCATCAGGAAGAAGGTACAGGAACCTCATGGTTCACACCACTAGGTTCAGGAGCAGTTATTACCTCTCAGCCGTCAGGCTCTTGAACCAGAGGGGATAACTTCGCTCAACTTAATTTGCCCCATCACTGAAATGTTCCCACAACCTATGGACTCACTTTCAAGGACTCTTCACCTCATGTTCTCAATATGTACTGCTTATTAATTTATTTCTATTATTTCTCAAGCAATGCCTTTTATGCCCACTTTGAAAGGGAGAATATAACTACAGCTGTGAAGATCCCTGTTGCACCGGGTGACCTTGTGACCTCTGTTTCAGAGGCTGACGTCAGGCTGTCTGGCAGCAGGCCCTGATCAAGTAGCTGGTAAGGTTCTGAAAACTTGTGTCAACCAACTGGCAGAATATTCAAGGGCATTTTCAACCTCACACTGCTACAGTCGGAAATTTCCACCTGCTTCAAAAAGGTAACAATTATACCAGTGGCCAAGAAGTGAGATGCCTTAATGACTATCATCCTGTAGCACTCACATCTATGGTGATGAAATGCTTTGGGAGGTTGGTCATGGCTAGAATCAACTCCTGCCTCAGCAAGGACCTGGACCCACTGGAATTTGCCTATCGCCACAATAAGTCTACAGCAGACATAATCTCATTGTGTCTTTGTATGGCCTTAGATCGCCTGGACAATACAAACACCTATGTCAGGATGCTGTTCATTGACTATAGCTCTGAGTTTAACACCATCATTCCAACAGTCCTGCTTGATAAGCTACACAACCTGGGCCTCTGTACCTCCCTCTGCAATTGGATCCTTGACTTGCTAACTGGAAGACCACAATACGTGTGGATTGGTGATAATATCTCCTCAAGTATGTGTACTTTGCCCACTGCTCTACTCTCTCCATACCCATCACTGTGTGACCAGGCAGAGCTCAAACTCAATCTATAAATTTGCTGATAATACAACCATTGTTGGCAGAATCTCAGATAGAGACAAGACAGTGTACAGGAGTGAGAAATATCAGCTAGTTGAGTGGTGTCACAGCAACAACTTTGCAGTGAGTATCAGTAAGACCAAAGAGCTGATAGTAGATTTCAGAAAGGGTAGGTTGAGGGAACACAAACCAATCCTCACGGAGGAATCAGAAGTGCAGAGAGTGAGCAATGTCAAGTTCTTATGCGTCAAGATCTCTGAGGATCTAACCTGGTCCAGAATTTCGATGCTGGGAAAGCAATAAAGAAGCCAAGACAGCGTCTATATTCATTAGGAGTTTGAAGAGATTTCGTTTGTCACCTAAAACACTCAAAACTTCAACAGATGTAACATGGAGAGCACTCTGACAGGCTGCATCACTGTCTGGCTTGGGAGGAGGGGGGCTACTGCACAGGACTGAAAAAAGCTACAGAAAGTTATAAAATTAGTCAGCTCCATTTTGGCTACTTCCTTCCGTAGAATCCAAGACATCTTCAAGGATTGGTGCCTCAGAAATATGGCATCCATTATTAAGGACCCCCATCACTCAGGACATGCTCTCTTCTCATTGTTACCGTCAGGTAGGAGGTACAGAAGACTGAAGGCACACACTCAATGATTCAGGAACAGCTTCTTCCCCTCTGCCATCTGATTCCTAAATAGACATTGAACCCATAAAGACTAACTCACTTTAAAAAAATTATTTCTGTTTTTGCGCTATTTTTAATTTAACTATTTAATATTCACATATATACTGTAATAATATACAAACATGTGTATTTATTTTCTATATAATCATGAATTGCATTGTATTGCTCTGCGTAGTTAATAAATTCCATGACGTGCTGGTGGTATTAAACCTGATTCTGATTCTGATTTTTTCTTTTCTATCTGCACAGTTGTCTTTTGTACCCACATTGCTGCAGTCTTTCATTGATTCTATTATGGTTATCATTCTATGACGGATTTATTGAGTAAGCCCGCAATAATATAAATCTCAGTGTTGTATATAGTGACATATATGTACTTCAATAATATTTTTATTTTTGAACTCACCACTTTCCATCCATGGGATCCCTCCATCCATGATCCCCTTGTCCATTCAGTCCTTCCTCCTGGCACTTAGCCCTGCAAGTTGCAGAAGTGCCAAACCAGCCCATTCACCTCCTCCCTCACCTCCATTCAGGGCCCCAAATACACCATCCAGGTGAGACACCGTTTCACCTGTGAACCTGTTGGGATCATCGACTGTAGCCATTGCTCCCAACATGGTCTCCTCTACATTGGTGTGACTCAATGTAGTTAGGGGGACTGCTTTGTTGAGCATCTCAGCTCCATCGCAAAAAGCAGAATCTCGTGGTGGTCAAATCCATTTCTGTTCAGGCACGTTGGTCCATGGCCTCCTACTCTGACATGATGAGGCCACTCTCAGGATGTCTAGGCATCTTCCAATCTGATGGCATGAACATTGGTTTCTCTGACTTCTGGTAATTTTTCCCCTTCCCCCTCCCTCTTCTCCATTTCCTCACTCAGCCTCCTTACATCTTTTTCTCACCTGCCTATTACCTCCCGTAGGTGTCCCTCCTCCTTCCCTTTCTCCCATGAGCACTGTCCTCTCTTATCAGATTCCTTCTTCTCTAGCCCTTCGTGTTTTCCACTTGTCACCTCCCAGCTTCTGCCTTCACCCATCACCTTCTAGCTTGTCCTCTTTCCCCTCCAACCATCTTCTTTCTCTGGCACCTTCCCCCTTCCTTTCTGTCTTGACAAAGGGTCTCAGCCGGAAATGTTGACTGTTTATTCATTTCCAGAGATGTCGCCTGACCTGCTGAGTTCCTTCAGCATTTTGTGCGTGTTGCTTTATGATTCAATGACTCTTCATTTCGATAAAAATTACTAAGACTGTCGTCATCTACTCTGTCAAAACCCCACATTCTAATAAATGCTAACTAAATCACCTCGCCTTCTTATCAGTTCCAGTAAAAGTAGGCCAACCTTAATTGATCTATCCACCAGAAAGCATTCTCATCCCAGGAATCAATCCAGTGAATAATTGTGCATGATCTTATAATTCCATGATTATGGAGGTCAAAACTGCACACAGTAATGGAAAACAAGCAGAATGGCAGATTCTGGAATCTGAAACAAAAACTAGAATGAACCTAAGGATATTAGAAATAGGAGCAGGAGTAGACCATCTGGCCCATTGAGCCTGCTCCGCCATTCAATAAGATCATGGCTGATCTGGCTAAGGACTCATCTCTACCTACCTGCCTTTTCCCCCATCACCCTTAATTCCCCTACTATGCAAAAATCTATCCATCCTTGTCTTAGATATAGTTTATAGTTACTAAGGTAGCCTCCACTGCTTCACTCTGCAGAGAATTCCACAGATTCACCATCCTCTGGGAAAAACAGTTCCTCCTCATCTCCATCTAAATCTACTCCCCTGAATCTTGAGGCTATGTCCCCTAGTTCTAGTCTCACCTACCAGTGGAAACAACTTTCCAGCCTCTATCTTATTTATCCCTTTCATAATATTGTATGCTTCTATAAGATCTCCTCTCATTTTTCTGAATTCCAGCGAGTACAGTCCCAGGTAACTCAATCTCTCCTCATTGTCTAACCCCTTCATTTCTGGAATCAACCTGGTGAATCTCCTCTGCACCACCTCCAAAGCCAGTATATCCTTCCTCAAGTAAAGAGACCAGAACTGCACGCAATACTCCAGATGTGGCCTCACCAGTACCCTGTACAGTTGCAGCATAACCTCCCTGCTCTTAAATTCAATCTCTCTAGCAATGAAAGCCAACATTCCATTTGCCTTCTTGATACCCAGCTGCACCTGCAAACCAACACTTTGTGATTCATACACAAGCACTCCCAAGTCCCTCTGCACAGCAGCATATTGCAATTTTTTATCATTTAAGTAATAACCTGTTCTTCCATTTTTCCTTCCAAAGTGGATGACCTCGCATTTACCAACATTGTACTCCATCTGCCCCACCCTTAAAACTTATTTAACCTATCTATATCTCTCTGCAGATTCTCCATGTCTTCTGCACAATTTGATTTTCCTCTCAATTTAGTATCAACAGCAAACTTAGATACACTACACTCAGCCCCCTTTTCAGATCCTTAATGTATATTGTGATCAGTTGCAGGCCCAGCTCCTACCCCTGTGGCACACCGCTCACCAATGATTGCCAACCAGAGTAACACCCTCATATTCCAGCTCTATGCTTTCTGTTAGTTAACCAATCCTGTATCTGTGCTAATACATCACCCCCAATTCTATGTATCTTTATCTTATGGATATATCTTTTATGTGGCACCTCATCGAACGCCTTCTGGAAATCCAAGTAAATAATGTCCATCTGTTCCCCTCTATCCGCTGCGCTTGTTATATCCTCACAGAACTCCACCAGTAAGTTTGTCAAACAGGACCTGCCTTTGCTGAATCCATGCTGCATCTGTCTGATTGATCCATTTCTATCCAGATGCCTCACTATTTCTTCTTTAATGATAGCTTCAAACATTTTCCCAACTACAGATGTTAAACTAACGTCTTTTGCCTACATCCTTTTTTTGAACAGTGGCATGACATTCACTATCTTCCAATCTGCCAGGACCTTCCCAGAGTCCAGAGGATTTTGGTAAATCATCACCAAAGTCTCCACTACAACCTCTGCCATTTCTTTCAGTACGCTGGGATACATTCCATCAGGACCAGGGGACTTGTCTATCTTCAGGCCCACAATTTTGCTCAGCACTACCTTTTTAGTGTTAGCTATTGTTTTGAGGTCCTCACTCCCATCACATCC
This sequence comes from Hemitrygon akajei, assembly GCF_048418815.1. Classification (NCBI taxonomy): domain Eukaryota; kingdom Metazoa; phylum Chordata; class Chondrichthyes; order Myliobatiformes; family Dasyatidae; genus Hemitrygon; species Hemitrygon akajei. The sequence continues at coordinate 87,430,183 of NC_133133.1, forward strand.
ATAAAATCTCTCTCTGGCATGTTAGACTTGTCCTCCACCATGAAGACCAACACAAAATAGTCATTCAAAGTCTTGGCCATTTCCTCATTACCCGATATCAATTCCCCCCTTCTCATCCTCCAAGGTGCCTAAATTCATTTTAGGCACCCTTTTCTGCTTTATATAATTATAAAAACTTTTACTATTCATCTTTATATTTTGTGCTAGTTTATTTTCATAATCTATCTTCCCTTTCTTTATTTCTTGCTTAGTGGTTCTTTGTTGCTTTTAAAAGTAATCCCAATCTTCCAGTTTCCTGCTACTCAGTGACTTTGTATACATGAGCTTTTAGTTCGATGCCTTATTTTATTTCCTTTGTTATTCAAGGCTGGCCCTCTCCACTGTTACTGTCCTTGCTTTTAACTGGAATATGCTTTTGTTGAGCACCGTGAAAAATCTCTTTGAAAATCTTCCACTGTTCCTCAACAGTCCCACTATAAAGCCTGTCTTCCCAGTCTACACTGGCCAAATCCTCCCTCATCCCATTGTAGTCTCCATTGGTTAGGCATAATACACTGGTTTTAGATTGAACTATTGCACCCTTCATTTATACAAGAAATTTAACCATACTGTGATCACTCTTTCCAGGAGGATCCCTAACTACAAGATCGCTAATTGTACCTATTTCACTGCACAGGACCAGATCTGAGATAGAATGTTCCCTTGTAGGTTCAGTGACATGTTGTTCAAGAAAGCTATCACAGATGCATTCTATGAAGTCCTCTGCAAGACTGGCTCGACCAACTTGATTCACCCAATCTATGTGCAAGTTAAAACCCCCATGATAACTGCTGTTCCATTCTTACATACCTCAGATATTTCTCTGTTTATTGCTTGTGCCACTGTAATGTTATTATTCGGTGGCCGATAGACAACTCCCACCAGTGATTTTTTTTCCTTTTAGTATTTCTAGTCTCTACCCAGATGGATTCAACATTCTGCTCTTTAGATCTTATATCATCTCTCACTATTGCCCTGATCTCATCTATAATAAAGAGCACTACCCCACCTCCCTTACCTTTCTGCCTATCCTTCTGTATTACCTGATATCAATGGATATTTAATTCCCAATCCTCTCCACCCTGCAACCACATTTCTGTAATGGTCATGAAATCATACCCCTTGTACTGACCTTGCTTTGAATACTACGGGCATTCAAGTAAAGTGCCCTTACACTCACTGTGCTTTTAAAGTCGTGTAATCTTTTATTCTTTTGCACTTCACTTTTCTGCTGGGAAAAAAATCAGCAAGTTGAGCCGCATCTGTGGAAAATCAGTTAATGTTTGCATTGAAGATGGTTAATCTATACTCCACATACTGAATGGTGTCTTCAAATCACAACCAATACACCAATTTCTCACTGCAAAAGGTCAATGTAAGATTTTTATTTCTTATTGCTTGCTGTCTTAACTTTTTATCTTCAATTTCTCAAGAAACACGAAGATCTCTCTGTAAATCAACACTTGTTTTATCACCATTTAAAAAATTTGGTTTTTCTCTTCCATTAACTAAATTAATAATTTAATATCTTTTGCAGATTATACTTCTGTCACCATGTCCCCACTGCAGACTTTTTGGATTCTCCTCACATTCCCATCTAGTTTTGTGTCCTCTTAAAATCTGGGTGTGTTGCACAGTCTTTCCATCTAAGTCTTTAAATACATTTCCCTCAGCAGCTCCAAAGCATGTGTACCCAATCTCCAATGGAAGATATTAATTTGCAAATGAGACTCTCAGAATCTGATTAGCAGAATCATTGACTTTCTGTAAATGACATGAAATTTGTTATTTTAAGACAGCAGTAGTGCAATGGCATAAAATTATTATATAAGTTATTACATAAGTGAATAAATAGTGCATAAAAGAGAATGATGAGGCTGTGTTTATAGGCTTATTGACTGTTCTGAAATCTGATGGTGTGGGGGTGGGGGGAAGGTGTTTGTGAATCACTGAGTGTGGGTCCCAAATGGAGGACGAAGGGAAGTCTTCATGTTTATGAATGAACTATCTTTTTTCCTCGAATAGCAGATTTCTCATAATTATTGTTGTGAATATGCAAACAAAGTAAAGGAATTTTCTGAGTGATTAGATTTGCTCATTTGATGATCATTGGTTCCAGCTCACCAGATTTGAAAGCTCATTGATTAATTTGATTGGATGATATCGTTGTGTTTATTTGTTGCTAAATTGCTTTTCATTTTCCTCTAACTAAATGCAAACTGACTTGGTTAATTTAGCAATATAATGAACCAATCATTACGTTCTGCTCACTTTTGGAATGCATTAAAGTTGTGACAAAATCAGGGCATATTTCACCCAAGAAAATACGTGTGTTCATTATGTTTATTATTTTGCTACATTCCTATTAGCTTTAAAATGTTTAACTGGGCAAAACACTGTTATAATTGAAGGTAGCTTCATAAAAGAGGCAGGGGAAAGCTTTGATATTATAAGAATTATTTCCAATTGTTCGATATATTTTCTCTTTAAGCCAAGGTTTCTTTAAGGGGAAATCTTGCGTAACTAATCTACTGGAATTCTTTGAAGTAATAACAAACAGGATAGACAAAGGAGAGGCAGTGGATGTTGTTTACTTGGATTTTCAGAAGGCCTTTGACAAGGTGCCGCACATGAGGCTGCTAAACAAGAGCCTATGGTGTTCCAGGAAAGATACCAGCATGGATAGAAGATTGGCTGACTGGCAGGAGGAAAACAGTGGGAATAAAGAGGGCCTTTTCTGGTCAGTGTTGGAACTGCTTTTCATATTAAATGCCAATGATTTGGATGATGGAATTGTTAGCTTTGTGGCAAAATTTACAGACAATACAAAGATAGGTGAAGGGGCAGGTAGTGTTGAGGAAGCAGAGAGTCTCCAGAAGGAATAAAATTAATTAGGAGAATGGGCAAAGAACTGGCAGATAGAATATAGTGAAGGGAAGTATGTGGTCATGCACTTTGGTGGAAGAAATAAAGGCATAGGCTATTTTCTGAACAGGTAGAAAATTCTGAAATTAGAGATGCAAAGGGATTTGGGCCTTCTCATTCAGGATTCCCTAAAGATTAAATTACAGGTTGAGCTGCTGGTAAGAAAAACAAGTGCACTGTCAGCATTTATTTTGAATAGATTAGAATATAAAAGCAAGGATGTAATGCTGAAGCTTTATAAGGTAATGGTCAGACCGCACTTGGAATATTGTGAGCTGTTTCAGGCCCTTATCCGAGGAAGGATGTGCTGATACTAGAGAGCAGCCAGAGGAGATTCACGAGAATGATTCCAGGAAGGAAAGACTTAATGTATGATGAGCATTTGATGGCTGGAGTTTAGAAAAATGGGATGGGATCTTATTGAAATCTCTCGGATATTGGAAGGCCTAAACAGAGTGGATGTGGAGTGAATGTTTCCTATAATGAGGGAGGGCACAGCCTCAGAATAGAAGACATCCCTTTAGGACAGAAATGATGAGGTATTTCTTTAGTGAGATGGTGGCGAATCTATGGAATTCTTGGCCAGTGACGGCTGTGGAGGCTAACTTATTGGGTATATTTAAAGCAGAGATTGATAGGTTCTTGGTTAGTAAGGATGTCAAGGATTAATAGGATTGAGAGAGATAATAAATCAGCCATCATGGAATGGGAGAACAAACTCAATGGGCCAAATGACCCAATTCTGCTCCTATGGTCTTTTTTTTTTTGCCCAGGTAAACCTTTTTTTCCAACCAAAATGTGTTGATAAGCATTTTTGTAAAATTCACATCATTAGTAGTATTGATATTTAGCTCATTGTTCATGTACCTCTTGGATTCTATGGTAGTTTATGGATAAGCTATAAATAGTTCAGTGTTTTGAGTATTTCTTTTTACATTTTCTACAAAATAGTTTGCTCTAATTTGTAGGGATAGATACTCATTTCAGCTATTTTCCAATTGTTATGATACTTCCAATGGAATGCCATAATGTAGCAAGGAAAATTGTAACGGAAGTGGAAATTGCTGAAAAAATGCAGGATGTTAGTCACCATCATTGCAGAGAGAAGCAAATTAACATTTTGGGTCAACAACACATTTTGATGTTTGTTTTCAATATTATTGTAATACTCCATTCAGCAATGTTACTAATAAATTTATAATTGAAACTAATTCTGCCCTTGACTGATTATGCTTTAATATTGCAATTTATCCAGCTTGCTTTAAGAATGTATTTGTGAACGGTAGCCTTGGTGAAAAGTTTAAAAGTTTTTAAACACAAGAGTTTCTAAAGATGCTGGAAATCTTGAGCAACGTGAACCATGTGCTGGAGGATTTGAGCAGTTAAGGCAGCATCAAAGGAGAAGAATAAACAACTGATGTTTCAGGCGGAGACCATACATTAGGATTGAAGAACAAGGGAGAAGAATTCAACATCAGTAGGTGGGGGGGAGGGGAAGAAGTACAAGCTGGCAAGTGATAGGTGAAACCAGGCGAGGGGGGAAGGTGACACGTGCAACAAGCTGGAAGAACTCAGCAGGTCAGGCAGCATCCGTGGAAATGAGCAGTCAATGTTTCGGGCTGAGACCCTTCGTCAGGACTCCCACCTCCCGTCCTTCGTCAGGACAGGGGGGAAGGTGGGAGGGTGGGGGAGGGGAATGAAGTAAGAAGCTGGAAGGTGATAGGTGTAAGAGGTAAAAGGCTGAAGAAAAAAGAATCTGATAGGAGATGACAGTGGACCATGAGAGAAAGGGAGGGAGGAGTTGATAGGCAGGGGAGTAGAATAGAAGGGGTAAGAGGGGAGCCAGAATGGGGAATGGAAAAAGAGAGAAGGGGGAAGGGAGATAAATGACCAAAGTTAGAAAAATTAATGTTCATGCCAAGAGGTTGGAAGCTACGCAGGTAGAATATGAGGTGAGTGTGGTCTCAACACGGCAGTAGAGGAAACCATGGGCCATCATGTCAGAATGGAAGTGGGAAGTTGCACTGAAGTGGGTGGCCACTGGGAAAGCGCACCTTGTATGGTGACGGAGTAAAGGTGCTCGATGAAGTCTACATGTACATCACATCTTAGTGATGTAGAGGAGGCTGCACCGGGAGTACAGGATACAGTTGATGACCACAACAGACTCGCATGTGAAGTTTCACATCACCTGGAAAGACAGTTAGGGCCCCTGAATGGTGGTGAAGGAGGAGGTGTAAGGGAAGGTGGGGCATTTGTCCTGCTTATGGGGATAAGTGCCAGGAGGGAGATCAGGGAGAAGGGACATGTGGACAAGGGAATGATGGAGAAAGCAATTGCTGTTGAAAGCAGAGAGTGGGAAGAGGGAAAGATGCCCTTAGCGGTAGGATCCTGCTGTAGATGGTGGAAGTTACAGAGAATATCGTGCTGGATATGGGGACTCATGTGGTGGTAGGCAAGGGCAAGGGGAACTCTATCCCTGTTATGGCACTGGGAGGAGAGTTGTGTGGGAAATGGTGGAGCTGCAGGTGAGGACAGCATTGATTGTGGTGGAATGGAGGACATCTGCAATGTTCTAGAATGGAAATGCTCATCCTGAGGACAGATGTGGAGAAACTGAAAAAAGGGAATTGCAATTTTACAATTGATAGGGTGAGAAAAGTTATAGTCAAGATAGTTGTGAGAGTCAGTAGGCTTATAAAAGCTGAACAGAGTGATCTAGGAATAATGATGCATAGTTCCCCGAAGGTGGAATCTCATGTGGATAGGGTGGTGAAGAAAGCTTTTGGTATGCTGGCCTTTATAAATCAGAGCCTCTGTTGTGTCTTCATTGCAGTTTCTTCAATATGTTGGGCCCTGTATAGATCTTCAGAGATGTTGACACCCAGAAACTTGAAGCTGCTCACCCTTTCCACTTCTGATCCCTCGATGAGGACTGGTGTGTGTTCCCTCGACTTCCCCTTCCTGAAATCCACAATCAATTTCTTGGTCTTACTGACGTCGAGTACAAGGCTGTTTCGACACCACTCAACCAGCTGATCTCTCTCGCCACTTTATGTTTCTTCATCACCATCTGAAATCCTGTCAGCAATAGTTGTGTCACCACCAAATTTATAAATGGCATTTGAGCTGTGCATGGCCACACAATCATGGGCGTAGAGAGAGTACAGCAGTGGGTAAGCATGGATCCTTGAGGTTGATTGCCAGCGAGGAGGAGATGTTACTAATGATCTGCACAGGTTGTGGTATCCCAGAGAGGAAGTCAAGGATCCAGGTACAGAGGGAGGTACAGAGGCCTGGGTTTTGGAGTTTGTTGATTAGTACTGAGGGTATGATCGTTTTGAACTCTGAGCTGTAATCAATAAAGAGCAGCCTGACATATGTATTGTTATTATCCAACTAATTCAGAGCTGAGTGGAAAGCTGGTGAGATTGCATCTGCTGTGGACCTATTGTGTTGATAGGCAAATTCCAGTGAGTCCAGGTCTTTGCTTAGGCAGGTTGGATGTTGTGAAGTTGTGAATGGTGGGAGAATTACTACTTTTGTGTTTGTATGAAGATCTTTAAAATGTGTGGAATGGGTAGGAGCAACATCAGCCAGAAGCAGGATTTAGGATGGGATACCCAGGACTCTGTGATGAACCAATCCTTGAAAACTGATTATGAGAACCAAACCTTCACTTATGGACAGAAGTGAATTGGAATGTTTGGCCAATGATACTTCGAAATCCTCAGGAGTTTTCTGAATAATGCACAAGCAAGCAATGGTTTCGGTCTATAATCTCCAGCTGCATCTGCCTCAAGAAAATGTATTTGTCGCATCCTGCGCGGTCTTTTCCTCTGTGGGAAGATATGCTCTGTCTGTCTTTTTTTTTGCAGAGAAGTTGCATCTTTTTAATGTGAAGATTTGCTGTGCTCTATAACCACCAGCACTGGCAACTTGCCACACACTTTCATGAACACAAAATAAGCACAGGCCTTAACTCTATTAGAGCAGCCATGACCATCCTCAGATTTGGTGTTAGGATTGGCAAACTTCCCTTTCAAGCCTTTGAAAAGACTTAGTGTTAGCTTGAATCACAATTGGACTAAGCAGTATGCACCGTTGAATTTAATCTTCATTGATTAAAGTAACTTTCCAATCTCACACATAGCACCTGATCATTGCTTTGTTACACAGTTGATTTTCAAGCTGACAAACCATTCATGTGTTCCTTTATACATCCGATCCTTCAAAATCACATTCACTGTTGTGGCAGTGAGAACATCATGGGATGGAAGAAATTCTTTGGCCTCCTTCATATTTCTTAATTCTTTCACTTTTTTCTCTACGTTAATCAGTTTATTCTTATGAGGAGGTCCAGCACTTCTGCCCGCTTTGTTGATTTTCAGTCATAATTGCAATGCACTTAAGAGTGATTATTATATTGTGAGTTGCAACTCAAATACGTCTAGAACCCGCACAGTGGTACTGTAATAACGTAAATGAGTGTATATGGAGGCAATATTTCCTGCCATGTGCTAGAACGTTATGGTAGTTATCCGCATGGCACTTCTGCATTTCTGCAACTAACTTTCCTATCTTGCAAAATGATTTAAAAATATATGGGAAAACTTGTTTGAAGTCAGTTTTCCATAAGTCAGGTCACCTATAATCCAGAAAGTTCCTGTACTTGGAGGAAAGGTGAGATATGGGACTAATGCTGGGAAATGGGATTAGCGTAGATGGGCTCAGCATAACGGTGGGCATGGACGAAGCAGGATAAAAGGGCACATCTCTACGTACGACATTTCTACGATTCTGTGGTTCCGTTGGTTAGCATGCAAGCACTCTGGTTTTTGCGTGTTTGGTTAACTAAGTTCAGCTGCAGTACCAGGCAGAAAGTGGAATTATCTAATTTCAGTTTACACCATGTGCAATTTGTAATCAGTTTTATTGTACTTATTACATAATCTATTTTGGAAAATGATTTTGGTCTCTGAGAACATAGAGCATAAATATTTTAATTTATGAAAAATTCCATTCTACCTATTTGGACATCTAATGCCAGAAAGTTATTAAAACTTACAGGACATGCTAAATAAAGTGAGTTTCTGTCTGCCACACTTTCAGTCCATGCTTTTCTCCAAACTTCAGTCACTACAACACCCACAGATTGCCCTTCTGCAGACACAATCAGTTAGTCTCAGTTCAGACCTGAACCTGTAACCTTCTGATTCATAGGGAATGTGGATTGCAATTAAAATGGTTGGCGACCAGGATGTCCTGCTTCTTGCGGATGGAGAGAAGCTGCTCAACAAGGTGATCCCCCAATCCGCGTCAGGTCTCACCAATGTAGAGGAGGTCACATTGGAGGACTGGATACAGTAGATGACCCTTACAGATTCACAGGTGAAGTGTTGCCTTACCTGGATGGACTGTTTGGGGCCCTGAATGGAGGTGATGGAGGAGGTGAATGTACCTCAACGGATATCATTATCTTCAGAAGGATTCATCTCCTCCCTGGGCCCAATACATCAGTGCAATTATGAAGAAAGCATGGTAGGGGCTGTATTTCCTTAGAAGTTTGCAAAGATTCGGCATGACATCTAAAACATTGTTAAACTTCTATAGCTGTGTAGTGGAGAGTATATTGACTGGTGGCATGACAGCCTGGCATGGAAACACCACTTCCCTTGAACAGAAAATCCTACAAAAAGTAGTGGATACGGTCCAGTCAGTCTCAGGGAAAAGCCCTCCCCACCATTGAGCACATCCACATGAAGTGTTTCAGCAGGAAATTCCACCAGCCAGGTCATGCTGTCTTTTCACTGCTGCTAAGAGAAAGAAGGTACAGGAGCCTTAGGACCCACATCAGCAGGTTCAGGAACATTTATTACTCCTCAACCATCAGGCTCTTGAACCAATGAGTAACCAAAAGATAACTCCACTCAGCTTCACTTGCCCCATCATTGATATGTTCCCACAACCTACTTTCAAGAACTCTTCAACAGATGTTTATGTTATTTATTTATTTATCTATTTATTTATTTATTTGTTTGTTTGTTTGTTTGTTTATTTATTTATTATTTACTTCTTTCAGTGTTTGCACAGTTTGTTGTCTTTTGCACACTGGTTTATCACCCAGTTGATGTGATCTTTCATTGATTCTATAATGGTTATTATTCTATTATGGATTTATTGAGTATGCCCACAAAAATGAATCTCAGGGTTGTATATAGTGACATATATGTACTTTGATAATAAATTTACTTTGAACTTTGAACATACTGTATATGTAGCCAATCACAAAAATGTTTCTCAGGATCACAGTACACCCACAATACATATATCACATACAGCACATAAAGCAAAGCATTACCACAAATAAGTTAATAAAATATAATTCAAAATGCATGCAAAGTACGCAGCACAGGTAAACAGTAAACAGCTCGCTGTTCTGGTGAAGAGACCTCGGTGGTGATAGGGTATTCATTCGTCTCACAGCCTGGGGAAGAAGCTGTTACCCGGTCTGGCAGTGCTAGTCCTGATGCTCCTGTACCTCCTTCCTGACGGGAGTGGGTCAAAGAGATTGTGGGATGCATGGTAGGGATCTTCAACAAAGCTTTGTGCACTTCGTATGCAAGGCTCCCGGTAAAAAATTTTTACTGTCCCCTGTAGGGCCTTGTGGTTCGATGTCTTGCAGCTTCCGTGCCACATAGAGAGGAGATTCTCAATGGTTCTCCAGTAGAAAGTTGTTAGAATGGGAGCTTTGTGCAGCTCACTGTCCTCAAAAAGGATGTATACAGTGACAATCATAATGGCAGTGAACTCTCCGCATTTTCCAATTAACAACTACCATGTCGGCCAAAAACTTATGTGAAGTGAATTGAGGAGTTGAGGGCCTCTGTCAGTCAGAGTTGACAGTGGATATTGCATCTTAGCTGTCTTGTTACATAAGCCTGGCCAGTGCGATATGGAGAGCAAGCTGTTGCCCATGTAGCAAGCTCCCCTTCTCCATGGAGCTGATGAACCTAAAGGACTGGCAGAGACCGATACAGTTTGGTACCAGTAGCATTGTGGGAGTTGCCTGTCAGCACTGAACTCAACGCAGGACTGCCTTAGGGACTCCAACTCTAGATTTTTTCCTTCCCCGTGAGTGGGTATAGCCACAAGGCAGCAGAGGTTTGAGATCAGAGTTTTCCTTCTCCATGTGATATGATACCAGTGGCAATTTAGTTAATTTACTAATTGTGAGAATTATTTGCTGCTTCATAAATGCACAAAAGCTAACTAAAGGTGTTTTGAAGTACATCTCTTATCTTTTCATTTTTATTTCTGAGTTATGGAATTTTGGTGAAATACAATGATTACAGAGATTCTTTTGTTGAAGTGCTGTTTACTAAACCAGTGCGTTTTAGAAAACTTTTCAATGCAGAGCTGGTATATTCCAGTTTTTGATTGATGGAAAAACATTTTACAAGTCTGAAGTTCGCAGTGACATTAATCCAGTCTCATCTTTCATGCCAATGTTAGCTTTTGAATCCTTTATATTAGATGAGTTTGGAATGTGGCACTTGCCACCCACAGAATCAGAACATCTCATGCCAGAAAAGGAGGTTATTCAGCCCATCATATTTATGTTTTTTAAAGGAGCAACATAATACCACTGCGCTTGGCTCATTGCCTCAAATACACATCCACACACTTATAAAATGTGGTGAGCTTTTCCAAATCTACTATCTCTTACATGCTGGGAGCTCAGGAATCTTCAGGTGAGAACATTGTTTATCTCCTCTCTACTCTCTCTCTGAATTATTTTAAATATCTGTCTCTGTTTTGGCTCCTCGCCTTGTCCTCTCTGCCCTGCCCTAACTGAAATACACCCTTTATAACTTCATGCACTTTATTTAAGCATCATAATTTCCAAGCAAACCCATCATTGCTGCAATTTTTCAATCCGAGCAATTTCTTTGTAAATCTCCTCCATGCACTGTCCAGTGTGACTGTGCTAACAGAAGTATACACATACTTGTATGTGTATACTTCAGACAAGTTGTGTCCGAACTAGTAATGTGTACAATGCTTGCACAATCTCCCTGATTTTATATACTGTGCTTGGCTATGTTATAACCGCAGCCCCCTCCTTCTTGAGAATCGCAAGATCGCTATTAATTCAGGTCTTGGACCCAAGAAGTGAGAGAGAATCCTCAAGGTTTTGGAATGTGTGTCCTGGCCCCTCAGCAAGACAAAGCCACGGATAATGGCCATTGTCTCTTGGAGACACCTTTGTGGATTGGGGACTGGGCTACGTGCAAGCCCTCAGGGCAACGTGGGCTGGGCGACGGGGAGGGATTACATCATCCCAACCTGATTGACATCTGAGACCCCGTGAGTCCAGATAAAAGAGGGGCTGTAGAGACGGCCCCTCAGTCACACCAGAAGAGACGCTAGCGATCCCGTAATAGCGGGCAGCCATTTGAAGGAAGCCACGTGCGTTCGGTTCCCTTTGCCTGGGACCCGGTGGCGAGTATCACAGAAACGATTTTCTTGAACTAACAATGGGGAACCAACTCCCCCGACTCAACGGATCGACCTCACCAAAAGACCAGGGCAAGTTTCTTTTCTCACAAATCTCTCTCTCTCCAACAAGTGAAAACCCAGCGGTCCCCAAAACCCAGAAGCTTGCAGGAACTGAATGACTTTCATATTTCCAAAGGACAATATATTACCCCTAGACAAACGATAGGGCTACTTCTTATTGATGATTATTACTATACCCGCGCTTTAGATTGAGTATTGACAACGTATATTATCTGAATGTTTGTATTAACCTTATTTTTGTGCCCCTTTATAAATAAAAACTTTAAAAAATAGTACCATCAGACTTCAACGGACCTCTCTATCTTTGCTGGTAAGTGACCCAGTTACGGGGTACGTAACAGCTAATAAAGAAAAGGATCCATATGCACACTAATATGTGAAAGGACATGAAGTTGTATTCTTGTAAAGGTCCAGGTTATTTACCTCACCTTTATCTCCCTGTCCTAAATTTGTGTTCAAACACTCTTGAGGCCCTTTCAATATTTTTCTATTAATTCTGCAATCCTTTCCTGTGTTACACATCCCAAATGCCTGGCCTTAGTTTTTTGAATTAAAATGCATTTGCCTAACTGATTAGATCATCTATATTCTCCTTTAGTTGAAAGCTGTCTTCTTTCTTGTTAATCTCTGCAATGTTCTAGAGCATGTTGATATTAAGGGAGAGGAGGTGTTGGAGTTGTTAAAATACATTAGGATGGATAAGTCCCCCAGGGCCTGACGGAATATTACCCAGGCTGCTCCACGAGGCAAGGGAAGAGATGCTGAGCCTCTGGCTCAGATCTTTATGTCCTCGTTGTGCACAGGAATGGTACCGGAGGATTGGAGGGAGGCAAATGTTGTCCCCTTGTTCAAAAAAGGTAGTAGGGATAGTCCAGGTAATTATAGACCAGTGAGCCTCACATCTGTGGTGGGAAAGCTGTTGGAAAAGATTCTTAGAGATAGGATCTATGGGCATTTAGAGAACCATGGTCTGATCAGGGACAGTCAGCATGGCTTTGTGAAGGGCAGATTGTGCCTAACAAGCCTGATAGAGTTCTTTGAGGAGGTGACCAGGCATATAGATGAGGGTAGTGTAGTAGATGTGATCTACATGGATTTTAGTAAGGCATTTGACAAGGTTCCACACAGTAGGCTTATTCAGAAAGTCAGAAGGCATGGGATCCAGGGAAGTTTGGCCAGGTGGATTCAGAATTGGCTTGCCTGCAGAAGGCAGATGTTTGTGGTGGAGGGAGTTCATTCAGATTGGAGGGTTGTGACTAGTGGTGTCCCACAAGGATCTGTCCTGGGACCTCTACTTTTTGTGATTTTTATTAACGACCTGGATGTGGGGGTAGAAGGGTGGGTTGGCAAGTTTGCAGATGACACAAAGGTTGGTGGTGTTGTAGATAGTGTAGAGGATTGTCGAAGATTACAGAGAGACATTGATAGGATGCAGAAGTGGGCTGAGAAGTGGCAGATGGAGTTCAACCTGGAGAAGTGTGAGGTGGTACACTTTGGAAGGACAAACTTCAAGGCAAAGTACAAAGTAAATGGCAGGATACTTGGTAGTGTGGAGGAACAGAGAGATCTGGGGGTACATGTCCACAGATTCCTGAAAGTTGCCTCACAGGTAGATAGGATAGTTAAGGAAGCTTATGGGGTGTTAGCCTTCATAAGTCGAGGGATAGAGTTTAAGAGATGAGATGTAATGATGCAGCTCTATAAAACACTGGTTAGGCTACACTTTGGAGTACTGTGTCCAGTTCTGGTCGCCTCAGTATAGGAAGGATGTGGAAGCATTGGAAAGGGTACAGAGGAGATTTACCAGGATGCTGCCTGGTTTAGAGAATATGGATTATGATCAGAGATTAAGGGAGCTTGGGCTTTACTCTTTGGAGAGAAGGCGGATGAGAGGAGACATGATAGGGGTGTACAAAATATTAAGAGGAATAGACAGAGTGGACAGCCAGCGCCTCTTCCCCAGGGCACCACTGCTCAGTACAAGAAGACATGGCTTTAAGGTAAGGGGAGGGAAGTTCAAGGGGGATATTAGAGAAAGGTTTTTCCACTCAGAGTGGTTGGTGCGTGGAATGCACTGCCTGAGTCAGTGGTGGAGGCAGATACACTAGTGAAGTTTAAGAGACTTCTAGACAGGTATATGGAAGAGTTTAAGGTGGGGAGTTATATGGGAGGCAGGGTTTGAGGGTCAGCACAACATTGTGGGCTGAAGGTCCTGTAATGTGCTGTACTATTCTATTTTCTATGTTTGTATTACCTTTATCATACTACCTAGATGTAAGTCCAAATTAATCAGCAAAAGCCATGGGACAAGAAACATCACAACAGTGTTCTTGAAGACCTGCACTCCAAAAATATGGGCATCAAAGGAGAAGTCTGTAGAGTTTGGAACCATATTTTGCATAAAAGAGAATGAATGTGGTTACTGTTTTGGTAAATCAATCATCCCAGGTCTAGGATATTACTTCAGAAGTTCCTTGGGACAATGTCCAAACTGTTTTCAGCCCCTTCATCAATGATGTCTCTTCTATTGATAGGCTCAGAAGAGAGGATATTCCCCAATGATTGAACAATTTTCAATTCTTTTGCAACAATGCAAAATTAAGCAACATCTGATTGCAACATTACCTAGAGAACATTCAGGTATGAATTAATATGTGACAGGTAACCTCACTACAGAATGCTAGGTTATTTCCAATCAGAAAGAGTCCAATAATCTGCCTTGTACATAAATGACACACAGTAGCCATTGCTAAGAATCTTCTACCAATATCCCAAGGCTGGCTGAAACTCAGCTGGATCTGCCTCTTTAATATCAAGACTATAAGATCAGGTTAGAGGGCTGGCTAACTGCAGCGTGTGACTCACATTCTGACACCGCACTACAAGGCACAAATCAGGAGTATGATGCCTGATGAGTGCAATGCAGTCAACTCTTGAGAAGCTTGACAGCATACAGGACAAAGCAACTTGACTGACACCCCATCAGCTACCCAAAGCACTCTTTCCTCCCACAAGCGCTTCACCAGACCTACAATGTATGCCATCAATATATTGCACTGCAGTTACTGCCCAGATTGCTCTGACATCACCTGCCAAACCAGGCTTATCAACTCCACCTCCTGCAGGTTTTTGTCATGTCGGTCACCATGGTGACCTGAGAATATGTCACTGATCATTCAAGATTTCTTGATCAAAATCCTTCCATTACAGTTACTGGGAATATCTTCAGCCTCAGGACAGCAAAGGTTCAAGAAAGTGGTTCATCACTGCGTTTAGGATTGAGCAATATATAATGGCCTAATCATGATGATCAGGAACATAAAATTAATTTTTTAAAAAAGTTTACAAAATGCAAAGGACTGAGCTTTGGGGAGTCCCATGGAATCCCAGTGGTAACATCTTTTATGTCACAAAATATCTGTGAACCATCATCCTGTGCTTTCAGCTACTGCGACAGCTTTGGATCCAATTAGTCATTGTATTTTGCTGCCTGTTAGAAAGTCTACACTGACATTTCTTGATGAAACTGTGTTTTTCTAGATCGAGGTTCATATTGTTTCTCAGAATTGATTCAAATAATTTTGGCACTACCAAACTTGAACAACCATCTTCCTTTTTAAATCATGGAATGATATTCACAGTTACCCTTTCCTCTGGTAGACAAGGATGTTTAAATTACTAAAATTGAGTTCTTAAAAAAAGTACATTTCATTTTTTGATTAAATTATAGTCAGATTAATAGCTTTCATTCTGATTATGATGCCTTGATATTTACTTCTTGCCCAAGGAACTAACTGCTTGCAAACATACCATTCATATATGATTTTCCTTTCGATCGTTGTTATTTGGTTAACTCCTGAACGTAGATGCAGAAGGACTGGTTAAAACCTTGTGGAACCTCATGGTAGAACATTCGTTTAATTCAGCCCAAAGCCTTGAATCAATCATAGCTGCATTCATTCAGTCATTTGTTTAGATAACTGCACATGTGTAACCTACACTTCAGAGATAGTTAGACATGGATTTTGTGGAGAATCCTCTGCATTTTGCAGTGTGACAGCCCACTTCTCCCCAGGTAATTGTCATCTACTTTGAATTTTCATGTCAACACAGGGATCCTAAAATTGGCAGCACAGCGACGTAGCTAGCAGATTTCAGCTCATGACTTGTGTAGTATGGTGCTATCTGTGTGGAGATTGTATGTTCTCTCTGTGACTGACTCACAGCACCTCTTGTTTGCTGTCATATGCCAAAGATGCACCGGTTGGTATGTTAATTGTTCACTAAATTGCCCCTAGCGTGGGGGTGAGTGGTCAAATCTGGTGGGGATTTGATGGGAATATTGGGGACAATAGGTTTCAGAATGAATGGAGATACCCTAAAATCCTGCGCAGACACAGTGAGCAAACCTGTTTTAAGGAAACATAGAACTATTGGTTTGGTTAATTATCCAATATAGGATCCCTCAAAGATTCTATTGAGGGAGGCTGACTGTAATTACAGTGAGGGGAATCTATACAAGCAGCCTGTAGCACACTAGGCCATTCATTTCAATGAAAAGGAATGGCTGGGAGTTTATTACGCTTGACAATAATTGATTCAGATTTTATTTTACTTGATTAAATGAAGACAATGCACATTTCAAGCTGGACTGATGAATTTTAGATGACCATAAATTTGGAGAGAATGTGATAATACAGGAGCTGTATTTCCAACATGGGTCAGAATAGATTATGGAACATAATGAATGAAGCAGTTCTCTGCCCATGTTCACTGTTGAGTTACTAATGAAGCTTGTGTTTGTCTGGAATGATCCAAACATTATCCACTTTAAAGCTTTTTGTCTTTGCTAACCTACAAAGATCTCCAAACATTTAAAAACTTATTTTGAAACAGGTGATAAATAATTCCCAACTCAGGCCCACGCAGCCACACCCTCCTATGAAGTGAGTGGACCTAGCCATTGTGGGATTTTCATGAGCACTCTCCTCTACTATTACTGCAACAGGCCCCTCTTACTGCACTTCATGACACGTCCAGACTCAGAGCACAGTTGGTTAAGTAGTGGCTGACTGCAACTGTGTGATATTATTCTCAGTTAGACAGGGAAATTGAGTCATCCATTACAGTGTTTTATATTGTTCTCTGATGTCTGTGAAGCTGTTGATAAAGACAAGAGTGAACGGACTGTAATGTATGGATCTATTTCTTTTAGAGCAATGATCTCCCCCCCACTGAGCACTACATATTAATTTGTTGTCAGTGCATGCGCTTTCTCTCTCTCTCCACCTCCCTATCTTTCTCTCTCTCTTTTGTTGCAAGGTGAATACACCAGTTAAAGCTATCTTCTGCATGCATGCTTTAATTTATTTGATATGTAGTTGTGCACAGACACAACAAATTGGCAATGAGTACAAATCTGAACATCGCCACTGCACTGACAGTTCTGGGACAAAACAGCAAGGGTTAGGCAGCACGAGAAGGCTGTCACAGACACTAATAATTGCACGAGTACAATGCAAGTAACAGAGAAAGATGCATTAAATTTGAAGTGAAAATAAAGTGGTGATGGCTTATGTCAGGAAAGTTGACAAATTTGATATTGGTAATGAAGGCTGGGAGTTGTATATCGAGAGGGTGAACTGTATTGTAATGTGAACAATGGGGAGGAGCAAAAGCCCCTACACTTCTGAGCTTAATGGGTGCAAGAACGTATAGTCTCTTATACAACTTAGTAACCCCTGCAAAGCCAGCAAGAATGTCATTCAAAGAAATTGTTACAATTTTACGAAATCTCTTGAACCCTAAACTGCTGATAATAGCTGAGAGATTTAGATTTTACAAAAGGAACCAGTCAAAAGATGAAAGCATTTCTGAATACGTTGCAGAACTTTTCCTGTACTGTGACTTTAGAGATGGACTTTCTGATGTAGTAAGGGACAGGCCTGTTTGTGGCGTGCATAGTCAAAGCACTCAAGCACGTCCCTAAAAGGTCCAAAAAGCCAAAAATGTTATCAATGTGGCAAACTCTCCCATGATGCAAATGACTGTTGATTCAAAGAAAAAGTTTGCGGAAAGTCTCACAGACAAGGTCACATGGAGAGAGTTTGCAAGGCAGACCAAAGGCACAACCGAGTGGAAAGTCTCAAACACAAAACTAAGCAAAAGCATAAAGTTACCAAATGTAAAACTGCATTAGACAATATAGAGTCGGATAAAGTGAGCTGTCATGCCTATAACTTCAAAGTATAACTGAAGCAGAACACAAAATTATCTGGATCACAACAGATGTGTCTGGTGTAAAACTGAAAATGGAGCTGGATACAGGGTCAGCTTTGTCCATAATTCCAGAGGCTGACTACAACAGATTGTTTTCTAAGATACCATTAGAGAATTCCTCAGTGATTTTAAAGACTTACACAAGTGAAAAAGTGTCTCCCAAAGGCAAACTGAAGGTAAATGTGATGTGTGGAGGACAAATGTAACAGTTAGAGTTTCATATATTGGAAAGTGGAGGGCCAGCACCTTTTGGATATGAATGGTCGAGAAAATTCAAACTAGACTGGCACTCAATCAAAGCTCTCAGTGCGGCATCAACTGACAACAGCAGCCCAAATGGTAGCACTAACCAGATACTGACACAGCTACTTAATGCTAATGAGAAGGGTATTAAGAACGGGGTTTGAGAAGGGTATTGGTAAACTCAAAGGCATGAAGGCCAGGATTGAAATATAACCATATAACAATTACAGCACAGAAACAGGCTATCTCAGCCCTTCTAGTCCGTGCTGAACACTTACTCTCACCTAGTCCCACTGATCTGCACTCAGCCCATAACTCTCCATTCCTTTCCTGTCCATATACCTATCCAATTTTACTTTAAATGACAATACTGAACCTGCCTCTACAACTTCTACTGGAAGCTTGTTCCACACAGCTACCACTCTCTGAGTAAAGAAATTCCCCCTCGTGTTACCCTTAAACTTTTGCCCCCAACTCTCAACTCATGTCCTCTTGTTTGAATCTCCCCTCCTCTCAATGGAAAAAGCCCATCCACGTCAACTCTATCTATCCCCCTCATAATTTTAAATACCTCTATCAAGTCCCCCCTCAACCTTCTACGCTCCAAAGAATAAAGACCTAACTTGTTCAATCTTTCCCTGTAACTTAGGTGCTGAAACCCAGGTAACACGCTAGTAAATCTTCTCTGTACTCTCTCTATTTTGTTGACATCTTTCCTATAATTTGGTGACCAGAACTGTACACAATACTCCAAATTCAGCCTTACCAATGCCTTGTACAATGATTACATTACAATGGATGAAGCAACACCACCAAGATTCCATGAAGTGTGTGTAGTACCTTGTGCACTACGTTTTAAAGTGGATGCTGAACTTCAGAGCTTGGAGGTGTCTGGAATTCTCTCCAAGGTTGAGTGGAGGGATTGGGCCACTCCCATTGTCCTGTTGATCAAGAAAGGGAGGCTGGAGCTATTTGCATATGTGGAGATTTCAAGGTGAGCATCAGCCTGGTACTGTGTACTGTGCAGTATCCCCTGCCACACATAGTAGACACTTTTGCATCTTTGTCAGGCAGTGAGAGGTTTTCAATGATTGGCTTGTCACAAGCCTATTTGCAAATGGAGATGGAAGAGTCAAGCATGAAGTTCCTCACAATCAACACTCACAAGGGACTATTCCAGAATAATTGTCTAACCTTTGGCATCGCATCAGCTCCAGTAATTTGGCAAAGACCAATGGACCAAGTACTCCAAGGTATTCCAGGAACACAATGTTAACTTGATGACATCATTATGTCTGGTAAAAAAGATAAAGACCACCTCCAGACCCTTGGTAAACTGCTTACCAGGCTGAGTGAGTATGGTTAGCGCGCAAAGAGAGAAATGTGAGTTTTTCAAGAATGAAATCTCATATTGTGGACATGCCATTGAGAAGCATGGCTTACATAAGTCAGAAAAGAAGACTGAAGCAGTGCTACCGGCACCCACACTGGAAAATGTGTCATAACTCAGGTCATACTTAGGCCTGGTAAACTACTACCACTGGTTCCTCTCAAACATTGCTACAGTGCTGCACCCATTGAACGCACTGTTACAGACTGAGTAAAGTGGATCAGAAGGATGTGAAAAAGCATTCAAGGAAACAGAGACTAGCAGTATCCGATGCACTGCTCACCTGTTATGACCCATCCCTGCCCATCAGATTGGCGTGCGCTACATCCCCTTATGGCATTTTGTCACACATTATGAAAGATGGATCTGAACGCCCGATTGTATTTGCTTCAAGATCACTGACAAGCGCAGAACGCAACTGCACAGATTGATCAAGAAGCCCTTAGTCTAGTATGGGGAATAAAGAAGTTCCACTGCTACCTCTAAGGACAAAGGTTTGCGGTAGTGACAGATCACCAGCCCCTTGTGTCCATTTTCAGTCCCAGGAAGGGAATTCCAGTGATGACTGCTGCTTCGTTCTAACACTGGGCTTTATTCCTAGGAGCCCACTCTTATGACATAAAGTTCAAGGGTATCAAACAACACAGCAATGCTGGTGGCTTGTCACGTCTTCCAGTACTGAAAACTGAAGAAGAGAAGTCTTCATACTGTGACCCAGCAGAGAGCGTTCCACACAGCATTGGTGGACCAGCTGCTGGCAACAAATTCCAAAATACAAAGGGAAACAAGGATTGACCCGACATTGTCAAAGGTGAATGGAATCAGGATCCAAGAATGGCCACTTCATGGTAATCCTGTTTCCAGAGTTCTCAGTGAGTCAAGACCAACTGTTGGTGTGTCAAAGTACGCTGATGTGTGGATCT
The DNA here is from genome assembly GCF_048418815.1 of Hemitrygon akajei. Lineage (NCBI taxonomy): Eukaryota > Metazoa > Chordata > Chondrichthyes > Myliobatiformes > Dasyatidae > Hemitrygon > Hemitrygon akajei. The sequence goes on from NC_133133.1 coordinate 87,450,565, forward strand.
TGTGATGTGGTTCCCTCTAAACTGCACATCAGAGTGTTAGAAAATCTCCATGAAGGGCACCTGGATACAGTCAAATGAAGAGATCACCTGGAGCTACATGTGGTGGCCGAGAATAGATAAACAAATTGAAGACCTGGCTGAAAGCTGTTCAGGATGCCAAAAAGTTCAAAATGCACCCCCACAGGCAGTGTTACACGCGTGGGAGTGCCCATCTTCACCGTGGCAAAGAGTACATATACACATTTCAACATGCAGGTGAACTGGGAGAATCAGGTTGGTGCTGGACCACAGGATAGGGAGTTTGTAGAGTGCCTAAGGGATGCATTCTTGGAACAACTTGTACGAGAGCAGTCCAGGAACAAGACAATTCTGGATTTAGTGTTATGTAATGAACAGGATTTGATAAGCGATCTTGCAGTAAAGGAGCCATTAGGAGGTAGTGATCATAATATGATAAGCTTTTATCTGCAATTTGAGAAGGATAAGGGCAGCTCGGAGGTGTCAGTGTTGCAGATGAACAGGGGAAACTATGGAGCCATGAGGGAGGAGCTGGCCAAAGTTGACTGGACGGATAGCCTAGCAGAAAAGACAGTTGAACAGCAATGGCAGGTATTCTTGGGAATAATGCACAAGGTGCAAAATCAGTTCATCCCCCAGAGAAGGAAGGATTCAAAGGGGGGAAAGGGGCCACAGTGGTTGACAAAGGAAGTCAGAGATTGCATAGCATTAAAAAAAAGGAAATATGACAGAGCTAAGGTGAATGGGAGGACAGATGATTGGGAAGTGTTTAAGGAACAACAGAACTTAACTAAAAAGACAATACGGGGAGAAAAAAATGAGGTACGAACGCAAGCTAGCCAGGAATATAAAGGAAGATAGCAAAAGCTTTTTTAAGTATGTGAAGAGAAAGAAGATAGTTAAGAACAACGTTGGGCCCTTGAAGAATGAATTGGGTGAAATTGTTATGGGAAACAGAGAAATGGCAGAAGAATTTAATGAGTACTTTAGATCTGTTTTCACTAAGGAAAACACAAGCAATCTCCCAGATGTAGGGATGGGCCAAGGACATAGGGTAACAGAGGAAGTGAAACAGATTGACATTCGGAAGGAAACGGTGATGAGAAGACTGATGGGACTGAAGGCTGACAAATCCCCAGATCCAGATGGTCTGCACCCTAGGGTACTAAAGGAGGTGGCCCTGGAAATTGCGGATGCATTGGTAATCATTTTCCAATGTTCCTTAGATTCAAGATCAGTCCCTGAGGATTGGAGAATGGCTAATGTTATCCCACTTTTTAAGAAAGGAGGGAGGGAGAAAACAGAGAACTATTGACCTGTCAGCCAGACATCGGTGGTGGGAAAGATGCTAGAGTCCATTATTAAGGATGAAATAGTGGCATATCTGGATAGCAGTGATAGGATTGGGCCGAGCCAGCATGAATTTACCAAGGGTAAATCATGCTTGACTAATCTGTTGGAGTTTTTCGAGGTTGTAACCAGGAAGTTAGACGGGGGAGATCCAGTGGATGTAGTGTACCTCGATTTTCAGAAGGCATTTGATAAGGTCCCACATAGGAGATTGGTGGGTAAAATCAAAGCTCAGGGCATCGGGGGGAAGGCATTGACATGGATAGAAAACTGGTTGGCAGATAGAAAGCAAAGGGTAGCGGTGGATGGGTGTTTCTCGGAATGGCAGGTGGTGACTAGTGGGGTGCCACAGGGCTCGGTATTGGGACCACAGCTGTTTACCATTTACGTTAACGATTTGGATGAAGGCATAGAAAATAACATCAGCAAATTTGCTGATGATACTAAGCTGGGTGGCAGTGTGACATGTGATGAGGATGTTAGGAGAATTCAGGGTGACTTGGATAGGTTGGGTGAGTGGGCAGATACTTGGCAGATGGCGTTTAATGTGAATAAGTGTGAGGTTATCCACTTTGGGAGTAAGAACAGGAAGGCAGATTATTATCTGAATGGTGTAGTATGGAGTTGGGTAAGGGAGAAATACAAAGAGATCTCGGAGTCCTTGTGCATCAGTCACTGAAGGTGAATGAGCAAGTGCAGCAGGCAGTGAAGAAGGCTAATGGAATGTTGGTCTTTATTACAAAGGGAATTGAGTACAAGAGCCAGGAAATCCTCTTGCATTTGTACAGAGCCCTGGTGAGACCACACCAGGAGCACTGTGTACAGTTTTGGTCTCCAGGGTTAAGGAAGGACATCCTGGCTGTAGAGGAAGTGCAGCGTAGATTCACGAGGTTAATTCCTGGGATGTCTGGACTGTTTTACGCAGAGAGGTTAGAGAAACAGGGCTTGTACACGCTGGAATTAAGGAGATTGAGAGGGGATCTGATTGAAACATATAAGATTATTAAGGGATTGGATAAGATAGAGGCAGGAAATATATTCCAGATGCTGGGAGAGTCCAGTACCAGAGGGCATGGTTTGAGAATAAGTGGTAGGTCATTTAGGACAGTTAAGGAAAACCTTCTTCTCCCAGAGAGTTGTGGGGGTCTGGAATGCACCGCCTCGGAAGGTAGTGGAGGCCAATTCTCTGGATGCTTTCAAGAAGGAGCTAGATAGGTATCTTATGGATAGGGGAATCAAGGGATATGGGGACAAGGCAGGAACTGGGTATTGATAGTAATTGATCAGCCATGATCTCAAAATGGCGGTGCAGGCTCGAAGGGCCGAATGGTCTACTTCTGCACCTATTGTCTATTGTCTATTGACTTTTCTGGGCTTTTCATGGTCTCCATGTTTCTGATTGCTGTGGATGCTCATTCAAAGTGGCAAGTGGTTATATCAATGAAGTCACCACCTCAGCAAAGTCTGGCTCCCTCTGAGGACTATCTTTGCAGAAATGGCTTACCAGGACAAATTGTGAGTGACAACAGACCCCAATACACGTCAGAAGAAATCCAACTGTTTATGACAAAAAATGGCATCAGACATTTAACTTAAGTCCTCACAACTCAGCAACAAATGCGTCAGCTGAAAGGTTTATCCAAACCTTCAATATGTCTATTGAATTGGACAAGGAGGACAATTTCATTTTTGTGTTTCGGAACTCTGTTCATACTACGACAAATCAAGCACCTGCAATGCTGTTCATGAGCAGGAATCTGAGATCTCGCATAGAGCTCCTGAAACTAGACCTCCAGAGGGAAGTACAGAATAAACAGTTCAGCCAGTTTCCAAGTGAAGCAGCGAGGAGCTTTGAAATTGGACTGGGAGTCCTAGCGCATGAATACTGAGGAGCCAAGTGGACACCCGGTAGCATAGCTACAAGAACTGCACCATTGATGTACACAGTGGGTGTTGGATATCAGACATGGAGACATCACATGGACCAGATACTGGATCCAACCGAAGAACACACCTGAGTCGACTGCATCCAACAAGACGGACATGTTACAGTCACCAGACTTACCTCCCAGTGATGATGTCACTGACAGTAATGTGACACCAGAAACCAAGAACCTTGTCTTAGACAAGACATCTACCAAACCTGATGCCACTCCACAGGTCCAGAAGCGCGATGGGAACATTATTGTAGATAAAACACCTATCAAGCCTAATGCCATGCCACAAGTTCAGAGGCGTTACCCTGAAGGAAACAAAGCACCATCCAAAAAACTGAACCTTGAGAACTGTAAAGTTAGTTATGGACTGTGTTTGTGAAAGCATGATGATTTGGAATATGGGTTTATGAAAGGGAAATGGAATATTTTGTACATATAAGGTTTTATGTTACATTCATCTAAAGAGGGAGGAAGTGTAATGTATGGATCTATGGATCTATTATGGATCTATTTATTCTTGAGCAATGACCCCCCCCACTTAGCACTACGTGTTGATCTATTGTCTACACATGCACATTGTTCTCTCTCTCTCATTGCAATGTAAACGCATCAATTAAAGCCGCCACCTGTGTGCGTGCTTTTATTTTAAGATAAATATTGCTCAGATATAAATGTTGCTCAGACACAACATGGACACTTCTGCAATCAACACACACAAAATGCTGGTGGAATACAGGAAGCCAGGCAGCACCTATAGGGAGAAGCACTGTTGACGATTTGGGCCAAGACTCTTCATCAGGACTAACTGAGGACTAACTAACACAGGCCTGCTGTGTTCCACCAGCATTTTGTGTGTGTTGCTTGAATTTCCAGCATCTGCAGATTTCCTCGTGTTGACTTCTACAATCAATTCAGTTTTCATCTTAATACTGGAGTTCCATTTTATTTGGTGGGTTTTACTCTAATATGTTCTTGGCAGGACCATGCTTGATTCTACTCTAATGGAAATGAACTTCGGGATTTTATAGGTGCTGTATTGTTTCAAAATAAATCTGATCTTTCACATAGTGTATACTGCGAAATGTACTTGGGGCTTTGCAAAAGAACAGTGTAAATATTTAGTTACAGGTTAAGCAGTTACAACAATAAGAATCAAGACACAATAACAGTAGTACAGAAGGCTTCATTGGTTGGTGCAAAAGGGAGAATTTTGATTACATGTGCTTCTTTTACCATTATGCTGACTCACATGAGTTAAGCATACTCAAATATGACTAGACAGAAATCATTGTTTAAACTGACCAATGTAGACCATTTTATGACATATTACAACCAAGTTTGGAAGATGCTAAGGCTGATATAATTAATTCTGTAAAAATCAAATTGCAAGCTTGTAATGTATCAATAGGAAGTAGATGAGTCGAAGGTGTGAGGCTTACTGTACACGTCAACTTGTTTTATATCTGGTTGTGTGTACTAGAGTACCATAATCTATACAGTTTTTATTGCATCATTTACCTTGTCACCTATATTTTAGGTTTGAACTTTAAAGATTAATTTGGACTCTAAATGAATTAGAGGATGTAGGGATAGAATGGGAAAGTGGATGAGACAGTAGATCAACCATCATTGATTTGAATGGTGAAGTAGATTCCTCAGACTGGATCACCTACTACTCTTCCTGTTCCTTGAATGGTTATAGTTTTTTGGTGTTGGTTGAACGTCTCACCCTATATCTGGCCTTAATGATCTCAGGAGCGTCCTGAGGGGCCGTGTTACTTATCAATGCTACCCCACAAATCCTTCCAGTGAATTTAGTATGTTTTGTATATTTTTGGTGATATTTTTCTAAGTGTAACGCACTGTAAGGTTTCACTGCTAAGATAATAGTTTCTCTGTAACAGCAATGTTTGGGTTATGACTAGAGATAATGGGGCTTTGGAATGTGGGGCTATCCAATGAGGGGGATGCTGTTCTTTCTTCTGAGTCTGGGAGAAGGGATTGCACGGTCTTTTGCTGGGGAGATATGAGGAGAGAAGACGCAAATAGAGAGAGCTGGTACGCTGGATGGAGTGGACTTGTGTTTGTGGTATAGCAAAGGCAGATTGATAGAGAATGTTTATTTTGCAGATGTTAAGCATAAGGGTCTACCTCTTAAATAGTTCAGTGAAAGCACTGCCCATGGCTTGATGCTTGGCTTCAAGTGCCTGGATGCTGCATCTTGACTACCAAGATTCGGGTCTTGATTTGCTGGAAGGATAATAAAGATCCTGTTAAGCGGAAAAGACTGCAGTGATGGTTTACGGGGATGTTGTGAGGTCTCAAGGAACTGTTATAGAGGGACATTGAACAGATTAGGATATTATTTATTGGGGTGTTCAAGAAGGAGCATTGATCTTGTAGAAAAGTATAAAATCACAAGGGGCCAGGTAAATTGTCCTTTTCTAGGATTGGAGAATCAAGAACTAGAAGACGTGTTTAAGGTGAGAGAGGAAAGATTTTAATAGGGACCTGAGGGAGCCTTTTCACCTTAATAGTGGTCCATGTAAGGGATGAATTGCCAGAGGAAGGGGTTGAGGCAGATACATTAGCAATTAAAACATATATGATAGGAAAGGTTTGGAGCAATATAGGAATCTTGGTCTTCTAACTAGTTAGGCTACAGAGCCTGTTTCTGTGCTGTGTAATTCCATGATTCCATGACAATTGACCAATATTGGTTCTCCCAGGTTGGTAGTGAGGGCCTAGTTAGTCAGCTACATTGGACAGGCCACCTTGTCTGCATGTCCAACATTAGGATTTTGAAATACATATTCTGTTCTGAGCTATGACAGTGCCAACTGGACAGCAAAAAAGATTCAAGGATGGCTTAAACCTTCCTAGAAGGAATGCAACATCCCTATTAACTCCAAGGAATCTCAGGTTCAAAGTGGAAAAGGAGCATTTGGGATGGTACTAAGAATCTTGCGACTATGCATCAGGATCTCACAGATCCTTTGCACAAGTGGTGGACAAACTCACAACTTACCCAGCCACCCCCTACCTGTCAGTGACTTCTGCCTCCCTCTGTGGAGAAGTTTGCAGTTCACACGTTAGCCTCACAAGCCAACTCAAAACCCACAGAAGTAGCTTGAAAATAAAATCACGAGGGACACTTTAGAAAAAGAAGTTTCTTTCTTTGAGCAAGCTACACAAAATGCTGATGGAACTCAGCAAGTCAGGCAGTGTCATTGGAGGGGAATAAACAGTCAATGGTTTGGGCAAAGACCACTCAGCAGGACTGGAGTTTTCTCCTTTGACATTGTTACATTTGGTTTTAGGATATACGAAACAGTGGGGAAAAGCTTTCTTATTTTCCTGCAATCCCATTACTTTGCTGTGTTACGTACCCCGTAACTGGGTCACTTACCAGCAAAGATAGAGAGGTCCGTTGAAGTCTGATGGTACTATTTTTAACAGTATTTTTTGGTAAAAATACACAAAAATAATATCAATGCAAACATACAGATAATATACGTTGTCAATACTAACTCTAAAAGTGCGGGTATAATAAGAATCAATAAGAAATAGCTCTATCGTTGTCTAGGGGATAATGTATTGTCCGATGGAAATATAAAAGTCATTCAGTTCATTCAGTTCATACAGGCTTCAGCCTTTGGTTGGAGAGAGACAGATTTTTAGAACTTGCCAGCTTTTCCTTTTTTTATGATGTCGATCCTTCGAAATTTCGTTGGTAGTGGTCTCTTCTTTAGCTAATCCGTCTTCCGTGGTAAGGCCTGCCAATTCCTAGGCAAATGGAAAAGGACGCATGCAGGCCCCCCACCGGCTGTCGCTATTAAACGCTGTCACGGGATTTCTAGCGTTTCTCCTGGTGCGTCTGAAGGGATTGTTCCCCAGACCCTCTTTTATCCTTACTCACGGGGTCTCAGATGTCAATCAGGTTGGGATGATGCAATCCCTCAACCAGCCCACTCTGGTCACCCCCTGAGGGCTTCAATGAATAGCACAGTACTCAATACACAATTCCGTCTCCAAGAGACAATGGCCGGTATCCGTGGCTTTGCCTTGCTGAGGGCAGGACACACATTCCAAACCCTGGAGGATTCTCTCTCTCATTTCCTGGGTCCCCAGACCTGAATTAATAGCGATCTTGCGATTCTCAAAAAGGAGGGGGCTACTTTGTACCCTTCGGCCCCTCAGAGTTGTGGCACATTCATAACAGCTGATCTGGAAACTGTCACTCAACATAGTTATCTCCAGGTTATTATCACATGCTTCCTAAATATTGTCTGATTGTCAGGGAAAGATATTCTTCCAAGGCTCTCCCAATTGCAGCTGACATGTTAAAATCATTGTATTCCTCTGAAAAGTAGAATATCCAGTTGGAATATGTGTTCCAATTGATGTACTGTGAGTTAAGTTGATTTGTCTTTAATTTCCACATGTAGGAACTTTATTCATCTGCTTCCCTTTGATATATTAAAGTAACTTTTTAAATGTTCTTTGTGAATTATCTTTACATTATTTCAGTCAAAAGGCTGTCTATTATTGCAATATCATAAGGTAGTTGTTTATTCCATTGTTAACTTAATAGTTTAACACTCTGTGTATTAGGATATTTATATTTTCACCAATGATTTTGTTGTGGCCGTTTAACTTAAACAAATCTATATTTTTCTTCAGCCAAATTGAATGATTTAGTGGCAAGGGCAAAGAACTCCAGTGTGTGTATTAGGCAAACATAACACTGGACATCAAATTTATTCAGAAGTGTTGCTTCCTCAGAATTTTTTTTTTGGTTATGATAGACTGAGGTTGAACACAAATGTAGCTTCAGACTACTTGTATCATGTAGGAATTTGGAGAAACAAGTAATTAACTTATATTGAATATAATGCATTTAATTGCATAATGATGCTGACACTTTACAATAGTTTAACTAAGCTAAAAATGTTTTGTTGATAATTTTCATTAGTACTCAGTGCCTGAAGCTTCTTGCTTAAGTGTCCAACAATAATCTGCCAGCATTGATGGCTTCCAGTTGCCCTGATACCACTTCTCTATCACCGGAATGTCCTCGAAATCTTTCACCATGCTGACACTGACAGTGCCAGGATTTGCAGGGAAGCAGTCTAGATGGGAATGCAATAAATATGAGGAGCCCAGGCTTTGTCTTGGTCACCAATTTTACACCTAAAATAAAGCTCATAGGTGGTCTTCATAAAAGGAGTTATCTTGAGATTTAAGCATATACTTGCCACAAATATAACAAAGTATTTTTGCTGTTGCAACATTGCAACATTTTGCTATCACTAATACACTTGAAAATAAAATTATATTGAGTACACACAATATGCTATGAGTGTAGAGCATACGCATCAATGCGATTGCAAACCGATATACATGTAAACATAATGTATAGAACGGTGTGTGCATTTTATGTGTGTGCTTTTATGGCCTTTCTAAAACCTGTCCTCCCATACAGCATCCACTCTGCCTAAGCATGTACAGGCATGGCTGGGCAAGATAGAAAACTTCAGCCTACATCGTGGGAAACATTTTAATTGACTTGAATTATGAATTGAAATAACAAACATAGATTACAAAAAAATAGCGGTGTTTGATAAGGAAATTTCATGGTGATTTTAATGATCAACAACCCAAAATCTATAAAATGTGCCCAAAAGTATTCAGGAAGCAGAATCTTTGTGGTCCCATGTAATTAATGGTGCAATGCTAAACAAAACTGAAGACCAGTTTCCTCTTTTTTACTGCATTTTTATTACATAAGTCTTAGTGAATTGTTATTTGAATTTAGGCATTATATTTTAATGCAATTAATTTCCCTTTGTAACACAGCCTCTGAAAAATAAAAAAATACAATTATCACAGCAAATGTGATCAATCTTACTCAAAATGCTGGAGGAACTCAGCAGGCCGGGCAGCATCTATGGAAAGGAGTAAACTGGCGACATTTTGGACTGAGACCCTTCACCAGTCCTTTCCATAGATGCTGCTTAGCCTGCTGCATTCCTCCAGCATTTTGTGTGTGTTACTTGAATTTCTAGCATCTGCACATTTTCTCATGTTTGTGATTATTCCTGCTTTGTTTTAGGACTTCATGTTGGCAAATTGGTAGATCATTTTCATGAGTTGTTATTATTAGGTTTCCTCTAGGCTACGCCCAATGCACTGATTTTCATCTTGTGACAGCCTTGGCTTCAGTTTGCTAACCACATGAATTTTGTTGTTGATTTCTGTTTTTTTTTGAACATCTGGTCATCAATTTATTGCTGCAGATGATATGGCACCAAGGATATTCTTTTAGGAAGTGTTTTAAAGATCTTAGCCATTGCTGATTTGTGAATAGATTTATTAAGGGATTCTGAAGGTGCAATTCAGAATTTGGGAACTTCTGATTTGCTTAGAATGAGCTTAGAAAGTTGCTGTTGCCTTGCAGAATTGGTGACTGGCTGATTTATACACCTACCTTCAGTATTTTCAGTTCTGTTTGAAAGATCATGAGCTACCCTAGTCAATTGGTGCCCTTGACTATACCGTTTTAAAACTTTGTTTCAATGCTTTTTCAGAGACACTTCCAATTTTCTTTGAGCTGCTATTAAGTGGCCAATCTGGTAATGAGACTGTTTATAACCATGATACACAGGACACTCATATATATTGGAACAAGTAATAAACTGGAAGAACTCAGTGTGTCGAGCCTCATCTGTGGAGGCAAAAGGATGATTGTTGTTTTAGGTCAAGATCCTGCACGGACCATCCCTCTGCCTCCTTCACAAACACTGCTTGACCTGCTGAGTTATCAGCAGTTTGTTTTTGCTCCAGGTTCTAGCAGCTGCAACCACATTAGTTCTCTTCCCTATCAACTCTGCTTTTTATTGGTATAAGTGCACCTAGATCAATCTCAGGGCACTCTGATGAACTATGGGCACAGGGCACTATGATATTTTGTCGCAGAATTCAAGTGGTGACAAACTTGAGGGCTTAAAAACTCAAAGGCTCTGTGGTTCTTAACTTAAAAGTTTCTATTTAATACTCTCTTTCCACATTCAATCATCTTTCTGTCTGATACCATCCTCTGGGTTGATTTCTCCCATTGTCACCATGTACCATCTACTCTACGTAGCAAGTATGCTATCTGTGCAGTCACACAAGGCTCCCCCCAAAGAGCCTTTCTTGCAACCTTATTACTATCTTATTATGTTTTAAAATAAACCTTGAAATGGCTGATTCAGAACAAGACCATGGGCTATTTAGTACTTTCTCTAATGTTACCTGTCCCATGAGTTTCTCGTGAGCAAGATGTAATTGTTTTGTGATATTGGTATGATCTAATTATCTCATAATAGTGGGGCGATGTGAAGTCACACGATGGTATGTTCCAGCCTACATAAAAAGGGAGACCATAGTTTGTTGCAAAGTTGTTTTGTTGGGGAGTCACAGCTGGTGGTGACGTAATCGTAGAAGGAGAGAGAGAGAGTGAACCCAAAGAATTGGGTAGAAATCACGTATGTCTCAAACGTGATTGACTGGAATTGTGGCACACACTTTTGGTTAATCCCTGCATGGTCTCGGGTGTTGTGTGGTGACCACCTCCAGTGAAAGGTCAGTTTCTTTGAGAAATCTTATTCTTTGTGATTTCTTCGGAAAAGGCATTTCTCGGCTTGGATCTGCATCAACAGTTTCGTCTTTTCTTCAATAATTGATTCGTCACTGGTTCGGGAAGTCTCTCCTCTCATTTACTTTATGAATCATATGGACTTCTTAAACTACCGCTTTAAGTCTGCTTGAGTAACATCTGTTAAGAATTGTCTCTAAGTTCGACTGTTTGATAACGATAGACGCATACCACTGTTAACTTCCATTTAAGTTAGTCGTTTGTTTACTTTTCTATGTTTTTGAGTAGAGGTTAATAAATTTCATTGTTTATTTATAAAAACCCAACTCAATTTTCATATCTATTGCTGTTGGTACCTAACACTAAAGTTACTTAGAATTTACCATTTAAACACTGAGCTGGCTCAGTTGGTTTCAATAGTCTGCTTACATGCTGCATGCAGGCTTCATGTAACCACATATCTACTTAATAAATATCTGTTAATAGGTATAACCATGTGCCATATAATCAATATATCCTACTTTTGTTACTCCTTGCCCCCTTAAGCTTCATCTTTTGGTATCTAAGTGGCTGAAATATTTCATGTGTTAGCAAGTTCCACATGGAGTCTCTCTGGGTTTTCTAGGTTTCCTTATTGAATTAATTTTTGATGATCTAATATTTATAGCCCGTGTTTAGGTTCCTCAACAATTAACAGGAGAACTATTTTGTCTACCCTATTAAAACTCCTTACAGCAAAATGTCAATAATTAGTAGTCATTTTGATACTAATGACAATGTCCTCTTCCCAGCTAATTACTCTTGCATGGCTTTATTGATTGGAACTATATCAATACACAGACATGCACAACAGGTACTCTGCTCTGAATTTTGTCTTGGGGACTGATTACCAGGTGAACAGAGGAAAGCATTCAGGCCTCTTACAAGTGTTCAGCATCACCACTGACCCATGAGATTCCCTGGCCAATGACTGTTCAAAGTGGAGAAGCAACAAGAACACGCCTTGGGAAGAGACATGAAGCAGAGCTCAGAGTGAATCGACATCTTTCAGAGAAGAATTGGTTCTTGGGGATCTGTAGTACAATTCCATCAGAGTGATTGCATCTTTCCTTTATTGAGTTCTATCCATGTAGACGCAGTGGATGTGTCTTCCACTATGTTCCCTCCATGTGCAGCTGTGATATTGTTCCTGATTGGTAGTGCAACTCTTCCCTCCCTCTCCCCACATGCTTTTACTTCCCTCCCTATCTTTTCTAAAACATCGAAACCCTGGGACATGAAGCACCTGTTCCTGCCCCTCTCTCAACCAAGTCTCTGCATTGACCACTACATCATTACGTATTGCAACGTACTGCTGCTGTAAAACAACAAATTTCACAACATATGCCAGTGACATTAAACCTGGTTCTGATCACTCCATTTTCTGACCTTGTGATCTGGTTCCCATCCCCCTGTCAAACAGGTTTAAGCCCTCTCTAGGGTGAAAGGTCAGCATGACTTCATAGGCCGAAGGACTTGTTCTGTGCGGTAATGTTGTATGTTCAATGTTCAACTTTAGGTGGGATTCTCTGTATTGAACAATGGCTCTGACTTTAATAAAGTGTAACAGTGAAGTTACTAGGTAGGTAATTCAGAAGTTTGGACTAATCCAACAGTCTGGTGTTTAAATCCCACCAAGGAAGTTGGGGAATTTAAATCCAGTTAATTTATTAATCTGAAATGAATAATGAGCTATTAATGATGAAGTTATCAGAGTGTCCTGCAGGGAATGGAATCTGCTGCCCTTCACAAGACTGCTCTTAAGTGGTTGTGAATTCAGAGCAAGAATTGATTGATTCAAACTTAAAAGATGATATGATGTGATGAGCACTTGGATTTGACTCAGGACCAGCAGTGTTCATCCCAGCCCAATCAAAATGCCAAGGCACTTCCCACACAAATCAGATATCTAATCTGGTATTTAAGTGCAAAGCTGAGCTAGGAATTTGCTTACTTAAGGCCATCACCCATACTCTGGCATAGGCCGCTGGCAGCTGCTCGACAGAGTCTTCTGTCCTGGGGCTAGTCTTTCAACTTGTCCCCAGGTGTAGCCCATCTTCTTGGTGTGTCCTTCCCCTCCCAGGGATCAGGTCTTTGGAGCTTCTGTTGGTGTTTCTGTAGCACCAGGTTTTTTTACGGGATGGGTTTGTTAGCCTCATCCCCGCCCTCCTCCTTTCGCACCTGGGCTTGGGACCGTCCATGGCAAAGTTGAGCTAGGAAGCTTAAAGCCTTCCCAAAGCAGCTCATACTCCTTCATCACAATTCCTGGCTACAAACAGATCTAGCTGAGGTGACAGCAGAACTGCAAACAGCTGGGAAGGAGTCCTCAAGATCAAAACCAGGAAAAGGAGCTTCCCACAATTACCATCTGGCTTAGTGCACTCCATCAGCATTGTTCCATTTTGAGCAAATTAAGAAAAATTTCTCAGAGTGGTAAGAGCACGAAGTATACTCTGAATGGGTGCTTTAATCCCAAGTTAAATTATTGCAGATGCTGGAAATCTGAAAGTAACAAAAAATGACTGATATAGTCACAAATTTGCCAGCATCTGTCCTGAGAGCAACAGACCATCCATCAAAACTCGATGTTGTTCAAAATGAAAGAAGGTTTAAATTGTGTAAGAAAGAGAGAGCGACAAAGAGGACAAAAAGGAAGGTCTATGAAAGAGTGAAGATTAGGAGAAAGTAGTCATGCCATTGGGTGAGAGAGGATGATGAAATCTAGGGAAAATGTGTCTGGTTGGAGCATGGCATTGGAAGAGTCAGAAAATGACAATAATCTGTTGAATGTGAAGTATGGTGGATTGGAAAATAGCCATATTGGTGGGAGGAGAGAAAGTGAGAGTATGAGAAATAGATGTGTGGTTGAAAGCTTTGTCACATTTGGTGGAGGGGAAACCAAGACTAAGCAGAAGAATGGCATTTTGGAAAGAAATGCAATTGTTCGGAGAAATTGCATGGAGCTTACATATAACATGGGATGGAAGTATAGTCAAGCTACACACACAAAAAACAAAACAATCTGCAGATTTCCTCATGTATAGTCAAACTAGTTGTGCAAGGTTGGCTGCTTGTCATCATCCTTACCCCTAAACTCGAATGAAAATATTGTGCAAGGGAAGGGTAGAATCAGAAATGGATCCACGAGAAACCTAGGTACAATGTTGTCAATTCTTTCCATTGGTTATTTTTCTATTTGCGATCTTCATAGCTTTCCTTTTTTGTTTCTGTCTCTAATTTTGTTGTTATGTCAGTTTCAATTATTCTCCTTTTCATAAAAAAAAACAGAACTTAATTTTTATTTGTTATAGGAAACTTCTAGGGCAACATTTTTGAATCAGTGTAGAGTATGAACACTTTTCCAGATGAACTCAATACTTAATAACTGAAATTGAACTTACTGCTTTTTTTTGTTCAGAGAATGAAATAGTGTCTAGCCAATTGGGTCCTGATAGTTTGAGACTTCTGCTGAAGCTTTATGGCCATGAACAATATTCATTACAAGAAAGTACCTCCACTCACCAATAGATTTATCTAGCATGGATAAGACCAGTAATGGAGCTATAGTTTCAGACTTCTTGTGGTGAAGAAAGCCATTACATGACAATTGATTGTCATCATTTATTTCTCTGGTAGAAAATGGTATTTAACAAGAATGAAAGAGGTGGAACCATAAAGGTAATGACAGTTGTCTCCTTATTACATTGATATGTGAGCGTGACCTATTTAAGAGGAAAATTTCTGCCAGACTGCAAGAAATCATTCTGCAATACTTTATCCTGTTGTGGATAGCTTTTTTAGGATATAACTTATGTGCATTGCTTTCCTGGAATCTTTTTAACATACTCAGGTTCTTAAGATTTGATGCAGTTATTCTCACCAATGTGTGGCACAAAAAATATGTATCATCGAAAGTAAAGCAAAATCTATTTCCATCCATGATGCTCAGTCTCTAACAATATGGTCTCTAAGGATTTTTCTCCAATCTTGTATGCAAATCCACTACCTGGAACAGTTTAAGATAATTAAAAGCATTATACATAAAGAATTGCAAGAAAAAGTAAACCCCTTTGTGTAGTTTTCTGTTGTATATAAGATCTCTCTGGGTTTAGATTTTCCTTCAACCCTCCTTTATTATGTGACCAAGTACATATAATTCTTTGATAATAATATCTCCAGCTTTGAAGTACAATATAGCTCTCTACAATGGTATGTATGTACCCCTTGGATTAGTTCATATCACAGCTACACTTCAAACTAATTATTCTGTTAGTTATTTTTGAAGTACCACATGCCAAAATGTTATTGTGGCCCCCGATTAATAAATTAATTGATAAATGATAAAGAATGCAATGAAAATAGAGGAATTTATGTTGCTTTCATTCAGTAGTCTCTGTATCTGAGTCTTATTTGCTACTAATATATATGGTTCAACTGAAAAACTAAACAGTGAAGTATTGTGAACTTGTTAACCTTTGGCTAATCTGATGAACATAGCTTTTTTATCCCTATGAAGAATAAAATCATGTGGGAAAGCCTCATTGTGGGAGAACCACATAAAATAGTTTAATACGATTTTTACTGTTTATGAAATAAACAGTATGTATATGTTGTATTTAGTTGATGTTATCTATGTATCACATGGCAAAGACTTTAAGTGAAGGCTATTTAGGAAAGATTTTAACTCTGCTATTGGATGAGTAAATACAGGAGCATTCACATTTAATTTATCCCAAGCAACAGTATGTTTATCTGCCTGGAGGCTTGTATATGAACCTCAGCTTTAAATGACTGGCCGCCTTGTCTTTTAATTATGCCCTCTGCTCCATCAAGCCCCTTTCGGATCTTAAATGTATGAATAAGACTACTCTGATTACTCCTCATTCTTCTGAACTCCAAGGAATATCAGCCCAAGCTATTTAGTATCACTTGGTGGAGCAGCCCTCTCATCCCATGAACTAAAATGGTGAATTTCCTTTGTGCTGCCTCCAATGTTATTGTATCTTTTCTAGGTGAGAGGGACCAAGTCGGTACATAATATTCCAGATGCAGCCTCACCAGCACCCTCTACGACTGCAACAAAGCCTCCCTGTTTTTAAACTCCAGCCCCTTTGCAGCAAAGACCAAAATGTTGCACGCCCCCTTAATCATCTGTTGGATCTGTCTGCTAGGATTTTAAAAATGTATGTGCTTTTACATGTAGACCTCTCTGTATTTCACTAACATGCAGACTCTCTCCACCTTTTGACTTCTCTTACTGACCTCGCTCTTCCCCACATTTAAACTCTATTTGCCAGTCTCATTCCACTCATTCAGTCCATCTCTATCCCATGACAGAATCACGGTATCCTTATCATAACATACCATTCCACTTATTTTTGTATTGCCGCAAATTTGGGAACCTTATGTAGTGTTTCTTCCACCAGGTTGTAAGTGTAAATAGTGAACAGAATAGTGATCTATGCAGTACTCCATTACTTACCCCCTTCCATTCTGAAAAGAACCCATTCATTCCAATTGCCTGTTTTCAGTAAGGCAGCCGATTTTCAATGCAGTTTACCACGTTTCTTCCAATACCATGGGCATTTAAATAATATGCAAACCTCTTAACTGGCAGCTTGTCAACACCTTTTGGAAATCTAAATACACTACATTGGCAGCTTCCCCTCAGTCTACGTTCTAACTTGGCTTGGAAATATTTCTGTTTCTTCATTGTCCCTCGTTATAAGTTCTGGAACAAGCTACTCAATAGCATTCAGAGAGTACCTTCAGCAGACAGACTGCAGTAGTTCAAGGATATGGCTTATCACAACCTTCTGAAGGCCATTGGGCATGGGTAATAAATGATGATGGCCAGATCCTAAAAAATCAACCAGTGAACAAATGCATAATGAAGCTTAGCATCTCCACTGTGGGTTGATTTTATGTATACAATTTATCTGTAACCACCTTCCCTCTGGAGAAGTCACCCAGCATTTACCAGGAGATGTTGCTGCTCCATAATAATTACTGAGTAAGTTGACTCTTTGCTATACCCGACATCTAATTAATTTTTTGGACACTGTGTTGGCAATAAAACCTCTGATTTAACTAATTGACTCTCTCCTCTGTTGAATGAGTAGAGGAAAGAGTGCCTTGCATATATTAAAAACTGAATCATAGGAAATAATTTTGTGCCCTTCACATCTGGTGCCTAGGTAATTTTTCATTCTTGGCAATTTTTATTTAAAGCATCCCAAATTATGCACTAAACAATGTGAATACCTATTGAAACATTGGTGCTTCAATAGGCTTACATACTGAATCACTGCAATCAAGCAAGAATTCCTATTGATTAAGTAATATTAAATTCAGTTTCTGAATTAGCACATTTCCTTATGGATATGATGCAGTACAGGAGTATTGCCAGCAACACCAGGAAGAACCTATCGGTATGTAACACCCTTCAGGTAAAAGCATGCCTTATAGTGGCGGGCCAGTGTGGCACAGTGGTATGGTTAGTAGAGATGATGCTTCACAGTGCCAGAGCATTTGAGAGCATTCCTGATCTGGGGAGTTATCTGTGTGGAGTTTGCACATTTTCCTTATGACAGCTGTTTCCTCCTAAAGACATGTGCATTGCTGGGTTAAATCGTGATTATCAGTTGCCTCCACTGTTAATTGGATGGAGATGATGAAGATGGGTAGAGAATAAAAAGTGAATTAATGTTGGATTAGCATAAACTTGGCTGATGGTCAGTTTGGACTCAATGGGTCGAGGGTCTGTTTTTCTGTTGTATTTCTCTGTCACCTCCAGGATCTTTGCAGAGGGTTGGAACGTACCAAAGGAGAGATGGGAGAGTCAGAGAGAAAGCTTATCAGGGAATAGCAGTCTCAGTAATCAGGGACACTGATGAAAGCATTGCAGCTTTCAGACAAGCTGATAGATGATGATAGATAGATAGATAGATAGATACTTTATTCATCCCCATGGGGAAATTCAACTTTTTTCCAATGTCCCATACACTTGTTGTAGCAAAACTAATTACATACAATACTTAACTCAGTAAAAAAAAAATATGATATGCATCTAAATCACCATCTCAAAAAGCATTAATAATAGCTTTAAAAAGTTCTTAAGTCCTGGCGGTAGAATTGTAAAGCCTAATGGCATTGGGGAGTATTGACCTCTTCATCCTGTCTGAGGAGCATTGCATCGATAGTAACCTGTCGCTGAAACTGCTTCTCTGTCTCTGGATGGTGCTATGTAGAGGATGTTCAGAGTTATCCATAATTGACCGTAGCCTACTCAGCGCCCTTCGCTCAGCTACCGATGTTAAACTCTCCAGTACTTTGCCCACGACAGAGCCCGCCTTCCTTACCAGCTTATTAAGACGTGAGGCGTCCCTCTTCTTAATGCTTCCTCCCCAACACGCCACCACAAAGAAGAGGGCGCTCTCCACAACTGACCTATAGAACATCTTCAGCATCTCACTACAGACATTGAATGACGCCAACCTTCTTAGGAAGTACAGTCGACTCTGTGCCTTCCTGCACAAGGCATCTGTGTTGGCAGTCCAGTCTAGCTTCTCGTCTAACTGTACTCCCAGATACTTGTAGGTCTTAACCTGCTCCACACATTCTCCATTAATGATCACTGGCTCCATATGAGGCCTAGATCTCCTAAAGTCCACCACCATCTCCTTGGTCTTGGTGATATTGAGACGCAGGTAGTTTGAGTTGCACCATATCACAAAGTCCTGTATCAGTTTCCTATACTCCTCCTCCTGTCCATTCCTGACACACCCCACTATGGCCGTGTCATCTGCGAACTTCTGCACATGGCAGGACTCTGAGTTATATTGGAAGTCTGATGTGTACAGGGTGAACAGGACCGGAGAGAGTACGGTTCCCTGCGGCGCCCCTGTGCTGCTGACCACCGTGTCAGACCTACAGTCTCCCAACCGCACATACTGAGGTCTATCTGTCAAGTAGTCCACTATCCAATCCACCATGTGAGAGTCTACTCCCATCTCCGTTAGTTTGTGCCTTAAGATCTTGGGCTGGATGGTGTTAAAGGCACTAGAGAAGTCAAGGAATGTAATCCTCACAGCACAACTGACCCCCTCTAGGTGAGAGAGTGATTTGTGCAGCAAATATGTGATAGCATCCTCCACTCCCACCTTCTCCTTATACGCAAACTGAAGAGGATCCTGGGCGTGCCTGGTTTGTGGCCTCAGCTGAAGCATACATTCTTCATTCTGGGTCCACAAACAGGTGTTCATAGGCTTTATTGTCCACTGTTTAAGACTGACCTATTGCACCACTCTCCTGTTCTTTTCATTCCACTTTACATCAGTCTTTTGAGCACAGCATTCATGATCTCATCACTGCTGCTGGGTCATTGCCCTTGCAACTGCCACTGTTGCTCATCTCAGAAACATGACATCATTTTCTGCCTATTCCCTTTACCGTATTCAGCAGCATTACCGTGTTCAGGTGCTGACCCAACTCACCACACACTGGGGTAACACTGGAACCAATTTGGCACAAGTTCTGTCCACTCTGCACATACTATGACATTTTTAACTTTGCAACCTGTAACCTAATACAATGTAAGTCTGTAAAATGAAGGCCAAAGTTACTTGTTTATCTCCAAGCCCAGGTCAGAAATTAAGGATATGAATGGTTATTCAAACGGTTTGGTCAAAACATTTTCAGAATTAATGAAGTCATGTTGTTTATTCTGTTCACGAACAACCATTAAGTAATTGATGTACATAACAATTAATTGCATTTAGAACATATCATTTTAAACCTGTTTAAGAAACCTTCAGTTATAGTATTTCCTACAAATCTTGCAGCTGCACTACAATTGCTTTTTATATGTTCCTTTTGATTGTTGGGAATCTTGCCCCACTGGATTGGTCTATTACCAGCTTCACTCTTTGATGTATTTCTGCTGCCAAAATTGCCTTTTTGCAAGGAATGTTAACACTGACAACAGATGGAATTCATGCCAAGAATTTGAAATCCTGACGCTTGTGCTAAATAACACCTCAGCATCAATAATGTCCAAGAGACTTTGCAGGTTTGGCTGCTACCAAACAAACAGAAAATTCATCTGTGTTGATTCGTAGTATAATTTTATGGTGAAATATTCTCTGTAAATAGGACAGTTTCTGGTGGACAGATGCTATAGACAGCATTTATGTGAGTAGTTTACTAGTCGGAGCTGGGCAATTAGTTTGTATTGCCCTTGATGCATACTGGGAGGCAAATATTTCTCATTCTTGTTTATGCAATGCTATATTTCATGAGCTGACCTGTCTAATATTTTCAGTCAGAATTTTCCTGCATGCACTAGAGAATTAAACTAGAAAGACCAGCAAACACTTCTAAAACAGCTGAACATTCAAGGATATTCCAGGCACTTGAAAACAAGTGGTCACATGGGCTTTGTATTGTAGGCTGTCAACTGATGAAGCATTCTTCAATCAGAGGAAAAAGCAAGGACTGGCACCCTCTGTGGGGAGGAGGGAATCCATACTTGAAAGATACAAAATCTGTGGTTTTTAAAGCCTTGGAAATATGCATCAACACTTACATGCTATTCTTGTTATGCATTTTTGGGTTTAATCACACATTTAATTGTTAAAAATTATATTGGTCTTTATGTCCACAAATAACGTCAGCTGCCAATTGCCTGTGATCAATTATTTTTCCTTTGTTCAGAGATATACTGAGCCCGAGTCACCTCATGATTTAAAATGCAGTTAATGTGTTGGACGTCAGTTCACACAATCCTGAGCAAAGACGTTGTGCTGCAGAAACATCAGCTCGTCTTTGAGAAGAACAAAGCATTTGGTCCTGTGTTTCCTGGGGCCCTTTGGAAAGATTTCTCACCATTCAGTGATGTTAGTCTCTTCTTTTACAGTTTTTCATTTATACAACTCCTTCCATAATGGTTATTCATGAACAAGATTAACTACATGATGAAGTTAAATGGTAGAGCAGCTTGCAGAATTTATCTAAAGTGTGATTTTCAACCTTAGCAGTCTGAATAAAGAAGGAAACCAGGCTATTTAAAGGGCTAACACAACTGTCCCTGGACTATATTGCCTGTGGAGAATCGGGCCTGATCACTCTTAACTTCCAACCTTGGAATTATTTCAGCTTTTGCTGTTGACCTTGTCATATTTCACAATTTCTGCTTGCTGCAGCATTTGGGAGGTCACCAATGTACTCATTCTTACTGAACATTAACTTCATTCCCTTTTCCTCCAGCCTATGTCAGGCTAAGTGGGCATGGATAAGTCCACTTCATAAGTCTGTACTTCATATACGAACAAAATACAGACATTCACCAGAAAGCATTTCCAACTTTTAACTGTTCATCTTTCCACATATGCAGCCTGATTTGTTGAATGCTTCCTGTAGATAATGATTATACGCAGTTTTTAAAAATATTCGTTATAGGACATTGATCATGTCCCTTTACCTGCGATTAACGTGCCAAACCCAATGCCGTATCAAACTAAATTAATTTTACCTACAAGCGATCCACATCCCTGCATATTTCTGTGGCCATCAAAAAGTCCCTTTATCATCTCTATTTTATCTGCTTCCAGCACTACCCTCGTGCTTGTTCAGCCTGTTACAGACACTGACCGCTCTCTTGGAAACAAAATAGACTCACTCATCTCCTTTAAAACTTTCCTACTCACCTTAAATGCACGTTCTCCGGTATTTGACATTCCCATCCTGGGAAAAAAACTACTGGCTGTCTACTCTATCTACGCCTCTCATAACTTTATAATTGTCACCTTATGAGTATACTTTATTATTATTATAATTTTATAAATATAAAAAGTTATATTCTCATAATTTTACAACCTCTTCTTTTACCTTATACACTCTAATCAATGCAGCATCCTGAAACCCTCCACCGTACACTCAAGGGCGATTAAAAGCCAGTCTTGACAGCAGCGCCCAAGGCTGAAAAATGAATGCACTTAAAAAAATTAACTAGTACATTTATTAATTATGACTGTGTCCAATTTGGTGCAGCATACTGTATTGATTTCTTGCATGTTGCAGGTTCATAGCACGGCAGGTTCAATCATTTTCAGTCACTTTTGAAGAGACATATCTTTTAAATTATTAAGAACTGCAGCTCATGAATGAATGGTTTCTGCAAGGGGAGGGAGGTAGGAGAGCCCTCTCTAGGGTTAGGAGGAGCCCAGACAGAATAGAGGCCACATTGTTAGTGAATGTCTGAGTTCAAATGATTCCATTTTAATATCAGAGAATGTATACAACCTGAAATTCTGAATCTTCGCAGACATCCACGAAAAGCAAAAATGAACTCAAAAGAATGAATGACAGAAAATAATTAGAACACTAAAGCCCCCCTTCACCCCCCACACAAGCAGCAGCAAAGCATCAACTTCCCCCCACCCACTTCAGCAGAAAATGTCAGCACCCACCACTCACTGAGCAACAGCAAAGCCCACAAAGAGAGACTGTGATCTGTACTCAACAAAAACGATCGTTTATCCAACAGTTCGACATGCCACAAGATCTCTCTCACTAACAAGGGACAGAGAGATGTCACTCATTTCACAGCAAAAGCTGAGACCAACAAACAGTCGCTGTTCTGATGTTACAATCTGCTGCATCACTTTTTATTCTGAGGTTCTCTGACTCACGAATCAGCAACAAACTCTCCCCACGAGAGAGAGAGAGAGAGAGGGCACAGAGAGAGAGAGAGAGGGACAGAGGGAGAGAGAGGGAGAGAGATATCTATCTATCTTCTGGAACACCTCAGCTGGCAGCACTAGCCTAGAATTGGTCAAACACAGGGCAGCACCCCAGCGCCTTCCAGGCGGCTCCTGGAGAAGTTCTGTGATGGAGCTTAATCTGAGCAAGTATGAGGTGTTGCCCTTTGTGAGGTCAAATGTGAGGGAAAAGTTAATGGCAGGACCTTAATAACATTAATGTACAGAGGGATGTTGAGGTAATGGTCCATAGCTCGCTGAAAGTAGCAACACAAGGAGGGTGATAAAGAAGGCACGTGACATGCTTGCCTTCATCAATCTGCACATTGAGCTATACACGTCAGGAAGTGATTTTGCAGTTGTATAGGTTACATTTTGAAAATTGTATGTATCTCTGTTCATCTCATTAGACATTAGGCTTTGTGGAGGATGCAGAACAAGTTTTATGAAATGCTTCTGTATTAGAGGGTATAAGAAATTGGACGAACTTGGGTTGTTTCTCCAGAGTGCCATAAGGCTGAAGGGGTGACCTGACTGTAATTTATAACACTATGAAAAGCATAGATAGGGTAGATTACCAGTATCTTTTTCCCAGGGTGGAAATGTTAAATACATGCATATAAGCTGAGCAGGGGGAAGTTCAAAGGAAATGTGCAAGGCAATTTTTTTTCAGTTGGTGCCTGGAACAAGCTACCAGGGATAGAGGTGGAAACAGATACAATAGAGGCATTTAAGAGGATTTTGGACAGGTACATGAACGTGTAGGGCATGGAGGGATATGGACCATTTCCAGGCAGATGGGATTAGTTTGATTTAGTATTGTGGTTGGCACAGACATCATGGGTTAGTGAGATTGTTCCTGTTGTACCGGTCCTACGTTAGGGAAATAGCATTGATACATTTAAAGTGAAAAGTTCACGTTGATGAACAAAATATACTTCATAGCATATAAAGCATTTGGGTGGGAAGAGTTACATATTCATGAGATTCATATAATCACTACTTTAGACAAAGAACTTTGGATTAAATAACCTATTTATAAATTGTAAATTAAATTGTATTTAATTCTCTTTCTTTTTTGCTTGGTGATTTATGAACTCAGAGCTTTAGAGTAAGAATGTTTTTCTCAGTTTTCTAATTGAGAATACTCTTGAGCATTCACAGGTAAAATCCTTCCAGGTTTGAACTGAGAAACTATCATGGAATTATTTACTTAGCATATTTCATCATCCAACAATTAATGTACTGATTTAAAAATAAATTGAGGGAGGTGTAAAAAGTGTAGACTAGTGCAAAAAGAAGATTTTAATGACACCAATATTGAAGTTTGTGTTAAGAGCAGAAAGAAGAGGAATTGAGTTACTAACCTATGGATTAGAGTATATACTTCATCTGAATTTTTCCAACCCAACAAGGAAAAAAGCATAGTTGGGTATAGTTGGAAAGAAAGTGGATCAATATAAGATGACCAGTTTTTAGTGTAGGGAGGAATTGACTTTGAAAATTGGAGGGGCAGACCTCCAGACAAAACATCCTTAGCACTTGCACTCACTATCTTATAAGTAAGCCTGAGAAATACCTCTATGTCTCCTTTCAGTCTGCAAAATTTAGTAAACTTTCATCTGTTCTGCTACTGCATGGTTCATGGGCTTTAATTCCACAAACAATATGTATACCGTATCAGAGGCATCACATTTAAAGGGATCACTCTCCCAAGATCTTACACTTTCCAGCAGGATAACGTAGACTGAATTTCCTTTCACACGTCGGTAGGATTGTATAACTGAGTGGCAGACAAAACTGGTTCATGATATCAGGGTGTCAATTTTGATTTTCTTATGATTTGAAAATGAGCTGTACAAGTTATTTGTTTGAAAAGTTTCAAATTATTGTTGTTCTACCTAGCCAGAGTTACTGAGAGCAGTGGGACTTGTCCTCTTAAGAAGTGAAAAGGTTTTTGCTACCTTAGGAAAGACAAATGCATGTTAGCAGTGTGATCATATGTGCATTTTAATTCATCACAGCTGGGCTAAAAAAAGAAGCAGATAGCAATAATTTGTGGTTGCCCCTTTAGGTCCAACTAATAAATCGATCTTATCTGATAAATTGAGACTTTTTGACTTTTAACTATTATAAGCAAAATTTGTTGACAGTAACTCTGGCAAAGGTCCACACCCAGATTTAGTAAGTGTCAAATCTGTGAGGGGTTTTAAATGCTGAGGTCTGTGAATTTTCGAAGTATTAAAGTTATTTAAAATGAAATAAATAATACTTATGAAACAATTACTTCAAAGAACAAAAAAAATACAGTTCCAAACACCTAAATAGTATTAATTAATTGCTATTAATGTACTTAATACAAATTTACTACATTAATAGTTAGTATTAATATTATTAATATCAAGAATTTAAATTAAATTAATTTTCTTTTGAGAAAACAATTTATTTCACATGGTATTATACATATCCAATGCTTTATTATCTACAGTGCCCTTTGAAGTCAATGGGTCCAAACAGATACAGTGAAATGAGGTGTAGACATTGGCCTCTGGGTCCAAACAGGTACAGGGAGATGAAGTGTAGACATTGGACTCTATGGGTCCAAACAGGTACAGTGAGATGAAGTGTAGACATTGGCCTCAGGGTCCAAACAGGTACAGGGAGATGAAGTGTAGACATTAGCCTCTGGGTCCAAACAGGTACAGGGAGATGAAGTGTAGACATTAGCCTCTGGGTCCAAACAGGTACAGTGAGATGAAGTGTAGACATTGGACTCTGGGTCCAAACAGGTATAGGGAGATGAAGTGTAAGCATTAGGCTCTGGGTCTAAACAGGTACAGGGAGATGAGGTGTAGCCATTGGACTCAATGGGTCTAAACAGGTACAGGCAGGTGAGGTGTAGCCAGTGGACTCAATGGGTCTTGTGGCAGAGGAACTGATATACAGTAGTCAGCGTTCATAATCCTTCAACAGACACAAAATGCTAGAGGAACTCCATAGGCCAGGAAGCAGCTATGTAAAAAGTGCGGTCGACGTTTCGGGCCAGGATCCTTGGGCAAGACTGGTGACAGGATGTTCATAATCTTTCAGTGAGCTTGGTTTCCATGATAGACATCTATGTCCTGAATTTGCTTCCATTCAAACAAGAAAATCTTGTTTCTTGTTGATTTGGAACCATTAGTATTCACCATAATGATCCTGTCTATAATGATATCCTTAAACATCCTTGAAGAAACTTTCCAACCTCCAATTACCTGTCAGTCCTCTCATTCTGTTTTCATTGCTATAATCTGATTCCCATCAGAGGAACTACCTTTTGTCTACAAATCAATAATCTAGTCTTATTTCCTGGTTCTTGGTAATATTTACCTTTGTCAGGGACTCCACTTCGAAATCAACATTGTGAATGAATGAGAGGCAACAAATAATGGTTATAGATTTAAGAGGTCTTAAGTAGTATTAGTATACAATGGTTAACTGCTGGATTAAAATAGGAAGCTTTTATATTTGATAACAACTCCAATCCTTGCAATCAGGAAGTGGTCCTTCCAAAGACCCGCATAGCAGGCTGATCAAAAATAAACTAAAAGCTGAGGGTTACATTGTAAAGTGGCAAGTTGGATCAGAATTTGAATCTGCAGTAGAATGAACAGGGTAGTAGTATTGAGTATTTTTGTGGAAGAAAAGCTGTTTAATCAGTGATGTTTCAGAGGTGCATTACTTTGTTCTTTACTTTCTGTAAAATGTATTCACAATTTAAACTTTAATATGTGACATTGAAGATGATACAAATGTTGACCATGTACTTATCAAGTCAAGCCAAGTCACTTTTTATTGTCATTACGACCATAACTGCTGGTACAGTACACAGTAAAAACGAGACTGTTTTTCAGGACCATGGTGTTACATGAAGCAGTACAAAAACAACACTGAACAACGTGAAACAACACAAAAAAAAAACTACACTAGACTACAGACCTACCCAGGACGTTACGGTGTCGGTGAGGTCAGAGGATGTTACCACGGTTCTGTGTTTATGGATTGGAATGTTGTGTTTATGGACTGTGGACATTTTTCAGACAAGACTTTATATTCTGTGCTTTTTCACTCATTCCTCTCCTGTTGTGCGAGGGGAGGGGATTTAGGGGTTAATGCTCTTGTTGCATTTTGTGTGGGGCAGGGGATTGGGGGTTGATGTTTGGGATGCAGATTCTTTGTTTCTCTCTGAATGACTTTCATGTTCTTTCTTTTTGTGGCTATCTGGAGATGAATCTCAGATTTGTATATGGATACATACTTTGATCAGAAATGAACCTTTGAACCTTGGCATCAATGCTTCCTAATGCAATTGGGTCCTGGATTTCCTCACTTGCAGCCCCCAGTCAGTTTGGATTGGCAACACCATCTCCTCCACCATCTTTACCAGCACAGGTGCGCCACAAGGCTGTGCCTTAGCCCCTGCTCTACTCACTTTACACTCACGACTGTGTGGCTAAGTACGTCTCCAATACCATATTTAAGTTTGCTGTTGTAGGGCCGAATCAAATGTGGTGACAAATCAGTTTATAGGAGGGAGATTGAAAATCTGGCTGTGTGGTGCCAGAACAATCTCCTATTCAATGTCAGCAAGACCAAGGAGCTGATTATTGACTTCAGGAGGGGCAGACCAGAGGTTCATGACCCAGTTCTTATTGGAGGATCAGAGATGGAGAGGGTTAGCAAATTTAAGTTCCTCAGTCTGGCTCATAAACAGCGCCTCTACTTCCTTAGGAGTTTGTGGAGGTTCAGCATGACATCTAAAAGTTTGACTCACTTCTATAGCTGTGTAGTGGAGAGTATATTGACAGTCTGCATGGTAGCCCGGAATGGAAACACCACTGCCTTTGAACCAAAAGTTCTACAAGAAAAAATAAATACGGCCCAGTCCATCATGGGTAAAACCCTCCCCACCACTGAGCACATCGACATGAAAAGCAGTCGCAGGAAAGCAGCATCCATCATCGAGGACTCCTGCTAACCATGATATGCTCTCTTCCTCTGGAAGAAGGTACAGGAACCTCAATATTCACACCAGCAGGTTCAGGAACAGTTAACACCCCTCAGCCATCAGGTCTTGAACCAAAGGGGATAACCTCACTCAGCTTCACTTGCCCCACTATTGAAATGTTCCCACAAGTTATGGACTCACTTCTAAGGATTCTACATTTAGTGTTCTTGATATTTATTGCTTATTTATTTATTATTATTATTGTTTCTTTTTATACTTGCACAATTTGTTGTCTTTTGCACATTGTTTGAAAGCCCAAGTTGGTGCAGTCTTTCATTAATTCTATTATGGTTATTATTTTATTATGGATTTATTAAGTATGTCTACAAGAAACTGAATCATAGGGTTGTATATGGTGATGTATATATACTTTGATAAAGAATTTACTTTGAACTTTGATAAGATAATAGATTTCAGAAAGAGCAACAAGGCATTTCTCTTCCTCAAGGATTTTCCCTGGAGCCAATGAGAGATCGAATGGATTATAAGATTATGGAGAATAGATGAGAAGCCCCTTTTTCCTGAGTATCTCTGGAAATGTGGCACGTTTGCTCTTCGCTAACAGCCACTGCACCCCGCACTGAGAAACCCACCTTGCTCAGGCTTCATACATCTATGGTGAATACGACTTCGGTCCCGCCAAATCCGTGAGTTTGGGGTGTCTCGCCCATCCAAACCCCAGTTTGTGAGAATGCTGTGTGATTTACTCCCCCCAGCAATTACCCATCGGCAAGAAATAGCAGATCGTACACTGCCTACAATTATAAAGAAGTATATTTAAGAATGTAAATTTAAGCAATTAATTACTAAAGGGAAGAAAGAGAAAACAACAATGGCCCATGATACTTAAACAGTCACATGTGCACGGTGGAGCTCAAATCTTCTAAAAGCCATTGTCTTTGATGTACACACTGCTCCTTCCGAAGGTCGCTCAAAATCCATCTCGAAGAAATGAACTCTTCACGGGAGTATTGGTCCTTTTTCCGTGAAGCCATTCATCTGCACAAAGCAACTTGTGTAACAGGGACGGCATCCTCAGCCATCTTCCCTCCTGTCTTATCCCAGCTCCCAACAACCTTCTCCCTGTTCTACCACCCAGATTGGCTGACACCACATTCCTCAGTTGGAATGTACTGGCAGTGGAGGCAAGTATGACACTCTTTGATAGGCACAATAGTGTGGAGTGAATGGAGGCTAAGGGATTGATTTCATTAGGCATTTGTTTACTGATTTATTTAGTTTGACACAACATTGCACAATAAGACATAGGGCATAGGAGCAAAATTAGGAAATTGAGCCCATCTAAGTTGATCTGCCATTCCACTATGGCTGACTTATTATCCCTCTCAACCCCATTCTCCTGCCTTCTCCACATAATCCTTGATGCCCTTACTAATCAGGAACCTATCAACCTCCACTTTAAATATCATGTATTCATTATGTGTCATGACATATGACTTGGGCAATCATGGTCTTTCCATGACCATGATTGTTCTTCACAAATTTTCTGCAAAAGTGGTTTGCCCTCTGCGTAATATCTTTACAAGACAGATGATCACAGCCAATATCAATACTCTTCAGAGATTATCTGCCTGGCATCAGTGGTTACATAACCAGGATTTCTGATGTGCACCAGCTGCTCCCATGGCTTCACATGAGCTTGATCGGGGTGAATAAACATGTGCTCTACCTTGCCCAATGAATTGGCCTGCAAGCTACTGGATGGAAAGAGTGCCTTACACCTCCTTTGGTGGAGTCATATCTCTACCTCACCACCCAAGTTTTAAATATACCCAATGAACTGGCCTCCACAGCTATCTGTGACAACAAATGCCATAATTTCACCACCCTCTGGCTAAAGAAATTTCTTCTCATCTATGTTCTAAAGGGATGCTCTTCTATTCTGAGGCTGTGCCATCTGGTCTTAGACTCCCCCACTATAGGAAACGTTCTCTCCAAATCCACTCTATCTAGGCCTTTCGATATTTAATAGGTTTCAATGAGATCTCCTCCTTCTTCTAAGTGCCAGAGAATACAGGTCCAGAGCTAACAAACGCTCCTCATATGTGAAGCATTTGATTTCCAGGATCATTCTCGTGAACCTCCTCCAGACCCACTCCAATGCCAGAACATCCTTTCTTAGATAAAGAGTCCTAAACTGCTCACAATACTCTGTGCGGTCTGACCAATGCCTCAGAAAGCCTCAGTATTATATCCTTCCTTGCTTTTATATTCTTGTGCTCTCAAAAAATGAACGCCAACATTGCATTTGCCTTCCTTACCACCGACTCAACCTGCAAGTTAGACTTCAGGGAGTCCTGCACAATGACTCCCAAGTCCGCTTGCGAATCTGAATTAGCTCCCCATTTAGAAAATAGTATGTGTCAGCGGTTACCAAAGTGGGCCGAGGAAGATAAAGGGCCGATGGGGTGCACTTGGTAGCAAGTGGGGCAACTGAGGGATTTCAGGCTTAATTTAATTACTTACAGTATAATAAGTATTTGATCCTCAGTGCCTTGTAATTGATTACAGTGGTCATGTAATCACCTCATCTCTTGCTAACCCAATATACTCTTAGATCAACACTTCAGTGTGCCCTGTGACAGTTACAGGACATCCTCTTGGTTCAGTGCTACTTTAAAGTGCAATAAGTTCTTCAAGAATTTAATTAGGTTGCCCCTTGATAAGTATGATTGTGATTTCGCTTTTAATCTGATTCTGAAGATGTTGCAATGACTGTGGTGGAACTTCAGTGTTAAGTAGAGAGGCAATTATTATTGCAAGGGATAAGTAACACTTTAGAATAACTGAGGTTGTCGAAGCTCCTTTACAAGTTCAAATCTGTCCTCTTACAGCACCTGACAACTAAAACTTGGACTTTGCTTGAAGTGTCATGGTTATGAAATGCAATATAATGTTACTATATTTGGCATATCATGAGAAATCTGAACTGATGAAATTATGTTATTTCTGGGCCCAACCTGTGCATTTTTCTCATTCACTATTGTAGTGCAGTGTTAGCTAATAAGATTCAGAAATGGAAAGCACTTCAAAACATTTCTGCTGGCACTTCACAACAAAACAGTGATGTTGCTTCATACAACTTTCATGCAATTCATTGCTCAGTCTGGAAAGTCCATTACAATTGGAGAGGAATGGGTTCTGCCAGCAGTAAGGGAGGTTCTCAGTACAGTTTTGCTTAAGTCTCCAGACCAAATAATTGAAGCAATTGAAGAGAAAGAAAGAATACCAGATGATGATCTTCAGGAATACTGAGCCCTCCTAGGTGAGCTGCATGAAGTCATGCCAGAGAGATTTCAGGATCTTCTCTCGATCCAACTTGCAGTGTGGAAAAAGGTCAAGATGCAGAACACCACTGGTCATTGGCGGCTAACCAGAAAAGGCCCCGTTTATTCCCACTCTGCCTCCTACCAGTCAGCCGAGCTTCTATCCGTGCAGTATCTTTCATGTAATACCATGGCCCTTAGCTTGTTTAGCAGTCTCATGTGCGGCACCTTGTCAAAGGCATTCTGAAAATCTAAATATAAACCATTCACTGACTCTCCTTTGTCTCTCTTGCCTGTCATTTTTTCAATGAATTCCAATAGATTTGTGAGGGAAGATTTTGCCCAAGATAAACCTTGCTGACTTCAGCCTATTTTATCATGTGTCTCCTTGCATGCCAAAACTTCATCCTTAATAGTAGAACATCTTCCCACCCACTGCAGTCAGGCTAACTGGCCTATAATTTCTTGCTTTTTGCCTCCTTCCTTTAATGAGCGGAGGGATATTTTCAATTCTTTAGTTCTTTGGAACCATTCCAGTGATTCTTGAAAGATCACTACTATTGCCTCCATAATGTTTTCAGCTACCACTTTCAAAACCCTGGGTGTAGTCCATCTGGTCCAGGAGACTTATCTACAGTACCTTCAGACCTTTGAGCTTCCCAAGAAACTTCTCCTTAGTAAGGCAACAATGCTCACTTCTGCCCCTGACACTGCTGGTGTCTTCCACTGTATTTATCCACCATTTCTTTGTCCCCCATTACTACCTCCCCAGCAGTTTGATGTCCACTTCTGTCTCTCATTTACTCTTTTGTATATCTGAAAAAGACTTTTGATATCCTCTTTTATATTACTAGACATTGGTAATATAAATACTGCAAGTCTGGTTCACTGGTTTATTGGTGAGACTGATAGGGGAACTGCATGGCCTTGGTTGCAGTGAGGAATGTGCCTCATTCCACGGGCTAGCCTTTTGCAGCAGTCCAGGAGGGGAGACACCAGAGGCGGTGTGGTGTGGAGTCCATGCTGGATTGCAGGCTCTGCCCTCTAGTGGTCACTCAGTGGAAGACAAGCTGGACATGCTGTTATTTGACATTCAAGGGTTTGGCCTGAGAATCTCGATCGAGTTCGGAAGCCTAAGATCTTGGGGCTCTGGAGATGGGCGGATCGAGGGTCAGTGTCACTGCCAGAGCCTTGTGTGTCGTTGGAGAGGCCGGAAAATCTTTTGCCATGGGTCTGAAGACCCGAGGTCTTTGTGATCTTCGGAAACAGAGCTTGAAAAAAGTGACGAAACAGACTTTTAAGACCATAAACCTGCGGGTTGTTGTTATTTCTCCTGCTTGCTGTGAAAATGGGGGACACCTCCCTCTCCCTTGCCAGGAGAACCTGTGGGTTATTGAATTCGGATGAATTTTGTGGTAACTATAAGGTCTGTGTCTTTGCTATCGCTTTGCACACGTTTGGGCTCGGTGAGGGTACCAATGCTTGCTACTTTTTGCTGGTAGGGGGAGGGGAGATAGATCCTCGCCACTGCTTATGTGTGGGGGGGATCTGGGGGGACTTTGGAGTTCTCATGTTTAACTCTCGTTCATTCTTTGGGACACTTCTCTATTTTCGTGGATGTTTTGCGAAGAGAAAGCATTTCAGGATGTATATTGTATACATTTCTCTGACATTAAACTTGACCTTTGAAGAATGGGAAAATTGCAGTGTCCGGATGTGTAAAACTGGCCGATCCACACAGACTCGAGGCTTTAATCGCTGCCAAAGGTGCATCTACTAAATACTGACTTGAAGGGGGTGAATACTTATGCAATCAATTATTTTGTGTTTTATATTTGTAATTAATTTAGATCACTTTGTAGAGATCTGTTTTCACTTTGACATGAAAGAGTCTTTTCCTGTTGATCAGTGTCAAAAAAGGCCAAATTAAATCCACTGTGATTCAATTCAATAAAACATGAAGGCTTCCAAGTGGTGGGGAGGCAGGTGAAACCTTTTTTTATGTACGTTGTGCTATGTTGACTGTTGACAATGTTTTTGCACCTTGGCCCCAGAAGATACGTTTAAGGCTGAGTGATAATTAAACTTGAACTTGAACACATTCGACCACTGTTACACTACAATTAGGAACACCAACCATTCCCACCCTGGACCACATTTCAAACAATCTGATCATCTGGCTGTTCTCCTCTCACCTGTGTACAGACAGTGGCTAAAGAGTAAGGCTTCAGAGGTGAGGTGGTTAGCCGATGCAGAGGAACAGCTGCAGTATTGCTTCGAGTGAGTAGACTATGCTATATTCAGCGGTTCATCAGAGGATTTGAATGAATACGCCATGGTTGTCATGGACTTTATAAAGCCACTTGTGGATGAGTGTCCCCCCCCCAAAATCATTCAGAATTTTACCCAACCAGTTTACCCATATGAACCAAAAGATCCACAATCTGCTGAGGGTTAGATCAGTGGTGACCAAGTAAAGTATCTGGCCATCATAAAGCCAGCACACGTGTGAAATGGCAACTTCAGACCGAACTTGAATCACAGAAGGATGCTTGACAACAGTGGCAGTGCTTGAATACTATCACCTCTTGCTAAGTTAAACCAAGCAACATATGTGACAACGAGGTTTCACTCCCAGATGAGCTCAAAGCCTTTTGTGCTCACTTTGATGAACAGAACACAGAGGCACCTTCAGAAACTCCCACAGCCCCGACAAGCTCGTGATTTCGGTCTCTGAGGCCGATGTGAGAGCATACTTCAGGAGGGTGAATCATAGAAAGCATCATCTGTACCATCTGTGTACATGGCCAAGTACAAAAGACCTGTGCTCATCAACTGGATGGAGTGTTCACTGAGATCTCTAACCTCTCACTTTGGGAGTCTGAGGTACCGAGCAGGTTTCAATTATACCGGTGCCCAAGAAGAATGTGGTAACCTGCCTCAGTGACTAATATCCAGTGGCACTTACTGTGATGAAGTGTTTTGAGAAATTGGTAATGAAAAATACCAACTCTTGCCTGATGATCTGCTCCAGTTTGTCTACCATCACATCAGGTCCACAGCAGATGCCATTTCATTGGGTCTTCTCTCGACTCTGAAACATCTGGACAGCAAAGATACATACATCAGGATGCTCTTCATTGACTACACTATCATCTCCTCAAAAGTAACCAATAAGCTCCAGACCAAGGGCTCAATATCTTCTTCTGCAACTGTATCCTCAAATCCCTCACATCCAGACCCAATAAGTTCAGATTGGCAACAGCATCTCCTGCACAATCACCATCAGCAAGGTGCATCACAAGCTTGTGTGCTTAGCTTTCTGCTCTACTGGCTTTACACTTATGATTGTGAGGCTAAGTACATCTATAATGCCATATTTGAATTTGCTAACAACACCATTGTTGTCGGCTGGATCAAACGTGATGATGAATCAACCTATAGGAGGGATATTGAAAGTCTGGGTGAGTAGTGCCACAACAACAGCCTCTCACTCAGTATCAGCCAAACCAGGGAGCTGATTATTGTCTACAGGAGAAGGAAACTGGAGCTCTGTGAGCCAGTCCTCATAGGGCATCAGAGGTGAGCAACTTTAATTTCCTCGGCATTACTTTTTCAGAGGATCTGTCCTGGGTCCAGCACATAAATGCTATTACAAAGAAGGCATGGCAGTGCCCGTACTTTCTTAGAAGTTGGCGAGGATTCAGCATACCATCTAAAAGCTTGACAAACTTCTACAGATGCACAGTGGAGAGTCTATTGACTGGTTGCATTACAGCCTGGTATGGAAACACCAATGACCTTAAATGGAAAATCCTTCAAAAAGAAGTAGATACAGTTCTATCCATCACAAGTAAAAACTTCCCCACAATTGAGCACATCTATAAAGATCGCTGCTGTGGAAAAGCAGCTTTCATTATCAGGCCCCCTCCCCGCCCTGCCCTGCAGGTCATGCTCTCTTCTCACAAGGGGTATATGCAGGAGGCTCATGACCCCACCACCAGGTCCAGGAGCAGTTATTACCCCTCAACCATCTGGTTCTTCAGTCAGACTGAATAACTTCACTCAACCCATCAAGGTCTCTGCAACTCATGGTTCTCAAGTTTTTTTGGGGGGGGGGTCTTTTTTCTTTTTTTTTGTATTTGCATCATTTATTGTCTTATGCACTTTGGTTCTTTGCTGTGTGCAGTTTTTTTTTTATTGATTCTATTGTGTTTCTTGGTATTTACTGTGAATGCCAACAAGATAATGAATCTCAAGTTAGTATATGGTGACATATATGTACTTTGAACTTTGAACTTTGTACCATGCTGTGGCACTGAGGTAATAAATGAATGCAAAGGAATTGTTTTTCTGTACAACAAACTTATGAATATGAATAATGTAGCCAAACCCACTTTTGGAAATGCTCTATTATGTGCCTATATCTACCTCAACAGTTAATCATGTCTCCAAGTAAGAAAGTTTATGATCTTTATTTGTATACCTTTAGAACTTTGTGTGGGCCAGGAGATGATTGTAATAATTGATGGAATTAATTTCATGTTCTGCAACTGCATTAAAGCTTTAATAACATTCTGGTTTGAAATGCACTGGCTGATAAGGTAGTGAAACCAGATTCAATAATAATTTCCAGAAAGGAAATAGCTATATAATTAAAAAGAAAATTACAATGTTATGGAGAGATGTGTGATTTAATTGTTATACTTAAAATCCTTTTGTTTTAATTTTGTATGTAGGGCTTGATGACTGTCTCCAACAATATATAAAGAACTTTGAGAGGGAGAAGATCAATGGAGAGCAGCTTTTACACATTACACATCAGGAACTCGAGGAGTTAGGTGTCACGCGGATTGGCCATCAGGAACTTATCTTGGAAGCAGTTGATCTACTCTGTGCATTGGTAAGTTCCAGCTCCACATTTTGTTTTACCTGCAATTTTACATTAAATATTGGCAAGGAAAATTGCTGTGGGCTTTGGGGCATGGCATTCAATAGTTGCTCAAAATACAATTAACTTGTATTTAATTATTTTTCTAGAGTCCCTTCATTATAGCATATTACTTCTTGGTTTAAAACAAAAAAGCACAGCACTGAGTAGGTGTAATTTTCTGAGGGAATGCCAACACTCAATGCTTTTAAATTTTGAGAATCATGGAAGTGTACAAGCTTTCAGTTTCTTGACTATGTCAGCTTT
The DNA here is from genome assembly GCF_048418815.1 of Hemitrygon akajei. Taxonomy (NCBI): domain Eukaryota; kingdom Metazoa; phylum Chordata; class Chondrichthyes; order Myliobatiformes; family Dasyatidae; genus Hemitrygon; species Hemitrygon akajei. Next base: position 87,486,838 of record NC_133133.1, read on the forward strand.
CGTCTCTGAAGTAAGATTTGAACTCAAACTTGGAATGATAACTCATTTGCTCCCTAACTGAAGATAAATCCACAAGAGAAATGCCACGTATTATCAGGAACCTCAGTGACATTGTTACCTTGATTTTTTTCTCTTGCATAGATGAAAATAATATTGAAAATCTGTTAGTTAGGAGGTCTTGTTGATCTTTATCAAACTTCATCAATTAAATAAAGCTCTGGAAGATCTAACCTTACAGCTGGCCACATTGGCTATTTGACTAGAGTGCAGGATTGGACATCTGAGAGAAGGGGACTACAGCAGAGGACCCATACGCATGGTCCCTGAAAGGCACTTTGGGAAAAATATCTTCTGGTCAGATTGCAAGGGTTTATAATCAGCAACATTTTTTTTCAAGGACACAAAGAACTGGAGCAGATGAAGTAGAAAGTCATTTGGCAGTGATAAATGGGTGGGATTGGACAGATCAGATCAGATGAGGAACTTGGTTAAAGGAAGTCCAGGATTTCCAATAGGAAAGCTGGGGTGAAACTTCTGAATTAGCCTACTCAGTTTTTCTGCCCCAATCCAATTCTGAAAAAGTCTGCTTCACTGGGAAATAAATGGTGCCTCACCTTGCTCAGGTTTTCAATAAAATTGCAGTTCATATCCTTATGATGTCATTGCACGTGATCTACTATTGAACGTAGGGCCCTACTTCCTTCCTGAGAGCATGCTGGACATAAGGCCAGGCTTATTTTGAGACGTGATTGGAAAGCAGTCAGTTATATGATGGGATTTATGTTTCACCTTACTTTAACTGCTCTCCCGCCCAGCTTCGATCAGACTGCTGCTGGTAAAGTGGGTCCTCTGTTTACGTGGAAGTTGAGTCTCACCATTTTGTTCACCCCATAATATTCTACAGGGGTGGTGAACCTATGGCACCCACGCTCAAGATGGCATGTGCAAAACTTTTGTTGCCATGCCCCTCGACTCTAAACCCCACCCATAATTAATAAAGATGGATGAACATCTTTACTGCCAAATGAAGCAATCTGAGAACAGTGAGACATTTTCAAAGGAAACTTCTCACGCTGGCTTGGTGCCAGCTAAGTCTGATGTTGGACGATGCATTCTGAAATCCACACACACCTGGAGTACTTGGTAATCAGCAGCAAAAATGTCAAATATTTTCATGATGTTTATTTCACATAGCTCCAGCTTAGTTGCTAGTTTTGAGGTTTCAAAGATTATTACTCGACATGGAAAACCGCTCAAGGATGGGAATCTGTTAAAAAATCATGTCTAGAGTTTACTCCTTTCCTTTTTGATAAATTTCCAGAAAACTAACAAAAAATTCATTGTGTTAAAGATTTGGCACTGAGCAGAAACATAATAAGAGATAAAATATTGCTGATGGGAACAAACATAACAGAACAACTAACAAAAGATATTCATTAATGTAAGTTTCTTTCCATTTGCCTTGAAGAGATCACTAATGTTACATAATCAGCTAATTTAGCCGTTCTTGCTCGATTTCGTACGGGTGAAGAAATATGGAAGGGACTGGTTAACTTGGTAATGTTAAATGATCATATAACAGGGTTTGAAATATATTTAGCAGCAGTGAAAGAACTGTCTGGTCTGCAGGGCAATGTTTTTTTGTGACAACTGATGGTGCGCCCTGCAGGATTAGTATCGAGGCAAGTTTTATCAATCTGCAAAATATGTTGGACAACTAAAGACTGGTTTTCATTGTATAGTCTATAAGGAGGCTTTGTGTGCAAAAGTGGGCCTTAAAGATCTTGGAGTGATGAAAATTGTAACAAAATTACTAATTTTAGTTCTGGACATGCTTTATAAAAAGACAATTGCGTCATTTACTGAGTGAAGTGAATTTGGTGTGCACGGGACTACTTACATACAATCATGTTTGTTGGCTTAGTAGAGGTTCTGTCCGTAAATAATTTGTTGAGTGTCTGGATGAAATTTATTTGTTTTTGACAAATGAAACATTTTCTTGTTAAGAATTGTATGACATTGTGTGGATTTGTAGGTTGACGTTTTTTTTTTACAGATTTCTCTCATTTAAATGACTTGAATATTAAATTATAGGGATCTGGAAAAAAGCAATGCAATGTAGATAATATAAAATCCTTTGAAATCAAACAGAGCGGATCTAAACATGATGGTGTAAGTTGAACTTTTAAATATTTCCAGACCTAAAAAAGCACATGATAGATATTGAAATTTCTGAAAAGGCCTACCAGCATTCAGAGCCTTCCAGTGCAATTTTTGAGCATCAGTGGTTCAACTACTGAACAATTTTCTTTAAGATTCACCAAGTTCAGATCATTTGAAGAAATTGCAAAATTTATTAAGAATGCAGACACTGTAACACACTGAATTTGGCAAGGTTGCTGTGCATCGATTTGGATAACTTTGAAATGCAATCAATTGGTTTACAAAGCCCCTCAATTTGAAGGCAAAAATTTGTCGACTGAAGGGCTAAACTGGAGAATATTGAAAAAGATCAATTAGTGCTGGATCAAAGAATACAAATCCAATTGATGAGGTTCTGTAACTCTAGAATGCCATTTCTGAAACTTTCCGCTGTCTGAAAAATCTTGCAGTTGGCATATTTACATTAACATATTCATGTGAGTCACTGCTTTTAGTGATGGTCATACTTAATTATTGGAATGACAGTAGTTACTACTATAGAGTAATTCCTCCAGCAGAGTGACAGTAATTATAGGAGTAGACTTACTGATGAAACTAGTGCTATGTGCATATCTCTGAAAACAACCAAATACAAGTCAGATTGAAAGTATTTGTCATTGTTTGTGCTGCAACATCAGTCTCACTGAAAGTAAAGTCCTTTCCTTAATCTTTTATGAATGCACACCAACATTTCACATTCACATTTCTTATATCAGGTACTATTTAGATATGATGTTGTTTTTAAAATAGTAAAAACAATTTTGAACAAGTTTTCTTTCATACTTCATTTATTTCAATGAATAGACATAAATAAACAATAGGACTCATGCTTTTTTCTTATAAAAGTCCATAATTATTGTTACTAATTTGTTAATCAATGATAATCTCTGCTCAAGATTACCATAGCACATGAGAGAATTCTTTGACGATTATCAACATTTGGGCCCACGCTCTGAAAACCCATGTTACATGTACATAATGGCGCTGTATTCAAAGCAGCATGTTTATGAAGGTACATTAGGCTTATTTTAAATGAAGATGTTTTGCAAGTACCAAATTCCCAATTCACCTCAGTGTTCAACAGAAGGATCTTTTATTAATTTCATTCTGATTATGTTCTTTCTTTAAAGCTGAAAATGAGATACAGCAATCTTCAATTTATGATTTCTTTCTATTAAAAACAATGTCCCATATGCATATCTGTAACTTTATAGTAAGTAGATTGCACGTTTATTAGATAAAATTAACCCAAAGGCATAATTGACTGTAATTGTCATTGCAATAGCATTGCAAACACACCTGTCCATTGAATTACTGCCTTACTGATCTGCTGGTGAGAAGAATGAGCAGCAGGAGTCATGCCTCAAACTCCAATATGTAAGATAATCCAAATAATTGCAAAACTCAGATACTCATTAAGTTAACCAGAAGTGGCCAATGCATATTTTAACATAAAATAGTCATTATATTTAGCTTTAAGGTAAAAGAAAACATATGTTCTGAATTAAACCTACACCAGGCCAGTGTATATATGAAAACGTCTCTGACTTCAGTATCATAATTCTAAACAAACTAATCTCCAAACTCCTGGACCTGAGATTCAACACTTTTTGTAATTTGAGCCTCAGCTTCCTGACCAATAGTACACAATCAGTACGGGCAGGCAGCAACACCTGCACTAGGATTATCCTCAACATTGATACTCCACAGGGCTGCATTCTCAGCCCCTACTCTATGCCCTTTACACTCACAACTACATGGTCTGCTTCTTCTCTAACTCCCTATACAAGTTTCCAAATGACATCATTGTAGTGGGCTGAATCTCAGATAACAATGAATTAGTGTACAGGAAGGAGATAAAAATGTTTAGTGTCATGGTGTCATGACAATAACCTTTCCCTCAAGGTCATCAAAACAAAAGAGCTGGTCATTGACTTCAGAAAGGGGCTGGTGTACATGCTCCTGTCTACATCAATGGTGCTGAGGGTGAGAGGGTTGAGAGTTTCAAGTTCCTTGCTGTGAACATCACTTGTAGCCTGTCGTTGCCCAAGCACATGGAAACCCATACCAAGAAAATGGACCAGCATCTCTACTTCCTCAGAAAGCTAAAGAAATTTGGCATTTCCCATTGACTATTCACCATTTTTTATTGATGCACCACAAAAAGCGTCCTGTCCAGATGTATCATGGCTTGGTAGGGCAATTACTTTGCCTTAGAACATAGGATTCTGCAGAGAGCTGTGGACACAGCTCACATTTCATTAAAAGTAGCCTTCTCTCCGCGGACTCTATATTCCTCTCTGCCTTGAAAAAGCAGCCAGCGTAACCGAAGACACTTCCATTCCAGGTATTCTCTCTTTTCTGCCTGCTATCAGGCTGAAGATACAGAAGCCTGAAGACACATACCTCCAGGCTCAAGGACAGGTTATCTTCTGCTGTAATAAAACTATTGAATAGTCCTGTTGTATGGATACAATGGGATTTTTCACCTCACAGTCTACCCATCTGCCTATACATTTTATTCTTTATTCTGTTAAATACTGTAACCTTTGTGCTGCCTCAATGTGCTGAGTTAAGTATTGTATGTAATTATTTTGCTACAATAAGTGTATGGGACATTGGAAAAAATGTTGAATTTCCCCATGGGGATGAATAAAGTATCTATCTATCTATCTATCTATCTATCTATCTATCTATCTATCTATCTATCTATCTATCTATCTATCTATCTATCTATCTACTGATGTGATGAAATAACCTGAAATGGATGGCATGCAAACAAAGTTTTTCACTGTACCTCAGTACATGTGACAATACTAAATCAGATTTGCATCCAACACTGATCTTCTGGTTGTTTTAACTTAATAGATTAATTGAGCTGAGTATTGTGGTTGTTAAGTTATCATTCTTAAGATATGAGAAAGAATGAACTGCAGATGAAAGTGACTTGAAACGTAACGTTCTTGTTGCAGACATGTATGTTTCTGATTTTGATTGTTCCTTCTGTTTGCAAAAGCTTTGCTAATTTTATTCATTTCCATAGATGCTGTCTGACCAGCTGATTTCCATTAGCATTCTCTGTGTGTTCCGTTGGATTTCCAGCATTTGCAAACTTTTTCATGTTCAAGCATTCCTTTCTCAGAATTTCTTTTCCAATATGCGACAATTTGTTCTGTTTTTCTCTGGATTTTTACTGTTTTCACTATGTGCACTGTCTGCTTTTTTTTTGTAATTTATTTTTTATTGAAATTTAGCATCATATGGAGGTGCATTGTTCAAACCTGGCCTTTTGTTGATTATTTAGATTACATAAGGTGTGAACTTTAACATGCCTGTTTCAGATCAGTTAATATCTTTATAAGAGAAACATGTACCTCTGTATACAGAGGAACGTGTAAACATGTTAAACAGCTACTCAATTGTAATTATTTTTGATTTAATCTTACACCATTAACTTCATTCCCACTGTGAGTAACACTAGTTTGCATAAATATACTTTGCTTTAATCATGTGAGCTACCAATTTCATGTAAGACCTATACAATATTTATCAGGAAAATGTAAAAACAGAGTGGAGATGAGAGTGAAACTATTTCTCCTCCTTTGGATAACTATTCAAACTTCCTTTCGATTTTCCCTTGCCGGCTGTCTTTCTGGTCAATCTGATGCATTCCTCAGCCCGTATTCAAAGCAGCTCTCTCTAAGCTGTTGGTGCACCTTTGGTTTTCTGAATTTGAACCTGGTTCAAGAGTACTCAGCAACCTTCTACATTACCGGGGTATAATGAATATTTGGCATTAATTGAATAAAATAATTTTTCAGGGCTTGGACATGGGTGGTACTCGTTGTTCATTGTCCTTGAGGAAGTAGTGCTGAGCTTCATCATTGAATCACTACAGTTCTTACAGTGATGGTCCTCTTTCAGACTTGCAGAATAAAGGAACTGTGATTACATAGTTGCAGGTTGAAATGGTGTGTGATTTGGAAGGGGATGTGCAGATGGTGCTGTTCTTGGTAAATTTGTAAATTGGTTTACTATTGTTGCATGTGCCAAGGTGTAGTGATAAACTTGTCTTGCAGTCTTGTTCATGCAGTCAGTCCATTACACAGTGCATTGAGGTAGGACAATGTAAAACAATAACTAAGTGCAGAATAATGTGTTACATTTACAAAGTTCAGTGCAGGCAAACAAGAAGATCCAAGTCTTTGACAAGGTAGATTGTGAGGTTAGGTGTCCATCTTATCACACTAGGGAACCGTCCAATTGTATATAGTTTCAGGAAAGAAGCTGTGGGAGGTGCTTTCAGGTTTATGTATCTTCAGTGGGGGGGGGGGAAGTGTCCAGGTGGGCGTGGTCTTATGCTGGCTGCTTTATCAAAGCACAGTATCTTAATTTTTAGGCACTGGGATGATTATGATCTTCTTTAAAGCAGATGCGAACCTCAGATTGAAACAAAGAGAGGCTAAAAATGTCTGTAAGTAACCCTCCAAATAATCTGTGCAGGATTTAAGGGCATGGCCAGGGACACGCACTGAGCCAGATGCTTTCCATAGATTTACACTCTGAAACTGATTTTACATTCACAACAGTGACTTTGGTGTATTAGAGGCTATTGGGGAGGGTAGTGATATTCCAATCCTCTTCTGCCAGTTGCCTTTGTTCTTTGTGGTTGAAGTCTTGCCCAGGCAAGTAACTACAGAGCATTTTGAAGACAGTACACTTTGTAGCTATTGTATGTCTGTGGTGGTGTGAATTAATGTTTAGGTTGGTGAATAATGTGCCTTTCTGTCCAGGATGGCTTCAAGCATCTTGAGTGATTTTGCTGCTGCATTCATCCAAGCAAGAGAGGAGTATTCTATCACCTCTGAGCAGTACCTTGTGTGTGATAGGAAGGCATTTGGTGTCAAGAAGTGAGTCAATTATCCTTACATATCCAGCCAATGGCTTTGTCTTGCTCCGATACCCAGTTGTTTATGTGCAGCTGAACATTTGGTAAGTTAGATCCAGAGAATGCTGATGGATTGTAATAGCATTGAATACCAAGTGTACATGGTTAGATCCAGAGAATGCTGATGGATTGTAATAGCATTGAATGCCAAGTGTAGGTGGTTACCTTCTTTCTTGTTTTGAGCTGGGACTGTGATGAAATCTTCAACCAAATGTCCTGATTTTTCTGAGGAAATGCTTTGGAAGCTTTTACATTCTCAGATAGATGCCAGAGTTGTAAATGTATTGCAACATCTCGTCCAGAGGTGTAACTAGTTATAGGGTGCGAGTTTATGGTTAAATTGCTGAAATGTTGCCTGGTTCCCTAGTCTTTGCTGCCCTTAGTTCCTTCCTGATATCAGATGGGATGAACTGAATTGGAGGTTTGTGGGAGTGCAGATCTTGGGAGGAAGTTATTGATGATGTCTACTCATCTACTGGCTAGGCTTAGTGATGCCTATAGTGATATATTTAACACTTGCATGCTATCTCCCATTCATTGTTGTAGATGGATTGTTCTTTATGCTTCCTTCTCCCATTCTCTGACCAATCATCCAATTGTCCAACATTGTTGACTGGACGAAGGACGGTAGAGCTTTGATCTGTTCCACTACTTATTGCCATGATAGTAATGTTAGAGGGAGAGAGTGAGAGAAAGCTGGATCTGTTAGACCAAGTGGCTACAGATTGTAATTCTGTAAATTTCTAATGTTGCTGCTAGACCACAATATCTCATAGACCTCAGGTTTAGAGCTGACAGATCTATTCTGAGTCCATCTCATTTAGTATATTTGTAACGAGTATATCGACATACACGTTATGAGGCCACTCACATCTTCAAGCCTCTCCTGTCATTAACAAGATGGTGATCTGGTCTTAACTTTAGCTATCCATTTCCATCAACATGCAGAGATCTTTCAACCAATTGCTTCTCAAGTGTTTATCTAACGCTGCCTTTAAAATATCCAACAACTTTGCCCTTTGAGGGTGAGTGTCTTAAAGCTACCTATCTTTGTCTTAAATAGCCATATTTTTGCACCTAAGTGCCATTTTGAAGAAAGCAAGGCAGCACTATTACTTCCTTAGGCGTTTACAGAGATTCACCATGATATCTAAAACTTTGACAAACCTGTAGATGTATAGTGGAGAGTATATTGACTGGCTGCATCATAGGACTCACATCACCAGGTTCAGGAACTGTTACTACCTCTAAACTAGTGGTCACCAACCTTTTTAAGCCCACGATCCCCTAACTCAGCCTTAGTAAAAGGCAAGATCGACTCCAAATTGATTAGTTACATGCATGCACACAAGGGCAGAAAAAGACTGGAAGTAAAACCCCGCAACCTGGAAGTAGAAATAATGTATGAACACCAGGGTTCACCCTTTTTTGGCACCACAGACTGGTTAAATATTGACAATATTCTTGCGGACCGGCCGACAGGGGAGCGAGGAGGGGGGTGTTAAACACAACCGGAATACAGCAATACTCGAAGCAGGTTCCTTATGTCCAGTCTATTCCACAATTTAGTTTTCCTGGCTCTCAGCACTTAGCCGCTGTCCCGCTTGCTCACGTTTTTTCCGCTGGGAAAAAACTCAACGGGTTTGTCTTTAAGTGCAGGGTGCTTGGACTTCAGGGTACTGAAGTAGTTTTGAGGGCTTCATTGCCTCATTAGACAGCCTCCCGCCCGCCCGCCACCAGACGCCATGGCCAGGTGTGGCTGTTCCCGTGCCGGGGCTGCGGCTGACGCAGTCCGGAGAGAGCGACCGACCGACTGACCGAGGAGTACGACAGGGTGCCCGCCCCCCTTGTAGGATCTATCAGCTGTCAAAAGTTTGGCTGGAGGGATGACTTTCAGTAGATCACAGCAAGGTAGCTGTTCTGCTACTTATGAAACCCTGAGCCTGAATTAGGTCGTCTGCAAATATTTTAGCACCGGGTTCCCCACGAACACTTGGTGTGGTAAACAGGTTCAGAGGCGGCGCCCATCTGTTCCCGCTCCAGGCCAGTAGCACTGACACTTCTCGCCGGCTGCACAAAGCGGCCGGTTACCCAAGGCCAACCAGTGATCCCTGACGCTCTTGGGTAATGACTTCGTGTGTATTCAAGTTCAGCAGTGGGTGTGACAGGGAATGAGGGAAGGTGCAGCTGACTCGTATCATTTCATATCGCCAAATCATATCATTTCCTTGGGGACCACTGAAATACAATGTAGTGCGTGGCGGGGGAGCTACACGCACGCGCACTGGGCAGAAAGAACGGAACTAAAACCCTGCAACCCGGAAACAATCTCTCAACAGTATTTGTGTATTTATTTTTCATTTTTTTTGGGGATCCACTGGGAAAGTCTCAAAGATCAACCAGTCGATCACGATCGACGGGTTGGCGACCACCACTCTAAACCTTCTGGCTTTTGAACTAAAGCTTAACTTAACTCAACTTCACTTGCCCCATCATTGAGATGTTCCCACAACCAATGGGCAGCACAACAGTCCACAAGTGTCCATCCCAATGCATTTCAACTCAAAGTCAGAGACGTCAACCAGTCTTGTTTGAAGAAAGCCCTACCCAATTACCATCAGCATATAATCTGTAGCACCAGAGATCCCAACACACTAGACCACTGTTATACTAAGATAAGGAATGCCTACCGTTCCATGTTTAGACCGCATTTTGGTAAATTAGATCAGTTCGATGTCCTTTTCCAACATGCATCCAGGCAAAGGCTAAAGAGCAAGGCTCCAGAGATAAGGACAACAAAGAGGTGATCGTGGGAGGCAGAGGAGCGGCTGTGGGATTGCTTTGAGTTGGCAGACTAGGCTGTGTTCAAGGACACATCAGAGGATCTAAATGGATACATCACAGATTTTACAGAAACAGTCAAATACAAGTGCGTCCCCAGAAAATAATTCAGTCTTCTCCAACTAGAACCCCTGGAGGAACCATGAGATCCAAAATCCGCTGAGAGCTAGATGAAAGCTAGATGAAAAGCACTCAGGTCTAATGACTAGGTACAATCTCTGGAAAGTCGTCTAATGGGCAAAGTGGCAATTCCGGACCAAACTTGAATCAAAGAAAGACGCTTGGTGGTTATGGCAGCACTTGAATACTATCTCCTCTTATAAAGTTAAATGAAGTGACATAGGAGACAGCAGGACTTCGATTCCAGATGAGCTCAATGCTTTCTGTACTTGCTTTGACCGTAAAAACTTGGAGAAACCATCACAAGCTCCCATATCCCCTGATGATCCTATAATTTCAGCCCTTGAAGCCAACATGTGAGCAGCCTTCAGGAGGGTGATTCCACAAAAAGCACCTGGCACAAATGGGGCGCCTGGCCAAGTACTGAAGATCTGTGCTGATCATCTGGCTTCTGTGTTCACTCAGATCTTTAGCCTCTCACTTCAGCAATGTGTGCTACCCACCTGCTTCAAGCAGGCTTCAGTTATACCAATGCCCAAGAAGAATTTGTTGACTTGCCTTAAAGTTTATTGCCCAGTAGCACTTACGTCCACAGTGATGAAGTGTTTTAGAAGTTGGTGATGAAACATATTAACTCCTGCCCGACAGGTGGTTTGGATCCACTTCAATTTGCCTACTGGAGCAACATGCCCACAACAGATGTCATCTCATTGGCTCTTCATTCAACCCTGGAACATCTGGACAGCATAAATGCAATCATCAGGATGCTCTTTATCGACTACAGCCTGGCATTCAATACCATCATCCCCTCAAAGCCAATCAATAAGCTTCAAGACCTTGGCCTCAATGCCTGCTTGTACAATTGGGTTCTGGATCTCCTCACTTGCAGACCCTAGTCAGTTCAGATTGGCAGTAACATCTCCTCAGTGATCTCCATCAGCACAGGTGCATCACCAGACTGTGGCTCAGCCCCTGCTCTACTCACTTTACACTTATGGCTGTGTGGCTAAACACAGCTCCAATACCATATTCAAGTTTGCTGATGTCACCACTGTCATAGACCAAATCAAAGATGGTTTTGAATCAGCATATAGGAGGGAGATTGAAATTCTGGCTGAGTGGTGTCATAACAACAAACTCTTACTCAATGTCAGCAAAACCAGAGGTGAAGAGGGTTAGCAACTATAAATTGCTCAGTGTTATTATTTTCGAGAATGGGTTCTGGGCAACTATGAAGAAAGGGCAGCAGTGCCTCTACTTAGGAGTTTGTGGAGATTCGGCATGACATCTAAAACTTTGAAAAACTTCTACAGATGTTTAGTGGAGAGTGAATTGACTGGCTGCATCACAGTTTCGTATGGAAATAGCAATGTCCTTGAACAGAAGATCCTACAAAATTCCTCCCAGCCATTGAGCACATCTACATGAAATGCTAAGACAGGAAAGCAGCATTCATCATCAGGGACCTCCACTACCCAGGCCATGCCTTCTTTTCATTGCTGCCATCAGGAAGAAGGTACAGGAGTCTCAGGACTTACACCATTAAGTTCAGGAACAGTTGATGTCCCTCAGGCACCAGGCTCTTGAACCAAAGGGGATAACTTCACTCAATTTCACTTGCCCCTTCACTGAAATGTTCCCACAACCAATCAACTCATTTTCAGGGACTCTTTATCTCTTGTTCTTGATATTTATTGATTATTTATTTAGTATTATTATTTCTTCTTTGTGTATTTTCAGTTATTTGTCTTTTGCACTCTAGTTGAACACCCTGGTTGTGTGTACTTTCATGATTCAGTTATCTATAGGCTTATTGAGTATGGCCACAAGAAAATGAATCTCAGGGTTGCACAAGGCGACAATTACGTACTTTGATAATAAAATTTACTTTGAGCTTTGATCTCACTTTCAAGGACTCTTCATCCATGTTCTTGATAATTATTGCTTATTTATTTATTGTTATTCATTTTTATTTGCACTGTTTGTCTTTTGCACACAGGTTGATCACCCAAGTTTGTGCAGTTTTTCATCAATTCTGTTATGGTTATTATTCTATCGATTTGTTGATTATTCCTGCAAGAAAATGTATCTCAGGGTTGTATATGATGACTTATAAGTACTTTGATAATAAATTTACTTTGGGCTTTGAACTTTAGATTCTCTGACATGAGAAAATATCCTTCCCCTCAGGATGTTACATGTTTCAATCAAATCGCGTTTCATTCTTCTAAACTCTGGTGGATACAAGTTAAGTCTATCTGATCCTTCAGTAGACAACTACCCTATTCAGTTTATTAACCTTTATATAAGCTGTTTGTTTGGTTGCACAAAACACAAAGGAGGTTGGTGTGAAGATGGGACTTTGCCTCCGGGAGATGCAGACTGGTTACTTCCACCAGTGCTGTTGTGGAAAGTTGCATCTTCAATAATAAATAAAAATATTGAAGATGTTTGGTAGTGTATTTCAGTAATATTTGAGTAATACTGTAAATATATTGTTTGATTAAGCACTCTTTGTTTATTTACAAAATTTATTATGGGCCACATGTTAGAAGTACGTGAAAGGCATACATTATTACACCACAACGTCATATGAGTGCATCACTAAAAGAAAACGGAAGTAAACCAAGTAGATCCATTTACCAGCTCTCATATTTTTTCTTTCTGGACTTACAAAACATAATATTGGTAATAAAGAAGTTTTAAAATGAACCCGAGATGATTACTTACATGCAGAAGCAGTATGTTTACTTCAGGAGGGCAGTGAGACATTTGAGCTTAAAAAATATGTGCAGCACATATTACTTTCTGGTGTCTATATAGCAGGTGTATTGTATATTATACTGTATATGTATATACATATATATAGATGACTAGGTTACATATTTGAGTTGAGATGCATTCTATGTTGAATTCGAGTTCATAGCTGAGCAGGGAGGAGTGTAGTAAAGGAATGTATTTAATATTTCAGTAATATTGTAAATACGTAGATTATTTGATTAAGCATTCCTTGTTTTCACTATGTAAGATGTACATGAATGGCATATGTCATTACACCACCATGTCATATACAGTATAAGTACTTCAGTAAAAGGTAAGGAAAAGTAAACCCAAATAGACCCATTTCCCAGTTCCTGTGTTTTTTCTTTTGATAAGTTTCTGGAGTTATAAAACAGAACATGCTGGATATCTGAAATTAAAATAGAAAGTTTCAAACATTAAGCACATCAGAAATTATCCACAAAATGAACAACGGAGTTAATGTTATTGGTTTTTGCCCCTAAGAGAGAAAATAAAGCTAACTTTCAACGGTAGAGGAGGATGAGGAGGAGGATGGCTAGAACAAAGGGAATATCTCTGATAAATTGAAATGAAATTAGTTCATCTGGCATTTAGAATCAGATTATACAATGTATTTCTAATCAACAAGGCTGCGGGACATGTCTATGGATGAAGCTATTCCAATAGAGAGAGAACATTGAGCTAAAATCACAGACAGAAAGAGTCAGTTACCTAAAACAGCAGGAGGATGAAGCATGTCCCAAATGAAGATGAGGAGTTTTCATCAAGCATGTGTTCCTTTTTGATACAACACTGTAGGAGGCCAAGGACAGATAGGTCAGAGTGGGAAGGTGATAGGGAATTAAGGAATTAGGGAATTCCTGCTGACCAAACACATTGTTTGTGAATTCAGTCTGTGTTAGGTTTCTCTAGGTAGTGGAGACCACATTATGAAAGCTGGAAGATTTGAAGTTGTGCCAATGAATCACTGCTTCATCAAGAAAGACAACAGATCTTTGGAAGTGGGGAAGGGTAGAAGTGAAGGGACAAGTGTTGTACGTCTGGTAGTTATGTGGAAAAGTACCACAATACAGGGTATGGTTGATGGTGATGGAAGAGCAGACCGGTGATGAGTAATCCCTTTGAAATACTGGAGACTGAAAGGGAAAGGGAAACAAGGATATGTCTGGTTGTGGAATCTTGTTGGTGCTGGCAAAAATTGCAATGGATGGCCCATTGAATGCACAGGCTGGTGGAGTGGAAGGTGACGACAGGGAACAGAGGTGTGGAAAATAGATGAGATGTGTTCACTGAGGTAATGAGGAAGCCACAGCTATCTTAATTATTAAATCTTCTATTCTGCCTCCTATCCAGTCCCCCAATTCCTCTGCCTGCATCACATTTCCTCCAGTGGTGTACCAGTGCCTTTGAAATCTCTTCCTTCATCCCAACAATAATGGAAGACGTTTCTGTCCATGGTGGTAGGTGATTTCTAGATAAGCAGCTCTCAGTGATAGAGATCGAGGCCTCCCCACCCTAACAGAATACAGTGCCCTCAGTGCTTCATCACCTTAGAATTCAACATGAAGATGATCAATCATTTCCTGTTCTCCTCCTTCACCTGCTGAATCAGTATGTGGTAATTAGAAACTTTCATTGCCCTTATTTCACAGTGAGGTCTGCAGTCAATGTTGAAGTCTTGCAGAGTTAATAATAATTGCTGCTAGTGGGCTATCTACTGAAGAAAATGAGATTTTCTGGTATTTTGATGGAGAAGTCTGCACATTGTTTCTAAGGTTTGTTTTTGTGAGTATCATCATGTTGGTTGTTGGTTGATTAACCAGTGGAACAATACACCTACGTATGTAATTGGTCTCTTCTTCTTTGTAAGGAGGACTTTGCAAGATCATATCTGAGAAGAGTTTGGTGCAGTTTGATGGTCTATCCTTTTTGAAATACGCAGTTCTGTTTCAATCCAGTAGTGCACTGTATGTGAGTGTTTTACTCTATCATTTTAGAGGCACTGAAGAGGCAAGTTTGGAAATCTGCAGATTTGGAGTTACTAATAAACAGACTGAGTAAGGACAGCACATTTCTTCTCCATTTGTGAACTAGTAATTTTTTACATAACATTCTGGATATTTTATAGTCATAGCTATCAAGATAACTTGCTTTTACAGAAACTGTAGATATAATTTTAAAGTAATTTGAATGTAAATTCCACACCTATAATTTCCTTTGTATTTCTTGTCTCCCAACTTAACCATCAACATATCTAGAAAAAATAGCTGATTGAAGAAAAAATATGATACTATTTTTATATTATTGTATATTCTAGCATGTACCCCATTCCCCTGGGAAAGTACTAAATTGTCTTCATGTCTTATGTTAGTGCCTTTAGTTAGAATATTTTGTAAGAGTGACATTGGAACACAATGTCATAAATACGTAAATTGCCCATGCGTTTTATGAGATTGCAATTCAGAAATTCTGCTGTTTGTGTTCAATGAGATTTTGAAACCAAGTAAATGGAGACAGGTTTATTAACACATTAAATATTGAATCTTATGATTGCATGCAGTTAGATTTTAACTGGCTTTGTTGATAGTCCTGAAAAACGTTGTTTCGTTTTTACTATGTACTGTACCAGCAGTTAAAGTCGAAATGACAATAAAAGTGACGACTTGACTTGAGTACCCCTCTGTAAATTCCTTTTTCCTATTATGTTTACACCCTCTAACTTCAATAAGAATACCTGGAATTAAAAATAAAGTATGGGCCATTGAAACTGTTCTCATAATAACATCGATGGAAACAATTTTAATCCTATGGAGAGTGTGTATTATTTAAATTTGGTGTTGTTGTCTTTGAAGCAGTCCTTTTTTATAGTCTTGTCTAATACAGTGACGTGAGCTGTTATTATTAATATTTTGTCAGAAAACATGAAAATGATATTAGTATAGAGTCAGCCATTCCTCTTAAACTTATAATATGCTGTATTTTTTATTTATCCTTCTTTTTGTGTCACATTACTTATTTTCTGAATGTGCCAACTACGGAATAGTTTGAGGGTTTGGATGATGCAGCATATTAGCTATTAGCCTTTTACTTACGAGTCCAAATCTAATGCAGAGAGACAGATGAAAGACTCCTTTGCTTGCCAAGTGTAATGATGCATGAAATAAGTTTGGGTTTAGTACACGAATCTGCCAAACTTGGAACTAATAGGCATTGCCGTGAAGGATATACCGGCTAGGGGAGGGATTGTACTGAAGCATATACTTGAAGGGGAGACAAAAGAGTAACTTACTGTGCAAAGCCATGAGGAATGCATGCCTGATATCTCTCTTCACGATCCTCAACCCTGAGTGTATACAAAAGTACTTTAACAGGAGCATGAATCATGAATACAGCTCATAAACAATGGTAATATAAAGTGTTGGATGGAGCCCAGTCCATCCTATGCAAAGCCCTCACCCACTGAACACACCTACTAGGAGCACTGACACAAGAAAGCAGCATCCATCATCAAGGACCCCCACATCCAGGCCATGCCCTCTTCTTGTTGCTGTCACTGGGGAGGAGGTACAGGAGCCTCAGGATGCACAGGGTCAGGCTCCTGAAGCAGCATGGATAACTTCACTCACATACTCTCAACTGATTCCACAACCTGTGGACTCACTTTTAAGGTTTCTACAACTCAATTTCCCAATATTTATTTATTTAACTATCTATCTATTTATTTATTCATTCATTCATTCATCCATCCATCTATATATCTATCCATCTGCTTGCCTATTCCCTTCTTTCTTTAATTGGTTGATTGATAGATCAATTAATTAATTTGCCATTTATCTTTTGCACATTGGTTGTCTGTCAGTCTTTGCTTCTGTGTAGTCTTTCACCGATGTCATTTAATTCTTCCGTTTTACTGTGATTACGTGCAAGACATTGAATCTGAACCAGTAGATGGTAATATATAGCATACATACTTGGATTCAAGATGCGAAGTTCAGGATTGTTTATTGTCATTCTTCAGTACACAAGTATAAGACCATAAGACAAAGGAGCAGAAGTTGGCCATTTGGCCCATTGAGTCTGCTCCACCATTTTATCATGAGCTGATCCATTCTCCCATTTAGTCCCACTCCCCCGCCTTCTCACCATAATCTTTGATGCCCTGGCTACTCAGATACCTATCAATCTCTGCCTTAAATACACCCAATAACTTGACCTCCACTGCCACCCATGGCAACAGTGTATAAATGAGAACAAAATGATTTATTACTCCGGATCCAATGCAGCTCAAAAAAACAGAAAATAATCCTAAAGAACACATTAAAATTACAATAGATATAAATATGAAAGCAATTCTCTAAGCACAATGTACAAGTAACTGTTCTATACACAGACTGATTGCATGTATGTAATATGACACTAGGTGATGTGTATGTCGTGGTGGTGGTGGGGCCGTGGTTGTGTGGGTTAACCTAATGGCTTGGGGGATGTAACTGTTTTTGAGTCTCGTTCTCCTGGTGTAGATGCTGTGTAGCCTCCTTCCTGATGGGAGCAGGAGAAACAGCCAGTGTGCGGGATGAGTAGGACCCTTCATGATACTGCTGGCCCTTTTCCTGCACCTTTCTGGGTATACACAGTGTTCTTGATAGGAAGTAGGTTGGTTCCGGTGTTGTGCTGGACAGTGTTATCATAGAGCTCTCTGTCCACCACAGTGCAGTTTCCATATCACACACTGATGCAACATGTTAGGATGCTTTCAACTGTGTATCTGTAGAAGGTTCTGAGGATTGGTGTGTGTGGAGCAGCTCTCAACAGAAAGTAGAGGTGCTAGTGAGCTTTCCTGACAGTAGGGTATGCACTCTGGGATCATGAAAGGTTGTGTGAGATGTGCGCTCCCAGGAGTTTGAAATTGCTCACAGTTTCTACTGCTGTGTTGCCGATGTGAAGGGGGGGGGGATGTGTGTGTGTGTGTGTGTGTGTGTGTGTGTGTGTGTGTGTGTGTGTGTGTGTGTGTGTGTGTGTGTGTGTGTGTGTGTGTGTGTGTGTGTGTGTGTGTGTGTGTGTTTTCCTGAAGTCGATAACCATCTCCTTTGTTTTGTTGGCATTGAGGAACAAGTTATTTGCCTGAAACCAGGCTTCAGGCTCTTCCATCTCCTCTGTGTAGACCATCTCATCATCATTGGTGATGAGCCCACCACTTTGAACTTTGAATATAGTTCAAGATTTGAAGAATATCTGACAGTGAGTTTAAAACAATACCTGGCAGTCATAGCTTTTTTAACACTCATAGAGGGTATATGATATTAGCATAACTATTTTCTTGAATTACAGGTTTTAATTGCCAGTCATCATCACACAGTGAGTTGTTCATTGTTAAATGGTCATTATAATTTTGTTTCACATTGATGAGGTCAACATCAAGCCTTTTGGAATGACTCTTTGATGTTTTTCTCAAAGCATCAACTACATCATTGAAGACAAAAAAAATTCTAAGTCTCATTTTACTTTTGTTGATAATTTAGTTGGTTCATTGGTTCATTAGATATTTTTCTCCACAATTCAAATGTAGAAATTCATCTACATTTTTTGGCACTGAAATGTTTTGTGTCTTCCCCAGGCTATTTTAAATTATTGAAAAGATTGTAAAATTTGACTGTATCATTTAGAAAGCAATAGTATCTGCATTCATTGTATAACACCATGTTACTTCAGAAAAGGTGGACATTGTGAGGAAGCTCTAGTTGAGTTCCTGACTGCTGCCAGCACTTGGACACAGTTGCAGATCGTCAATCAACCCTTAAAGGCAGACTTGAACAAAACTACAAGTAGTCTCCCAGCTACTGGAGACTATGCTTCTTTTTCAATGGATTTTTGACAGGGTGTACAAGAGGAGGTATTGTACACAGGGGTCCACACAGATCTCCTGGGACACCTGCAGGTGATATTACAGAAATATTCAGGAAGATCTTTGCTAGGAACAACATTCACTGCACTGCAGACCAATGACTCAAAGAATATCATATCTCACAAGGTTGTCGCTGTTCTAAATGGACATCCCTCTATTCTGAGGCTGCATCCTCTGGTCCTAGACTCATCCACTATAACAATGGACCCAGCACTGATCCCTATGGCACACCACTAGTCACAGGCCTCCACTCGGAGTAGCAATCCTCCACTACCACTCTCTGGCTTCTTCCATTGAGCCAATGTTTAATCCAATTTACTACCTCTCCATGTATACCTAACGACTGAATCTTCCTAACTAACCTCCCATGTGGGATCTTGTCAAAGACCTAACTGAAGTCCATGTATACACCATCCACTGCCTTCCCTTCATCCACTTTCCTGGTAACTTCCTCAAAAAACTCTAATAGGTTGTTTAAACATGACCTACCATGCACAAAGCCATGCTGACTGTTTCTAATAAGTCCCTGTCTATCCAAATACTTGTAGATCCTATCTCTTAGTATTCCTTCCAATAATTTACCTACTACCGATATCAAACTTACCGGCCTATAATTTCCCGGCTTACTTTTTGAGGCTTTTTTAAACAACAGAACTACATGAGCTATCCTCTAATCCTCCGACACCTGACCCGTGGATATCGACATTTTAAATATTTCTGCCAGGGCCCCTGCAATTTCAACGCTAGTCTCCCTCAAGGTCCGAGGGAATACCCTGTCTGGTCCTGGGGATTTATCTACTCTGATTTGCCTCAAGACAGCAAGCACCTCCTCCTCTTTAATCTGTATAAGTTCCATGACCTCCCTACTTGTTTGCCTTGTTTCCATAGTCTCCATTCCAGTTTCCTTAGTAAATACAGATGCAAAAAACCCATTTAATATCTCTCCCATTCCTTTTGGTTCCATACATAGCCAAACACTCTGATCTTCAAGAGGACTAATTTTATCCCTTACTATCCTTTTGCTCTTAACATACCTGTAGAAGCTCTTAGGATTATCCTTCACCCTGACTGCCAAAGCAACCTCATGTCTTCTTTTCGCCCTCCTGATTTCTTTCTTAAGTATTTTCTTACTCTTTTTATACTCCTCAAGCATCTTACTTTCTCCCTGTTGCTTATACATGTTATATATCTCTCACATTATCAGAGTTCCAATAACCCTCGAGAACCAAGGTTCCTTATTCTTATTCGTTTTGCCTTTAACCCTGACAGGAACATACAAACTCTGCACTCTCAAAATTTCTCCTTTGAAGGCCTCCCACTTACCAATCACATCCTTGCCAGAGAACAACCTGTCCCAATCTACGTTTTTTAGATCCTTTCTCATTTCTTCAAATTTGGCCTTTTTCCAGTTTAGAACTTCAACCCGAGGACCAGATCTATCTTTATCCATGATCAAGTTGAAACTAATGACGTTATGATCTCTGGAACCAAAGTGTTCCCCTACACACACTTCCGTCACCTGCCCTAACTCATTTCCTAATAGGAGATCTAATATTGCATCCTCCCTAGTTGGTACATCTATATATTGATTTACAACGTTTGTAGAAAACTTCCCTGAACACATTTCACAAACTCTAACCCATCTAGACCTTTAACTGTATGGGGGTCCCAATCAATGTGTGGAAAATTAAACTCCCCTACAATCACAACTTTCTGTCTCCTGCAGTTGTCTGTTATCTCTCTGCAGATTTGCTCCTCCAATTCTCGCTGACTATTGGGTGGTCTATAATACAACCCTATTAATGTGGTCATACCTTTCCTGTTTCTCAGCTCCACCCATATGGCCTCAGTAGACAAGCCTATTTGTGACTTTGCATGAACTACTAACATCATTTATTTTTACCCCCGTTCCACTATCTACTCTGGCACTCTGGTTCCATCCCCCTGCATATCTAGTTTAAACCCTCCCCAATAACACTAGCAAGTATATTGGTCCCCTTGTAGTTCAGGTGTAACCCGTCTCTCTTGTACAGGTCCCACCTGCCGCAGAAGAGGTCCCAATGATCTAGAAATCTGAAACCCTGCCCCCTACACCAGTTTCTCAGCCATGTGTTCATCCTCCAGAGCATCCTACTCTTACCCTCACTGGCACGTGGCACAGGTAGCAATCCGGAGATTACTACCCTCGAGGTCCTGTTTTTCAACTTCCTGCCAAGCTCTGTACTCACTCTTCAGGACCTCCTGACTCTTTCTACCTATGTCATTGGTACCGTTGTGTACCACGACATCTGGCTGATCTCCCTCCCACCTCAGAATGCTGTGCACGCGATCAGAGACATCCCTGACTCTGGCACCTGGGAGGCAACAAACCATCCGGGAGTCTCTGACATGAACACAGAATCTCCTGTATGTACCCCTGACTATGGAGTCCCCTATCACTACCGCTCTCCTCTACTTCCCTCCTTTCTGCACTGCAGAACCAGACTCAGAGCCAGAGAACCGGCTGCCGCAGCTTGTCCCAGGTAAGCCATCCCCCCCCCCCCCCCCCAACAGTATCCAAATCGGTATACCTGTCCTGGAGGGGAATGGCCACAGGGGAACCCCGCACTACCTGCCCGTTCCCCTTCCCTTGCCTGACGGTAACCCAGTTACCTGTGCCCTGTTCCTTAGGTGTAACTGCCTCCCGGAAGCTACTATCTATAAACTGCTCAGTCTCCCGAATGATCCGGAGGTCATCCAGCTCCTGCTGCAGTTCCCTAACGAAGTCTGTTAGGAGCTGCAGCTGGATGCTCTTCTTGCAGGTATCGTTGTCAGGGACACCGGAGGGCTCCCTGACTTCCCGCATCCTGCAAGAGGAGCTTTCCAACATCCTGCCTGGCATATTCTCTAGTCTGAACAAAAAAACAAAGAAGGAAAACAGAAACTCACCAGAACCTACCCTTGCCTCTGCCTGTTTCTCGCCGAAGCCTGATTGAGCCAAAGCCGTCCCACTCCAACTCAGTCCACTCTGACGATGGCCGCTGTATATGGCGGTCTTTCTTTTAAACCTTGGCACGCTACATCACGCGCCTGCGCAGTAGAGTCTCTTTTCCCTGATCAGTTAAAGAAAAGAAAAATGACCTTCCCCCCCGTGATGCTTCAGTCTTTCACTCTCAGCCTCTTGCTTCGATTGACATATAAAATGAAGAAAAAGAGGTCATTATACTGACCCCTGTAGAACACCACTAGTTCTTGACAAGTCAACCAAAATGGGCTCCCTTTATTCCCACTCTTTGCTTCTTGCCAGCTGGCCAATCTCCTATCCATACTGGTATCTTTCCTGTAATATCATGGGCTCTTATCTTGTTCAGCAGCCTCATGTGTGGCTGATTGTTAGAGACCTTCTGAAAATCCAAGTGAACAATATCTACTGACTCTCCTTTGTTTATCCTGCTTGTTATTTCCTCAAAGAACTTGTCAGGCAAGATTTCCCCTGAAACCATGCTGACTTTGGCCTACTTTATCATGTCCCTTCAAGTTCCCCGAAACTTCATCCTTAATGCTGGACTCCAACCACTGAAGTCAGGCTAACTGGCCTATAATTTCTTGTCTTTTGTCTCACTCAGTTCTTAAAAAGTAGGGTAATATTTGCAATTTTCCAGTACTCTGGAACCATTCCAGAATCTAGTGATTCTTGAAAGATTATTACTAATACCTTCACAGTCTCTTCAGCTACCTCTGTCAGAACCCTGAGATAGATGTAGTCACCTGGTTCAGGTGACTCATTTATTTCAGACCCTTCAGCTTTCCAAGCACCTTCTACTTAGTAATACCAACTACACGTTCTTCTGCCCTGACACTCTTAAATTTCTGGCATACTGCTGGTGTCTTTGACAGTGAAGACTGATACAAAATGCTTACTAAGTTTGTCTGACATTTCTTTATCCTCCGTACTATGTCTCCAGCATCATTTTCCAGTGGTCCGATATCCACTCTAGTCCCGCTTCTACTCTTTATATATCTGAAAACACTTTTGTATCCTCTTTAATATTATTAGCTAGCTTACCTTCATATTTCATTTATTTCTCTCGGCATTGTTTTTTAGTTGCCTTCTGCTAGTTTTAAAAAGCTTCTCAATCCTTTAACTTCTCATTAATTTTTGCTATTTTGTATGCCCTTTCTTTTGCTTTTATGCTGTCTTTGACTTCTTCTGTCAGACACAGTTGCCTCATCCTCCCTTTGGAATACTTAATCATCTTTGGGATGTATCTATCCCGTGCCTTCAGAATTGCCCCAGAAACTCCAGCCATTGCTGTTCTACCATCATCCCTGATAGTGTCCCTTCTAATCAGCTTTGGCCAGCTCCCCTTTCATGTCACTGTAATTCCCTTTATTCCACTATAATACTGATATATCTGACTTTTCTTCTGCCTCCAATACTGCAGGGTGAATTCTATCATATTATGCTCAGTGGCTCTGAAGTGTGCCTTTACCTTAAGCTCCTTAATCAAATCTGGTACATTACACAATACCCAATCCAGAATTGCAATTCCACTAGTGGGTTCAACCATAAGCTGCTCTAAAAAGCCATCTGGTAGGTATCAGGCAAACACAAGGAAATCTGCAGATGCTGGAATGTCTCGGCCTGAAACGTTGACAGTGCTTCTCCCCATAGATGCTGCCTGACCTGCTGTGTTCCACCAGCATTTTGTGTGTGTTATCTGGTAGATATTCTGTGTTTCCTTTCTTGGGATCCAACACCAACCTGTTTTTCACAATCTACCTGGATATTGAAATCCCCCATGACTTTCCATTTTACATGCTTTTCTATCTCCCATTGTAATTTATATTACACATATGGCCACTGTTTGGAGGCCTGTATATAACTCCCATCAGGGTCTTTTTACCCTTGCAGTTTCTTAACTCTATACACAAGGATTATACATCTTCAGATACTATGTCAACTCTTTATAAGAATTTGATTTCTCTTTTTTAACCAACAGAACCACCACACCCCTCTACCTATCTGTCAGCTCTTTCAATAAAATGCGTATCTCTAGATGTTAAACTCCCAACTATGACCTTCAGCCACGATTCAGTGATGCCTACAATGTTATACCTGCCAATCTCTAAGTGAACTACAAGATCATCTACCTTATTCCATACATAGCATGCATTCAAATATAACATCTTCAGTCCTATATTCGTCACCCTTTTCAATTTGTCCCCTTGTTACCCTTCAACTCATCCCACTGACTGCAATTTTGTCTTATCACCTGCCTGTCCTTCCTCACAGTCTCACACCACAAATTATATACCAACTGCCCCATCCTCAGCTCGATCACTCCAGTTCCCAGCCCCTGATAAATTAGTTTAAACCCTCCCAACACCACTAGAAAACCTACCCATAAGTATATTGATCCACTTCAGCTTCAGGTATAACCCTTCCTTTTTGTACAGGTCGTACCTTCCCCAGAAGAGATCCCAATGGCTTAGAAATCTGAAACCCTGTTCCCCACATCACTTCCTCAGTTACTCATTCGTCTGTACTATCATCCGATTCCTGCCCTGACTGGCACGTGGTACTGGGAGCAATCCAGAGATTACCACCTTGGAGGCCCTGCTCTTAAGCCTCTTCCTAACTCCCTACACTCACTGTGCAGGATCTCTTCCCCCTTTCTACCCAAGTCATTGGTGCCAATGTGCACCATGACCTCTGCATCCTCATCCTCCTTCTTGAGAATCCTCTGCAGGCACTCTGAACCATCCAGGACCCTAGCATGTGAGACAACACTCTATCCTGGCATCTCTTCCACTGCCACAGAATCTCCTGTTCACCCTCCTAACTATCAGTCTCCTATCACTATCATTCTATCTGACTTTACCCACCCCTGTTGAGCCTCAGAGCTGCCACTGGCCTGGCTGCTGCTGCTGCTGTGCCCTGACAGGTCACTCACACCCAGTAGTATCCCTGTTGTTGCTGAGGGGAACGGCCACAGGGGAACACTGAACTGACTGTTTACTTACCTCTCCTGGTGGTCACCCATCTACTGCCTGAAACCTGCACTCTGGGCGTGACTCCCTCAGTAAAAGTGTCATCTGTGTGGCTTTCAGCCTCCTGGATGATCCAGCTCCAGCTCCAGTTCCTTAACCCTGTCAGTCAGGAGCTGTAGTTGGTTGCACCTCTAACCACTCTCAATTAATAGACCATTCATACATCAATAGAACATGGTTTTAATACATTGCCCAGGCATTGATAAGCCTGTATCACTCAGGCATGCTTGGACAATAGGTTTCTGCATTCCATCTTTGAAACAGGTGCACAAGTCAGCAATCCCTTCATAACCCATTACAGCATCTTACGTGGATATTTTCATGTTCTGAAAGTCATAGTAACACGTATGGGCAACCCAGTGGCAGAAAATGTGGAGCTGCTGCCTCACTGCTCCACCATCCCAGGTTCAGTCCTGACCTTGATGCTTTCTGTGAGGAGGTAAGAGTATATGGTTTACCTCAGGTGCTCTGAGTTCTTCCCACGTTGCAAAGATGAGGAGTTTAGTTTAATTGTCCCTAGTACATAGGTAAGTGGTAGAAACTGGAAGGAGTAATGGA
Organism: Hemitrygon akajei; assembly: GCF_048418815.1. NCBI lineage: Eukaryota > Metazoa > Chordata > Chondrichthyes > Myliobatiformes > Dasyatidae > Hemitrygon > Hemitrygon akajei. The sequence goes on from NC_133133.1 coordinate 87,512,244, forward strand.
GGATGTACAGAGAATAAAGAAGTGAGATTGGTGAAGGTTTAATGTAAATGAATGCTTGATGGTCAGTGCAGACTGAAGGACCTGTTTCTGTACTGTATTTATTTTCTATACATGCATATAAATCAAGGCAAGTGTATTTAACATGAACATCAAAACTGTATGAATATTCAAACTCCATTCCCAGACAAATGAAATATTACATAAAAAGCTGATTATGCCACAGTATGCAAGGGCCAGGGAATATTAAAATTAAGTCTTTGATTAAATGGATTAAAATGGCAAATCAGCTGATTCCTTGGATATTTGGTAAGAATTTCAATGAGATCATGAGACAGTGGAGTGAGCACATGACCTGATCATCTGAAACAATGACCACATGAAGCTTAACACAAAGTACACTGCAGATGCTGGGGTCAAAGCAACACACACAACACACTGGTGAAACTCAGCAGGTCGAGCAGCATCCATGGAAACGAGCAGTCAACGTTTCGGGCCGAGACCCTTCGTCATGACTGAAGAGGGACGGGGCAGGGTCCCTATAAAGAAGGTGGGGGGAGGGTGGGAAGGAGATGGCTGGTAGGTGCCAGGTGAAAAACCAGTAAGGGGAAAGATTAAGGGGTGGGGGAGAGGATAGGCAGGAAAGGTGAAGAAGGAATGTAAGGGAAAAGCACTATGGGTAGTAGAAGAAAGCAGAATCATGAGAGAGGTGATAGGCAGCTGGAGGAGGAGGCAGAGTGAAGCTGCCTGTTCAAGCATTTTATTGAATCTAATGGAGATTATTAAGCAACCTTTTGATCCAATTGGCTTTGATACTTGGATCTTGGAGTTGTTCTGCTCATAAACATTCATTAATCTGTTGATGGCAGGTGTCTGTTGGCCATTGGATAAGCACCTGTGAATGGTGTGAATCTGAAGAACTGTTCATTTAAAGCCAAGTTACTTTCTGGAAGTCAGCTATAGATACCTGAAGGTGACAGTGAAAGGTGGCAGACATTGATTGCATTCCAATGACTAAAGACTTTTTGTAAGAAAGAAAGTGTGTTAAATGAATCTGCAAGTGTGGTAGTGGACTGAGAACAGCAAGGGATACATGTTAAGTGTATGCAGATCAAATGCCTCATAACATGTCCAGAATCCCTTCTTCTTTCGGGAAGTCTGGCATGGGTCACCTGTGTTGAATATCTGGACTAAATGGATTTTTTTCCATTTTCCTCTTGGTCCAGATCCTCCTTGTTCTACCAATGGGGCTTGTCACCCTGATACTGCTGGGGTCTTGGATGCTTGTCCCCTCCTTGCTCCATGTCAGCATGTGATGGTTGAGATCACACGGCCAAATAACGTACAGCATTGTGTATCACAGCGATGGCTGGTGGAGGCTTCAGAGTGGCACCAGTGTGTTGGAAAGGACATTTTCAGCAGTCCTGTTGCGGGCTTCACTATGCTCCTAATAGTAGTACAGCTACCGAGGCATCTCTCAATAGTAACTCGCAATAAGGTACCAAAAGAAAGGGCAAAAGTGCTTTTCTCCATTTTGACAAGATCTTCAACTTCATCGTGCTGTTTTATTTTGTCATTGTGAGACAACTTTCTAGGCCTAATCAGCTGTCTGTCAAGGGCCTTTCAGGTGAAAACAACATTTTATTTCTCTTCTCCTCCCCCTCTCACTCTTGTTATTCTGTTCTCTCATCTGTCCAATGTTTACACTCCTGCCTTTCTGGCAAAAGTTTGGTGGGTTGAAGTTTCAGGCAGATGTAAAAGATGTCTGTCTTTATTTCAAGCCAGGCTAGTTCACTACAGAGTGTGGAATAAAATTCTCCCTCACGTAACACTATAATGAAATATCTTTATTGATTATTATCGTATTTTTGATTATGGTGATATTTTTATAAAAAATATTGGGTTGCTGTGTTTTTCACATTACATCTCCCATCTACAGTTCATACCTTACAACAAGCATCAGAATGTCCTGATTGCACATTTTGTGTGTAAGTATAAGATTTTAAGTATCATATTATAACATCCTAATTATAATTATGGATTCCAGCAATTTTGTCACAATTTTTAGAGTAACTAATCTGATATTCACCATTTCCCTTTTCCCTTTAATGAAGAGCTATGTTACATTTGTTTCCTTCCAATCAATATGACCATTCCAGAATCATACAGAATTTTGCAAGATTATCACTTTCACATTCAAATCCCTGCATTTAGGGTAATGGGGTCCACAGGATCTTTGTAACGCGTACCTACTTAACTCTGTCTCTCAGGAAATCCTGGTGTGTTTTTATCAGAGCCGTGACAGCAATTGAATTATGTTCATCAGTGCCAATCTGTAATCTAACTTTATTTAACCATCTTTTGTCCCATATTCCTTATTATCATTGCTTGTCAAAAACCTGCCCGTCTCATAATGATAATTAATGCTAGATCTATCAATTGTAGTTTGCAGAAGAATTCTGGATTTCCTCTGCGCTCCATGTAGAATTTTGGAAGTGTTTCCTAACTTTACTTTTTAAAGTCCTGAAGGCCATATCTCCAGTGTCTGGACTTCCTAACCATCAGAAATAATTAGTTTCTCCCAGCCATTCCCCTTATCATCATATAAACTTTTATGAGATCACCCCTGAACATTCCAAATTCAATTTCTTGAATCTCATTTTGTCATATAGTCATTTTGATAGATCTACACTGCATGATATTCCAAGGTCTGGACAATAAAAAATGTAACTAAAACTAGCTGAAACATGTACGCATCCCAGAATCTGAATCTGGCTGCAAACCTACCCATGTTCATGACTCACATGAACCCTGGCTCCAGCCACATAATCACCCACAATACAGACCCTGGCCCATAATCCAATCAAAAACGTTGCTTGCACTCTGGGCAACACACACAAAATTCTGGAGGAACTCAGCAGGCCAGGCAGCATCTATGGAAAAAAGTATCGTCGACATTTCGGGCCGACACCCGACTGCCCATTGCCCCTCTGGTGTTCCTCCCCCTTCTGCACACCTAGTTCACAAGCCAGACTAAGACTGAGCCAGATGCCAAGCAATCAGAAATTCTGAACAACTGGATACCGGATTATTGGGGTTTATTTAAACTTATCTCTAAAGTTATAGCTCTCAAGTTATGGGGTTCAGAACTATGCACAGTACTGGAGAGTGGCCTAACCAGGGCTTTATACAGCTGTAGTATCACTTCCATTTTGTGCTTCAAAAGTGAATGTCTTTCATTAACTATTTTTATTTTCTTACCTGGCCAAGAGATTATAATCATCTTTGCATGGGGTAGATTCCCTTCCTAATCCTCCGTCTTGGTCACCACCACTTCCAGCATTTTGTCATTTATTGATCTAATCAAAGTGCCTATTGCTCCCATCAATTTATCCAGTTCTGTCATTTTATTAATCTTAATTATTCCCAAGTATCTCTTCCTTATTGGATCCTTTATATCCCACTATTTCTGGCATACTTATTTTATTTTCTAATATAAAGACAGATGTAGTTACTTAATATTCATCTGTTTCGTTATTCTTTGAATGTTTTCTACCTTGGGCTCCAGGACCCAGATTTACCCCTTCTTATTACATAAAAAATATCCAGGATGTTTTTTTATTTTGATATTTTGTCCTCACATACTGTATATTGTACATCCTAAAATTAAGTTAATCTTCCTCTACTTGAGCCTTAAATCAGTTGAAATAATCTCTCGTTTTAGATTTTTCCTTTCTATGGGCTTGAAGTGAAGTTATCAATTTGTACCTTTGATGGAATTGTACCTTTAGAAGCTGAGTTGAGGCAGAGAAACACAATATCCACAATAGGCAGGAGTGGCACCATGTTATATTTGTGGTGCTGGATGGTAGAATGTGAAGCTGATGATAATTCAGTGATGTTAAATACCACTACCTTCTCCGGAAGCTCTTTCCACATTTGCACCACCCTCTGACTGGAGGAATTAGTTTCCCCTTGGGTTTCCTTAAATATTTCACCTTTCATCCTAAACCTATAAGATTCCTGACAAAGATGAAAAGAAGCAAGAAAACAATTTGCTTCCTATTTAAGTGAAACTTCACAGCTTTGTAGTCAAAGTTAAGGTGGAATATCCCATCACACAAAGGGACCTTGGGGTTCAAATCCATACATCCCTCGAGGTCGCTGCACAGGTTGATAGGGTAGTTAAGAAGGCCTATGGGATGCTAGGTTTCATTAACAGGGGGATTGAGTTCAAGAGTAGAGAGGTCATGTTGCAACTCTACAAATCTCTGGTGAGATCGCACTTAGAGTATTGTGTTCAATTCTGGTCACCTCATTATAGGAGGGATGTGGAAGCTATGGAGAGGGTGCAGAGGAGATTTACCAGGATGTTGCCTGGCTTGGAGAACAAGTCATATGAAGCAAGGTTAGCAGAGCTGGGACTTTTCTCTTTGGAGCGTAGAAGAATGAGAGGGGACTTGATAGAGGTCTACAAGATTATGTGTCATGGTCCGGATCGGTTCCCCTTTAAATTTAGTTAGGTTGCGATCCGGACCATTGACGCCTTGTTCCCTTCTAATTCTGTTTCACGCGTCCCTTGAGCTTGGTAATCAAGGTAATCTACCCTCAACCCGAACCGGCAGCTTATAAGCCCCTGACTTTAGCCGTTCGGGGCGAGAGTGTTAAGAAGCCTTTGCAAGTCGCCGCTGCTATGACAAGCCAGAGTGATCCAGCCCGCATCGGAGTACCAGCAATTCGCCTTCCGTCACCAGAGTGATCCAGCCCACATCGGAGTACCAGCAATTCCCCTTCCGTCACCAGAGTGATCCAGCCCGCATCGGAGTACCAGCAATTCCCCTTCCGTCACCAGAGTGATCCAGCCTGCATCAGAGTACCAGCAATTCACCTTCCGTCACCAGAGTGATCCAGCCCGCATCGGAGTACCAGCAATTCGCCTTCCGTCGCCAGAGTGATCCAGCCCGCATCGGAGTACCAGCAATTCACCTTCCGTCGCCAGAGTGATCCAGCCCGCATCGGAGTGCCAGCAATTCGCCTTCCGTCGCCAGAGTGATCCAGCCCGCATCGGAGTACCAGTAATTCACCTTCCGTCGCCAGAGTGATCCAGCCCGCATCGGAGTACCAGCAATTCACCTTCCGTCACCAGAGTGATCCAGCCCGCATCGGAGTACCAGTAATTCACCTTCCGTCGCCAGAGTGATCCAGCCCGCATCGGAGTACCAGCAATTCACCTTCTGTCACCAGAGTGATCCAGCCCGCATCGGAGTACCAGCAATTCGCCTTCCGTCACCAGAGTGATCCAGCCCGCATCGCAGTACCAGCAATTCCCCTTCCGTCGCCAGAGTGATCCAGCCCGCATCGGAGTACCAGCAATTCACCTTCCGTCGCCAGAGTGATCCAGCCCGCATCGGAGTGCCAGCAATTCACCTTCCATCACCAGAGTGATCCAGCCCGCATCGGAGTACCAGCAATTCACCTTCCGTCACCAGAGTGATCCAGCCCGCATCGGAGTACCAGCAATTCGCCTTCCGTCACCAGAGTGATCCAGCCCGCATCGGAGTACCAGCAATTCACCTTCCGTCACCAGAGTGATCCAGCCCGCATCGGAGTTCCAGCAATTCGCCTTCCGTCACCAGACTGATCCAGCCCGCATCAGAGTACCAGCAATTCCCCTTCCGCCCCCAGAGTGATCCAGCCCGCATCGGAGTACCAGCAATTCCCCATCCGTCACCAAAGTGATCCAGCCCGCATCGGAGTACCAGCAATTCACCTTCCGTCGCCAGAGTGATCCAGCCCGCATCGGAGTACCAGCAATTCGCCTTCCGTCGCCAGAGTGATCCAGCCCGCATCGGAGTTCCAGCAATTCACCTTCCGTCACCAGAGTGATCCAGCCCGCATCGGAGTACCAGCAATTCCCTTTCCGTCACCAGAGTGATCAAGCCCCGCATCGGAGTACCAGCAATTCCCCTTCCGTCACCAGAGTGATCCAGCCCGCATCGGAGTACCAGCAATTCACCTTCCGTCACCAGAGTGATCCAGCCCGCATCGGAGTACCAGCAATTCGCCTTCCGTCGCCAGAGTGATCCAGCCCGCATCGGAGTTCCAGCAATTCACCTTCCGTCACCAGAGTGATCCAGCCCGCATCGGAGTTCCAGCAATTCACCTTCCATCACCAGAGTGATCCAGCCCGCATCGGAGTACCGGCAATTCACCTTCCGTCACCAGAGTGATCCAGCCCGCATCGGAGTTCAAGCAATTCACCTTCCATGGTCAGAGTGACCCAGCCCGCATCGGAGTACCAGCAATTCACCTTCCGTCGCCGGAGTGGGTCTGGGCAAGGTCAATCTACCAGGGGTGAGTTGAAGGCGGAGTCTTGACTCGACGTTTATGCCCCTTCTCCGTGTCTACCCCTCGAAGAGTCCCGGCTCGGTGCCTGAGCTGAAGGCGGAGTCCTGACTCGATGTTCATGCCCCTTGTCCATGTCTACCCCCTGAAGAAGAGTCCTGGCTCAGTGCCTGAGTGGAAGGCGGAGTCTTGGCTCAATGTTCATAACCATTGTCTGTGTCTACCCCCCGAAGAAGAGTCCCGGCTCAATGCCTGATCTGGAGGAGGAGTCCTGGTTCAAGATTCCTTGTCCTGTGTTTTGGTGTCCACGTTTCTGGCTGCAGCGATCCATGGTATCCAAGTGTCTGGTGGTGGTGAATCAAGGTCCCAGTCTCCAAGTCCGAGGGCCGTGGTGGTCCCAGTCCTCAGGGTCCCAGTCATGTACACGGCTGTCCATGTTCCCCCTGTCCATGTCCAAGGTCCGCGGCTGTCCATGTTCCCACTGTCCAAGTCCAAGGTCCACGGCTGTCCATGCTCCCCCGTCCAAGTCCAAGGTCCACGGCTGTCCGTGTTCCCACTGTCCAAGTCCAAGGTCCACGGCTGTCCATGCTCCCCCGTCCAAGTCCAAGGTCCGCGGCTGTCCATGTTCCCACTGTCCAAGTCCAAGGTCCACGGCTGTCCATGTTCCCACTGTCCAAGTCCAAGGTCCGCGGCTATCCGTGTTCCCACTGTCCAAGTCCAAGTCCCGCGGCTGTCCGTGTTCCCCCTGTCCAAGTCCAAGGTCCGCGGCTGTCCATGTTCCCACTGTCCAAGTCCAAGGTCCACAGCTGTCCATGTTCCCACTGTCCTAGTCCAAGGTCCACGGCTATCCATGTTCCCACTGTCCAAGTCCAAGGTCCGCGGCTGTCCATGTTCCCCCTGTCCAAGTCCAAGGTCCACGGCTGTCCATGTTCCCACTGTCCAAGTCCAAGGTCTGCGGCTGTCCATGTTCCCACTGTCCAAGTCCAAGGTCCACAGCTGTCCATGTTCCCACTGTCCAAGTCCAAGGTCCACGGCGATCCATGTTCCCCCTGTCCAAGTCCAAGGTCCACGGCTGTCCATGTTCCCACTGTCCAAGTCCAAGGTCCGCAGCTGTCCGTGTTCCCACTGTCCAAGTCCAAGGTCCACGGCTGTCCATGTTCCCACTCTCCAAGTCCAAGGTCCGCAGCTGTCCGTGTTCCCACTGTCCAAGTCCAAGGTCCACGGCTGTCCGTGTTCCCACTGTCCAAGTCCAAGGTCCGTGACTGTCCATGTTCCCCCTGTCCAAGTCCAAGGTCCGTGACTGTCCGTGTTCCCCCTGTCCAAGTCCAAGGTCCACGGCTGTCCGTGTTCCCACTGTCCAAGTCCAAGGTCCACGGCTGCCCATGTTCCCCCTGTCCAAGTCCAAGGTCCGCAGCTGTCCATGTTCCCCCTGTCCAAGTCCAAGGTCCGCGGCTGTCCGTGTTCCCACTGTCCAAGTCCAAGGTCCGCGGCTGTCCGTGTTCCCCCTGTCCTAGTCCAAGGTCCGCGGCTGTCCGTGTTCCCCCTGTCCAAGTCCAAGGTCCGCGGCTGTCAGTGTCCCACTGTCCAAGTCCAAGGTCCGCGGCTGTCCGTGTTCCCCCTGTCCTAGTCCAAGGTCCACGGCTGCCCGTGTTCCCCCTGTCCGTCCAAGGTCCGCGGCTGTCCGTGTTCCCCCTGTCCAAGTCCAAGGTCCGCAGCTGTCCGTGTTCCCCCTGTCCAAGTCCAAGGTCCGCGGCTGTCCGTGTTCCCCCTGTCCAAGTCCAAGGTCCACAGCTGTCCGTGTTCCCACTGTCCAAGTCCAAGGTCCGCGGCTGTCCGTGTTCCCCCTGTCCAAGTCCAAGGTCCGCGGCTGTCCATGTTCCCACTGTCCAAGTCCAAGGTCCACGGCTGTCCGTGTTCCCCCTGTCCATGTCCAAGTCCCGTGGCTGTCCGTGTTCCCACTGTCCAAGTCCAAGTCCCGTGGCTGTCCGTGTTCCCACTGTCCTAGTCCAAGGTCCGCAGCTGTCCATGTTCCCCCTGTCCATGTCCAAGGTCCACGGCTGTCCGTGTTCCCCCTGTCCATGTCCAAGGTCCACGGCTGTCCGTGTTCCCCCTGTCCATGTCCAAGTCCCGTGGCTGTCCGTGTTCCCACTGTTCAAGTCCAAGGTCCGCGGCTGTCCGTGTTCCCCCTGTCCAAGTCCAAGGTCCGCGGCTGTCCGTGTTCCCCCTGTCCAAGTCCAAGGTCCACGGCTGTCCGTGTTCCCACTGTCCAAGTCCAAGGTCCGCGGCTGTCCGTGTTCCCCCTGTCCAAGTCCAAGTCCCGTGGCTGTCCGTGTTCCCACTGTTCAAGTCCAAGGTCCACGGCTGTCCATGTTCCCACTGTTCAAGTCCAAGGTCCACGGCTGTCCATGTTCCCACTGTCCGTCCAAGGTCCACGGCTGTCCGTGTTCCCCCTGTCCATGTCCAAGTCCCGTGGTTGTCCGTGTTCCCCCTGTCCAAGTCCAAGTCCCGCGGCTGTCCGTGTTCCCCCTGTCCAAGTCCAAGGTCCGCGGCTGTCCGTGTTCCCCCTGTCCAAGTCCAAGGTCCGCGGCTGTCCATGTTCCCACTGTCCAAGTCCAAGGTCCAGGGCTGACCGTGTTCCCCCTGTCCAAGTCCAAGGTCCGCGGCTGTCCGTGTTCCCACTGTCCAAGTCCAAGATCCGCGGCTGTCCGTGTTCCCCCTGTCCAAGTCCAAGGTCCACGGCTGTCCGTGTTCCCCCTGTCCAAGTCCAAGGTCCGCGGCTGTCCGTGTTCCCCCTGTCCAAGTCCAAGGTCCACGGCTGTCCATGTTCCCACTGTCCGTCCAAGGTCCGCGGCTGTCCGTGTTCCCACTGTCCGTCCAAAGTCCGCAGCTGTCCACGTTCCCACTTTCCAAGTCCAAGGTCCGCAGCTGTCCATGTTCCCCCTGTCCAAGTCCAAGTCCCGCGGCTGTCCATGTTCCCACTGTCCAAGTCCAAGGTCCGCGGCTGTCCATGTTCCCACTGTCCGTCCAAGGTCCACAGCTGTCCATGTTCCCCAGGGTCCAAGTCCAAGGTCCGCGGCTGTCCGTGTTCCCCCTGTCCAAGTCCAAGGTCCGCGGCTGTCCGTGTTCCCCCTGTCCAAGTCCAAGGTCTGCGGCTGTCCATGTTCCCACTGTCCTAGTCCAAGGTCCGCGGCTGTCCGTGTTCCCCCTGTCCAAGTCCAAGGTCCGCGGCTGTCCGTGTTCCCCCTGTCCAAGTCCAAGGTCCGCGGCTGTCCGTGTTCCCCCTGTCCAAGTCCAAGGTCTGCGGCTGTCCATGTTCCCACTGTCCTAGTCCAAGGTCCACGGCTGTCCATGCTCCCCCTGTCCAGGTCCAAGGTCCGCGGCTGTCCGTGTTCCCTCTGTCCAAGTCCAAGGTCCGCGGCTGTCCATGTTCCCACTGTCCATGTCCAAGGTCCGTGGCTGTCCGTGTTCCCACTGTCCAAGTCCAAGGTCCACGGCTGTCCATGTCCAAGTCCCGTGGCTGTCCGTGTTCCCACTGTCCAAGTCCAAGGTCCAGGGCTGACCGTGTTCCCCCTGTCCAAGTCCAAGGTCCGCGGCTGTCCGTGTTCCCACTGTCCAAGTCCAAGATCCGCGGCTGTCCGTATTCCCCCTGTCCAAGTCCAAGGTCCACGGCTGTCCGTGTTCCCCCTGTCCAAGTCCAAGGTCCGCGGCTGTCCGTGTTCCCCCTGTCCAAGTCCAAGGTCCACGGCTGTCCATGTTCCCACTGTCCGTCCAAGGTCCGCGGCTGTCCGTGTTCCCACTGTCCGTCCAAAGTCCGCAGCTGTCCACGTTCCCACTTTCCAAGTCCAAGGTCCGCAGCTGTCCACGTTCCCACTTTCCAAGTCCAAGGTCCGCAGCTGTCCATGTTCCCCCTGTCCAAGTCCAAGTCCCGCGGCTGTCCATGTTCCCCCTGTCCAAGTCCAAGGTCCACAGCTGTCCATGTTCCCCAGGGTCCAAGTCCAAGGTCCGCGGCTGTCCGTGTTCCCCCTGTCCAAGTCCAAGGTCCGCGGCTGTCCATGTTCCCACTGTCCGTCCAAGGTCCACAGCTGTCCGTGTTCCCCCTGTCCAAGTCCAAGGTCCGCGGCTGTCCGTGTTCCCCCTGTCCAAGTCCAAGGTCCGCGGCTGTCCATGTTCCCCCTGTCCAAGTCCAAGGTCCACGGCTGTCCATGCTCCCCCTGTCCAAGTCCAAGGTCCGCGGCTGTCCGTGTTCCCCCTGTCCAAGTCCAAGGTCCGCGGCTGTCTGTGTTCCCACTTTCCAAGTCCAAGGTCCGCAGCTGTCCACGTTCCCACTTTCCAAGTCCAAGGTCCGCAGCTGTCCATGTTCCCCCTGTCCAAGTCCAAGTCCCGCGGCTGTCCATGTTCCCCCTGTCCAAGTCCAAGGTCCGCGGCTGTCCATGTTCCCACTGTCCGTCCAAGGTCCACAGCTGTCCGTGTTCCCCCTGTCCAAGTCCAAGGTCCGCGGCTGTCCGTGTTCCCCCTGTCCAAGTCCAAGGTCTGCGGCTGTCCATGTTCCCACTGTCCATGTCCAAGGTCCACGGCTGTCCATGCTCCCCCTGTCCAAGTCCAAGGTCCGCGGCTGTCCATGTTCCCACTGTCCAAGTCCAAGGTCCACGGCTGTCCATGCTCCCCCTGTCCAAGTCCAAGGTCCGCGGCTGTCCGTGTTCCCACTGTCCAAGTCCAAGGTCCGCGGCTGTCCGTGTTCCCACTGTCCAAGTCCAAGGTCCGCGGCTGTCCGTGTTCCCCCTGTCCAAGTCCAAGGTCCACGGCTGTCCATGCTCCCCCTGTCCAAGTCCAAGGTCCGCGGCTGTCCGTGTTCCCACTGTCCAAGTCCAAGGTCCGCGGCTGTCCATGTTCCCACTGTCCATGTCCAAGGTCCGTGGCTGTCCGTGTTCCCACTGTCCAAGTCCAAGGTCCACGGCTGTCCATGTCCAAGTCCCGTGGCTGTCCGTGTTCCCACTGTCCAAGTCCAAGGTCCAGGGCTGACCGTGTTCCCCCGTCCAAGTCCAAGGTCCGCGGCTGTCCGTGTTCCCACTGTCCAAGTCCAAGATCCGCGGCTGTCCGTGTTCCCCCTGTCCAAGTCCAAGGTCCACGGCTGTCCGTGTTCCCCCTGTCCAAGTCCAAGGTCCGCGGCTGTCCGTGTTCCCCCTGTCCAAGTCCAAGGTCCACGGCTGTCCATGTTCCCACTGTCCGTCCAAGGTCCGCGGCTGTCCGTGTTCCCACTGTCCGTCCAAAGTCCGCAGCTGTCCACGTTCCCACTTTCCAAGTCCAAGGTCCGCAGCTGTCCACGTTCCCACTTTCCAAGTCCAAGGTCCGCAGCTGTCCATGTTCCCCCTGTCCAAGTCCAAGTCCCGCGGCTGTCCATGTTCCCACTGTCCAAGTCCAAGGTCCGCGGCTGTCCATGTTCCCACTGTCCGTCCAAGGTCCACAGCTGTCCATGTTCCCCAGGGTCCAAGTCCAATGTCCGCGGCTGTCCGTGTTCCCCCTGTCCAAGTCCAAGGTCCGCGGCTGTCCATGTTCCCACTGTCCGTCCAAGGTCCACAGCTGTCCGTGTTCCCCCTGTCCAAGTCCAAGGTCCGCGGCTGTCCGTGTTCCCCCTGTCCAAGTCCAAGGTCTGCGGCTGTCCATGTTCCCACTGTCCTAGTCCAAGGTCCACGGCTGTCCATGCTCCCCCTGTCCAAGTCCAAGGTCCGCGGCTGTCCGTGTTCCCCCTGTCCAAGTCCAAGGTCCGCGGCTGTCCGTGTTCCCCCTGTCCAAGTCCAAGGTCCACGGCTGCCCGTGTTCCCACTGTCCAAGTCCAAGGTCCGCGGCTGTCTGTGTTCCCACTGTCCAAGTCCATGGTCCGCAGCTGTCCATGTTCCCCCTGTCCTAGTCCAAGGACCGCGGCTGTCCGTGTTCCCGCTGTCCAAGTCCAAGGTCCGCGGCTGTCCGTGTTCCCCCTGTCCAAGTCTAAGGTCCGCAGCTGTCCATGTTCCCCCTGCCCAAGTCCAAGGTCCGCGGCTGTCCGTGTTCCCCCTGCCCAAGTCCAAGGTCCGCGGCTGTCCGTGTTCCCACTGTCCATGTCCAAGGTCCGCGGCTGTCCGTGTTCCCACTGTCCATGTCCAAGGTCCACGGCTGTCCGTGTTCCTCCTGTCCAAGTCCAAGGTCCGCGGCTGTCCGTGTTCCCCCTGTCCAAGTCCAAGGTCCGCAGCTGTCCATGTTCCCCCTGTCCAAGTCCAAGGTCCACGGCTGTCCGTGTTCCCACTGTCCAAGTCCAAGGTCCGCGGCTGTCCGTGTTCCCCCTGTCCAAGTCCAAGGTCCGCGGCTGTCCGTGTTCCCCCTGTCCAATTCCAAGTCCCGCGGCTGTCCATGTTCCCACTGTCCAAGTCCAAGGTCCGCAGCTGTCTATGTTCCCACTGTCCAAGTCCAAGGTCCGCGGCTGTCCATGTTCCCACTGTCCAAGTCCAAGGTCCGCGGCTGTCCATGTTCCCACTGTCCAAGTCCAAGGTCCGCGGCTGTCCATGTTCCCCCTGTCCAAGTCCAAGGTCTGCGGCTGTCCGTGTTCCCACTGTCCAAGTCCAAGGTCTACAGCTGTCCGTGTTCCCACTGTCCAAGTCCAAGGTCCGCGGCTGTCCATGTTCCCACTGTCCAAGTCCAAGGTCCGCAGCTGTCCATGTTCCCGCTGTCCAAGTCCAAGGTCTGCGGCTGTCCGTGTTGCCCCTGTCCAAGTCCAAGGTCCGCGGCTGTCTGTGTTCCCCTTGTCCAAGTCCAAGGTCCGCGGCTGTCTGTGTTCCCCTTGTCCAAGTCCAAGGTCCGCGGCTGTCTGTGTTCCCCTTGTCCAAGTCCAAGGTCTGCGGCTGTCCGTGTTGCCCCTGTCCAAGTCCAAGGTCCGCGGCTGTCTGTGTTCCCCTTGTCCAAGTCCAAGGTCCGCGGCGATCCCAGTTCCCCGTTTCCAAGTCCCAGGTCTGTGGCGATCCAAGTCCCTACTCCCCTAGTCCGAGGTTCGTGTTCCACTTTGTCCTTGATTTTCCGATCTTTTGTGTAGCGAGTAATAAACGCTATTTAATTATACCTAAGAAAGACGTGTTTGTGTCCTGCATGTGGGTCCTCTCCCAGCACCCTTGTCTCCACCTCGTGACATTATGAGAGGCATAGTTAGGGTGGATAGTCAGTACCTGTTTCCCAGGGGACCAACAGCAAACACCAGAGGGCATATGTACAAAATTAAGGGAGGGAAGTTTATGGGATACATCAGGGGTAAGTTTTTTACACAGAGGGTTGTGAGTGCCTGGAATGAGTTGCCAGCGATGGTGGTGGAGGCTAAAACATTAGGGGTATTTAAGAGCCTCTTGGACAGGCACATGGATGAAAGAAAAATGGAGGGTTATGGGGTAGTGTGGGTTTAGTACTTTTTTTAAGGATTATATGGGTCGGCACAACATGGAGGGCTGAAGGGCCTGTACTGTGCTGTAGTGTTCTATGGTTCTATGGCACACCATTCCAAAACCACCCACAACATTGGTTACCAGCCCTAACTTGCAGAAGCAGAACTAATTTGTGACAATGTATCATATCTGGGTTCAGTCGGAAGTTTATTGATTTTAGGATTTATCCAGAATAAACTAAATTAACCAAATGGTCTCCCGTCCCATAATTGCAGGCAAGGATAATCTTTACCAAGATTCAGAACAGGTGATGTACATTTTCGTACCAACTACTGGAATTATTTGTGAAATGTTACTGAAAGATCTCAGTTTCTGAACTATTTCTGACCTGTTTTTATTAGTGAATATGAAATTTAAAAATTAATTTAATTATTTTTTCATATGCTATTATCCAATTGTAGGAGAATACTAGTCACTTTAATTCTCAGTTGATGAAAGAAACTTTTTTCATTGCAGCTGTTGCTGTAAACCTAGACCAACCTGATTACCAACTGATAATAATGTTAATATTGTCTCATTCCAAAATGTTGAACATTTGAGTTCACATCTAACTGGTATTATGTGTATAGCCATGGTCTTCTTTTGAATTTCTCCTGAAATTAACTCCCTGATATACTTCAGAGAAGGATATTTTAACATTCCTTGTTTCATTATTAATTTCAGTCTTGCACATTCATCTTCCAAAGCAGCTTCTGCTATATATATTTGCTGATACAATATGAACTCAATTGTAAAAAAAAAGTGATAGTGTTAGTATCTTGCTTTTTGATTGTGCACAGGTGGTGCCAGCTTACTGAATGGCCCTTTCTACCCTGGACGTTTACTCCTCTCCCCCCTTCCATTAGGCAGAAGATACAAAAACCTAAAAGCACATAATAGCAGTCTCATGGACAGCTTCTGCCTATTGACAGAACCATAAGATGGACTCTTAAACTCACACTGTACCTTGTTACGGCCTTGCACCTTATTGACAGCCTGCACTGCACTTTCTCTGTAACTGTAATTTTTTATTCTGCATGGAAATCCAAAAGGCTTTTGAACACAGTGGGTCTCTGACATTAACTTGCCACTCGAGATAGCCAAATTGGAATGTCTTTGCCGGCATTTGTGTGTGTAAGACCTATTTTACCTTAAAATATTTGCTTGGACCTTATGCCTGCTAGGATGTTGCAGTCACATATAGCTGTTTCATTCTGATACAAGTGGTACAGGGAGTGTGCATAAGGTTCAAATTTCAAGGAGAATTTATTATCAAAGTACATACATGTCACCATATACAACCCTGAGGTTCATTTTCTTGTGGGCATTCACATTAAATACAAAGAAACACAATAGGATCCATGAAAATGCATAACAAATATGCACAACCAATATGTAAAAAAAACAAATTGTTCAAATATAAAAAAGAGAAAATAAAGTAGTAGTAATAATAATTATAAGTATAAATAAGCAATAAATATCGAGAACATGAGTTGTAGAGTCCTTAAAAGTGAGTTCATATGTTGTGGGATCAGTTTAGCGTTGGAGTGAGCGACATTTTGCCCTTTGGTTCAAGAGCCTGATGGCTGAGTGGTAACTACTATTCCTGAACCTGGTCATGTAGGTCTTGAGGTTTCTGTACCTCCTTCCTGATGCCAGCAGTGTGAGGAGAGGATGGTGGTAGTCCTAGATGTTGGATGCTGCTTTTCAGTGACAATGCTCCTTGTAAATGTGTTCGATGATGGGGAGGGCTGTACCTGTGACAGACTGGGCAGTATCCATTACATTTTGTAAGCTTTTCCATTCAAGGACATTGATGTTTCCATACCAAGCCCTGATGCAACCAGTCAGTAAACTCTGCAATGTGCATCTATAGAAGTTAGACAAAGTTTTAGATGACATGCGGAATCTGCGTAAACTTCTAATAAAGTAAAGGTGCTGCAATGCCTTCTTTGTAATGGCACTTACCTAGGACAGATCCTCTGAAATGATCTTGCTAAGGAATTTAAAGTTGCTGACCCTGTCCACCACTGATCCCCTGATGAGGGCTGGCTCGTGGACTTCTGCTTTCCTCCTCATGTAGTCAATAATCAGCTCTTTGCTCTTGCTGACGTTGTTATTGTGGCACCATTCAGACAGATTTCCAGTCTCCCTCCTATATGCTGAGTTGTCATCACCTTGATTTGCCAACGTGTCATCAGCAAACTTAAATGTGGAATTGGAGCTGTACTTCGACTTAGAGCAGAGGGTTAAGCACACAGCCTTGTGATGCACCTGTGTTGATGGCGATTGTGCAGGAGTTGTTGTTGCCAATCCAAACTGACTGGGGGCTGCAAGCGAGGGAATCAAGGATCCTCTCAAGCAAGTTATTCAGGCCTAGGTCTTGGAGCTTATTGATTAGTTTTGAGGGGATTATAGTATTGAGTGCAGAGCTGCAGTCAATGAAGAGCATCTTGATGTATGCATCTATGCTGTCCAGATATCCCAAGGTTGATTGAAATGTCACCTGCTGTTGACTTGTGATGGGAGGCAAATTGGAACGATCCAAGTCACTCCTCAGGCAGGAGTTGATGTGCTTCATACCAACCTCTTATAGCTCTTCATCACAGTGGATGTAAGTGCTACTGGACCATAATCATCAAAGCAGGTTACCATTTTCTTCTTGTGCTTCGATATAATAGGAGCCTGCTTGATGCAGGTGGGTACCTCAGACTGCCGAAGCAAGAGGTCGCTGAACACTCCAGCCAGTTGAATAATACGTGCCTTCAAGTGTAGAGATCTTACAAAGTGAGGTCCTGCTTCAGCTGAAAAGGCTGAAAGTTAATAAATCTCCAGGGCCAGGCTACATATATCCAAGTGTACTTAAAGAGGTCTGTGATTATATATACATGTGCTTTTCAAAAGTCAGTGAAGACTGGTGAAATCCCTAGGGACTGGAAATAGGCTAATGTCTCAGTACATAAGACGGGTGACTGCACTGACTCTGGTAACTGTAGACCAGTAAGTTTAATATATATCGTAGGGAAGATAATGGAAACAATCATAAAGAATGAGTTAGAAAAGCAGATGATAAAAACAGGCATGTTAGCAGAAAGCCAGCATAGGTTCAGAAAGGGGAAATCAGGTTTTATTAATATGCTGGAGTTATAGGAAGAGGCAACAACAGAGCAGATGATATAATTTACTTGGACTTTTAGAAGGCTTTTGACAAAGTACCCCACAAGAGGTTAATAATCAAATTACAGTAGGTATTGATTCAGGATAAGGTGTGTGAATTAGTGCAGAATTAGCTGAAAAACAGAAGACAACAAGTTACGGTGAGAGTATCATTTCCAAACCTAGATGATGTTAAAAGTGGGGTTCTGCAAGGATCGGTTTTAAGTTACATGAATGATTTGGGTAAGCACATAACAAATAAACTAGTAGAGTTTGCAGATGACACAAAATTTGGGGGAATGGGCCGATAACATTCAGGCAGCAGAATGAATACAGTTAGATCTAGAAAAAGTCCAGATGAATGGCAGATGGAATTTAATGTAGGTAAATGTAAAATATTACATATAGGAAGTAGTAATATTAGATATAAATATGCAATGGGGGGATCTCAAGTTAGAAAAGTGCACTGTATGAGAGGGATTTGGGCATCCCGGTCATCACAATCAACAGCTAGACAATGCACAGAAGCGATTAGGAAGGCTAATAGCATGTTGGGTGATATAATGCACTCAGTGGTGTTCAAGTCCAGAGGCATTCTCCTTAAGCTATATAAAGCATTTGTGAAGCCACACCTTGGGTACTGTGTACAGTTTTGGTCTCCATGTTCTGTCAGGGATGTGAAGGCACTGGAGAGAGTTCAGAGAAGGGTGACTAGACTCATTGCAGGTCTGCAGGGTATGAGCTATGAAGAAAGATTGAAAGAATTAAGTCTTTATAGTCCAGATGTAGAAAGAGAGGAGACATGATGGAAGTGTTCAAAATCTTTACGGGTATAATTAATGTGGATGCCAGCTACTACTTCAAAATTAATCCATCATCAGGGACACGGGACCATAGGTGGTAACCGGTTAAAGGGAAATTTCAGACTAACATCAGGAAGTATTTCTTTACTGAATGTGTCTTCAATCTATCAGAAATATCCTCCATCTGAATGAACAAGGTGTGGATTTTATTTTTGAACTAATTTTAATTGATCTGGAGATCAAAAGCAACAAGAAAAGGTTTTATATCCTGCCTAGTTGTGTAGTTGAGAGTAATACCTTAAGACTTTCAAATCTAAACTCGATAGTTATTTCAACACACCATGTGAGCAGAAATTTGGCAGGCTTTGTTGGGCTGAAAGATCTGTTCTTGTCAAAAACTTTCTAATGTTCTCATACTCTGCTAGGTACCCCATCTGAGTCCGATGTTTTCCATAGGTTCACCCTGCTGAAGATGTTCTCATGTCAGGCTCAGCGACTGCAGTTGAAATCACAGTGTTATGTTCACTTTGACCATCCATATTTGTCAGTCAAAGTGAGCATAAAAGACATTGAGCTCATCTGGGTTCGTAACCTTGTATGTCGCTTGACTTTCCTTAGTAAGAGGTCATAACGTTCAGGCCCTGCCACAGTTATTGAGCATCCCTCTGTGATTCAGCAACATGTCCGCCTGCCTCTGTAATAAGTATATGGTCAATGAGCTGCTGCGCCTCACTTCTATATATTCTGTGCAGATTCTGCCTCCGTCTCCCGAGTAAAACTGATAACACCCAGAGCCCCTATAACTTGGGACTGTCCATGGCGGAGTGAATCTAAGGCCCCAAATTTAAATTAAGGTCACCTCCGCTGTATTCACACTCGGGTGCTGACCAGGCTCAATGTCTGCCCCCAACCCCCTCTCTTTATTTCCTCAGCCGCTCCTTCCTTCCATCTGCCAACACGCCTGCGCGGCCACCTGCGCTCCGTTAGCGGCCACCCGCACAACATATAAAACATATAAAAGTTTGATCTGGAATTACTACTGTGCATGTGAGATGGCTTTCCGGAGGTCATACCTGAACCTCTTATATTTCTCTTGATCACCAGGCCTGAACACCACTGATCTGGCCCTCAGCAGTTTGCAGATCTCTTGGTTCATCTTGGGCCTTTAGATAGGGAAGACTCTAAATGACTTGTGGGGACATACTCAGACTGTTTTCATAAAGTCTGTGACAACTGTGGCATAGTCATTCAGATCCTCCAATAAGTTCTTGAATGTGGTCCAGTCTGCCAACTTGAAATACTCCCATAGCCACTCTTCTGCCTCCTGTGACCACCCCGTGTTGTCCTTACCTCTGGAGTCTTGTGGTATGCAAGTAGGAGGAGAACAGCCAGATGATCAGATTTCCCAAAGTGAGTTCCAGGGATGGAATAGTAGGCATTCCTTATCGTAGTATAAAAATGTTTGAGTGGGATTGGGACCCTTGGTGCTGCAGATGATATATTGGGTAGAGTTTTCTTTAAGCAAGCCCTAGCATTGATTTGAAAGGCACTGGGGTTGGCCTAATGAAGGATCTCGGCCCAAAACATTGACTGTACTCTTTTCCATATTTGCTGCCTGGCCTGCTGAGTTCCTCCAACATTATCTGTGTGCTGCTTGGATTTCCAGCATCTGCAAATTGTTTCGTGTTTGGGGTAGGCTGTTTCTTGTTTGTGAGTCGTGGCACTCAGTACATCGAGTGCTTGCATAACATCTGCCTTTGGCTATATGTAAACTGCAGTTATTTAAGTACTAATTGTTATATGCACTGCAGTTTCTAGGTTACAGATTCTTTCTAGTTGTTCAGACTGCTCTAGACCCTGGAAGTAGACCCACAACCTTGAAATACAGTTGTGTCCTCTGTTCATTTTAATAGCTTCATTTATGTCTTGAAAACTGTAATTGTAATTTACAAAATACTTTAATGCTTGAGTACAGTTTTTAGTTACTGATTACACTGGATAACATGGACTTCGATTCCTGAATTCTTTTAGTTGTATCTTATGCACTTTGGACTGCTGATCATGAAAATCACCATGAAATTTCCCATCATGCATCATTTCTTTGAAATTGCCTGTATTTGTTATTTCAATCCATAATTCAAGTCAATTAAAAGATTTCCCACAATGTAAGCTGAAAAGTTTTCTATCTTGTCCAGGCAGTCTTGGATACGCTTAGGCAGGGTGAATACTCCATGGCATGACAGATTTTAGAAAGGCTATAAAATTCTGTGAAGGATTTTGATATTTGAGACAGATATTTCCCATGCCAAGATTAAGGAAGGCATTTTTGTTCATCCACAAGTCAAACAGGTCATCAATGACAGGGAATTTGAAGAACTTTTTGTGGGACTGGAGAAAATCACATGGAAGGTATTCAAGGATGTTGTTGAAAATTTTCTTGGTAACTGCAAAGCACCGAACTACATGCAGCTAGTTAACAACATGCTTCAAGCAAATAAAACCGTGAGGTGCAACATGTCACTGAAGATTCATTTTCTGCATTCCCATTCAGACTTCTTTCCTGCAAATCTTGGTGCTGTCAGTGACGAGCATGGTGAAAGGTTTCACCGGGATATTGCAGTCATGGAAAAGCAGTATCAGGACAACTGGAATCCATCAATGCTGGCTGATTATTATTAGGCACTTAAGCAATAAGCCTCAGGCACTAAGAACAAATGAAAATCATCAGCAAAAGATTTTTAGCTCAGTTGAACTTTTGCAAAATGTCAGCAATGTTATGCAATTCAACACATTATATTCAATATATAACATATAACAATCACAGCACGGAAACAGGCCATCCCGGCCCTCCTAGTCCATGCCGAACTCTTAATCTCACCTAGTCCCACCTACCCGCACTCAGCCCATAACCCTCCACTCCTTTCCTGTCCATATACCTATCCAATTTTACCTTAAATGACACAACTGAACTGGCCTCTACTACTTCTACAGGAAGCTCATTCCACACAGCTATTACTCTCTGAGTAAAGAAATACCCCCTCGTGTTTCCCTTAAACTTTTGCCCCCTAACTCTCAAATCATGTCCTCTCGTTTGAATCTCCCCTACTCTCAATGGAAACAGCCTATTCACGTCAACTCTATCTATCCCTCTCAAAATTTTAAATACCTCGATCAAATCCCCCCTCAACCTTCTACGCTCCAATGAATAGAGACCTAACTTGTTCAACCTTTCTCTGTAACTTAAGTGCTGAAACCCAGGTAACATCCTAGTAAATCGTCTCTGCACTCTCTCTAATTTATTGATATCTTTCCTATAATTCGGTGACCAGAACTGTACACAATATTCCAAATTTGGCCTTACCAATGCCTTGTACAATTTTAACATTACATCCCAACTTCTGTACTCAATGCTCTGATTTATAAAGGCCAGCGTTCCAAAAGCCTTCTTCACCACCCTATCTACATGAGACTCCACCTTCAGGGAACTATGCACTGTTATTCCTAAATCTCTCTGTTCCACTGCATTCCTCAATGCCCTACCATTTACCCTGTATGTTCTATTTGGATTATTCCTGCCAAAATGTAGAACCTCACACTTCTCAGCATTAAACTCCATCTGCCAATGTTCAGCCCATTCTCCTAACCGGCATAAATTTCCCTGCAAGCTTTGAAAACCCACCTCATTATCCACAACACCTCCTACCATAGTATCATCTGCATACTTACTAATCCAATTTACCACCCCATCATCCAGATCATTTATGTATATTACAAACAACATTGGGCCCAAAACAGATCCCTGAGGCACCCCACTAGTCACCGGCCTCCATCCCGATAAACAATTATCCACCACTACTCTCTGGCATCTCCCATCTAGCCACTGTTGAATCCATTTTATTACTCCAGCATTAATACCTAACGACTGAACCTTCTTAACTAACCTTCCATGTGGAACTTTGTCAAAGGCCTTGCTGAAGTCCATATAGACTACATCCACTGCCTTACCCTCGTCAACATTCCTCGTAACTTCTTCAAAAAATTCAATAAAGTTTGTCAAACATGACCTTCCACGCACAAATCCATGCTGGCTACTCCTAATCAGATCCTGTCTATCCAGATAATTATAAATACTATCTCTAAGAATACTTTCCATTAATTTACCCACCACTGATGTCAAACTGACAGGTCTATAATTGCTAGGCTTACTTCTAGAACCCTTTTTAAACAATGGAACCACATGAGCAATACACCAATCCTCCGGCACAATCCCCGTTTCTAATGACATCTGAAAGATCTCCTTCAGAGCTCCTGCTATCTCTACACAAACTTCCCTCAAGGTCCTGGGGAATATCCTGTCAGGACCCGGAGATTTATCCACTTTTAAATTTCTTAAAAGCGCCAGTACTTCCACCTCTTTAATTGTCATAGGTTCCATAACTTCCTTACTTGTTTCCCACACCTTACACAATTCAATATCCTTCTCCTTAGTGAATACCGAAGAGAAGAAATCGTTCAAAATCTTTCCCATCTCCCTCGGCTCCACACATAGCTGACCACCCTGATTCTCTAAGGGACTTATTTTATCCCTCACTATCCTCTTGCTTTTAATATAACTCTAGAAACCTTTCGGATTTACTTCCACCTTATTTGCCAAACCAAACTCGTATCTTCTTTTAGCTTTTCTAATCTCTTTCTTAAGATTCCAATAAAAGTTAATATTTTGTTTCTCCAAATTCCTAAGTGATACAAA
Organism: Hemitrygon akajei; assembly: GCF_048418815.1. Taxonomy (NCBI): domain Eukaryota; kingdom Metazoa; phylum Chordata; class Chondrichthyes; order Myliobatiformes; family Dasyatidae; genus Hemitrygon; species Hemitrygon akajei. The sequence continues at coordinate 87,534,731 of NC_133133.1, forward strand.
TAGTCTGAAATTATATTTGTGTTCAGCTTCACGAGGTCCATCATAAACAAAACAATATTTCTGAGGAAGCAACACTATTAGAAAAATGTGTTGTCCATTGTTATCTTGTATAAGAATCAATGATGATATCTGTGGAATGTCCACTTCTGACTTAATGCACATTAAATTTTGATGGTATCTGATAGGATCCCTATTAAAACAAAATCCAGATGGACATATTGGACATATTATATAGTATGTACCGTGCCTTAAGGAGGAGGTGGAAAAGATGCCTAAGTGAGACTAATTGTATATTTAAAAAGTAATGAATTTTGTAAACATAGATAGGCTAATAGAAAAATCCACTAAACTACTTAATAGAATCAGCAAACACGAGGAAATCTGCAGATGCTGGAAATTCAAGCAACACACACAAAATGCTGGAGGAACGCAGCAGGCCAGGCAGCATCTTTAGAAAGAAGCACTGTTGACTTTTCGGGCTGAGACCCTTCGTCAGGACTAACCAAAAGGAAAGATAGTAAGAGATTTGAAAGTAGGAGGAGGAGGGGAAAATGCGAAATTATAGGAGAAGACCGGAGGGGGTGGGGTGAAGCTGAGAGCCAGAAAGGTGATTGGCAAAAGGGATACAGAGCTAGAGAAGGGAAAGGATCATGGGACAGGAGGCCTAGGGAGAAATAAAGGGGGAGGGGAGCACCAGAGGGAGATGGAGAACAGGTAGAGTGATGGGCAAAGACAGAAAGAAAAAAAAGGGAGGAGGAAAAAGAAACTAAATATATCAGGGATGGGGTAAGAAGGGGAGGAGGGACATTAACGGAAGTTAGAGAAGTCAATGTTCATGCCATCAGGTTGGAGGCTACCCAGCCGGTATATAAGTTGTTGTTCCTCCAACCAGAGTGTGGCTTCATCTTGACAGTAGAGGAGGCCATGGATAGACATATCTGAATGGGAATGGGACATGGAATTAAAATGTGTGGCCACTGGGAGATCCTGCTTTCTCTGGCGGACCGAGCGTAGGTGTTCAGCGAAACGGTCTCCCAGTCTGCGTCGGGTCTCACCAATATATAAAAGGCCACACCGGGAGCACCGGACGCAGTATACCACACCAGCCGACTCACAGGTGAAGTGTCGCCTCACCCGGAAGGACTGGCTGGGGCCCTGAATGGTGGTGAGGGAGGAAGTGTAAGGGCAGGTGTAGCACTTGTTCTGCTTGCAAGGATAAATGCCAGGAGGGAGATCAGTGGGAAGGGATGGGGGGGATGAATGGACAAGGGAATCGCGTAGAGAGCGATCCCTGTGGAAAGCAGAAAGAAGGGGGGGAGGGAAAGATGTGCTTGGTAGTGGGATCCCGTTGGAGGTGGCGGAAGTTACGGAGAATTATACGTTGGATCTGGAGGCTGGTTGGGTGGTAGGTGAGGACAAGGGGGACCCTATCCCGAGTGGGGTGGTGGGCGGATGGGGTGAGGGCAGATGTGTGGGAAATGGGAGAGTTGCATTTGAGAGCAGAGTTGATGGTGGAAGAAGGGAAGCTCCTTTGTTTAAAAAAGGAAGCTATCTCCTTCATCCTGGAATGAAAAGCCTCCTCCTTTCTTTCTCCCTAGGCCTCCCATCCCATGATCCTTTCCCTTCTCTAGCTCTGTATCCCTTTTGCCAATCACCTTTCTGGCTCTCAGCTTCACCACACCCCCTCCGGTCTCCTCCTATCATTTCGCATTTTCCCCTCCCCCTCCTACTTTCAAATCTCTTACTATCTTTCCTTTCAGTTAGTCCTGACGAAGGGTCTTGGCCCGAAATGTCGACTGCTCTTCTCCCTATAGATGCTGCCTGGCCTGCTGCGTTCCACCAGTATTTTGTGTGTGTTAATAGAATCAGCATATTGATGGGCAATTTTCATGACTTGAAATAAATATTTCCTACTTCATTTCAGGTACTTGCATATTCCTGAAAAGTTGACTTATGTCATCTTTATAACCTTGATATTTAATTACATAAGGCAACCCATCAATTTACCTGGTATAAACTTGACCCTTGCTTCCACTCTCTTGAACAAGAATATGCCTTATCCACTGACAACTGATCAAAGGTTTTCTGACCCTCCCATTGCGCAAGCTTTTAATGGACACTAAAGAGAGGCTTTCAACTTGTATCTTTGCTTTGAATAAATGGATCCAAAAGCAAAAAAACCCCCTCATTTTTGTACAACTGAGCACATACTGATTCAGTATCAGAAGATGACAAACGAATGTGTTTTATCTATTTTTTAACAATTTACTCTGACTTGCAATGTTCAGTTATAATCCTTATTTTAACTTCAAACGGCTTCCCGCTGTAGTTCATTTTAAATTAGCTACATTTTACTGTCCTGTTCTTATTTCTTTTAAAAAAAGACTTTTGTCCTTAAACAAAAGGGTCAGGATACTTGTAGTGCTCCGAAGTAGTAACATTAGAAGCAGGAGTTTGCCATTCACCCCCATTCAGCTGAATCTCCATTTTCATAGCTTTAGTCCAAATCTTTGATGTCCTGACTTAAGTAAAGAAAAAAAAAATGTTGTTATGCTTTTGTAAACTTCTTCAGCAGATTTTAACTTTATGCTGTGTCTTAAAGTGTGGGTCAAGCTGTGCTGAGATCCAGATACTGTATATGTTTCTATTCTTGTGATAATTGTTTTTTTTAAATAAATAAACCATTATGTTTTTACATCGATAAGTTCAAGTTGAAGTTCAAGTTCACATATATATGGATTTCCAGAAGGTGTTTGATAAGATGCCACATAAAAGACTTAACCATAAGATAAGGATGCATTGAATTGGGGGTGATGTATTAGCATGTATAGAGGATTGGTTAAACAATAGAAAGCAGAGAGTTCGGATACATGAGTGTTACTCTGGTTGGCAATCAGTGCTGAGCCCTCAACTGTTCATGATATACATTAACGATCTGGAAGGGTGGACCGTTTAGTGTACCTAAGTTTGCTGATGACACTAATTTGAGTGGAAATGCAAATTGTGCAGAGGATACAGAGAGTCTGCAGAGAGATATAGATACGTTAAGTGAATGGGCACGGGTCTGGCAGATGGAGTAAAATTTTGGTAAATGTGAGATCATCCACTTTAGAAGGAAAAATTAAAGAGCAGATTATTATTTAAATGGTAAAATTGCAGCATGCTGCTGTGCAGAAGGACTTGGGAGTGCTTGTGCATGAATTGCAAAAGGTTGGTTTGCAGATGCAGCAGGCTATCAAGAAGGCAAAGGGAATGTTGCCCTTCATTGCTACAGGGATTGAATCTAAGGGCAGGGAGGTGATGCTGGGTACTGGTGAGGCCGCATCTGGAGTACTGTGTGCAGTTCTGGTCTCCTTACTTGAAGAAGGATATACTGGCTTTGGAGGTGCTGCAGGGGAGGTTCACCAGGTTGATTCCAGAGATGAGGGGTTTGGACTATGAGGAGAGATTGAGTCGTCTGGAACTGTACTTGCTGGAATTCAGAAGAATAAGTGGAGATATTATAAAAACATATAAAATTATGAAAGGGATAGATAAGATAGAGACAGGAAAGTTGTTTCCACTGGTAAGCGAGACTAGAACTAGGGCACATAGTCTCAAGATTCAGGGGAATACGTTTAGGATGGAGATGAGGAGGAACTGCTTTTCCTGAATAGTGAATCTGTGGAATATTCTGCCCAATGAAGCAGTGGAGGCTACCTCAGTAAATATATTAAAGCCAAGGTTGGATAGATTTTTGCATAGTAGGGGAATTAAGAATTATGGGAAAAAGATGATTCCATGACCAGACCAGCCATGATCTTATTGAATGGCGGAGCAGGCTTGACGGGCCAGATGGTCTACTCCTGGTCCTATTTCTTATTCTCTTCAGTTCATATATATATTTATATAAATCACCCACAGTACATAAAATAAAATATTGCCACAAATAAGTTAATAAGATATAACTCAAAATGCATGTAATACGCAGCACAGGTAAACAGTGCGCTGTTCTAGTGATGAGACCTCGGTGTGGCAGGATATTCATTAGTCTCACAGTCTGGGCGAAGAATCTGTTACCTAGTCTGGAAGTTGTAGGCCTGATGCTTCATAGTCCTGATACTTGTTGTGACTTTAAAAGAAGCATTCAGAGATGCAGCTGGTCTTAATTCTGCATGAAGTTGCATGGGAGACCAGATGAAAAACCTCATGAAAATCAACATACATCGAGCTATTATAGAGTTACAATATATACTTTACTTCAACATGCTGTGGATTCCGGTTAATTGGGCCATTGGTCGATTGGGCAGCCACTTATTTGGAATAATTCTTAAACAAACACTAATCAAGAAAATAGCTGGGATTCCCTTTGTTTATTTGGGACACTATACCACTTATTTGGGGCAGGAGACTGTTGCTGCACAGTATCTAACTAGCGTCATAGACAGTTTGTGTGGCCGTTAGACACAACACAGTGCTTAGAGTGAATAGTGAATAGCTTTTGGGGGGGTGCGGTGGGGGGTGGTGTGTGTGTGTGTGTTTGTGTGTGTGTGTGTGTGTGTGTGTGTGTGTGAGAGTGAGTGTGTGTGTGTGTGTGTGTGAGTG